>NW_024070204.1:60496292-61017622 GCF_014754425.2 Oryx dammah
TTTCCAATGAGTCAACTCTTCCCATGAGGTGGCCAAAGTATTGGATTTTCAGCCTCAGCATCAGTCCTTCTAATGAACACCCAGGACTGATCTCCTTTAGGATGGACTGGTTGGATCTCCTTGCAGTCCAAGGGACTCTCAACAGTCTTCTCCAACACCACACTTCAAAAGCATCAATTCTTCGGCACTCAGCTTTCTTCACAGTCCAACTCTCACCTCTGTACATGACCACTGAAAAAACCATAGCCTTGACTAGACGGACCTTTGTTGGCAAAGTAATGTCTCTGCTTTTGAATATGCTTTCTAGGTTGGTCATAACTTTCCTTCCAAGGAGTAAGCGTCTTTTAATGTCATGGCTGCAGTCACCATCTGCAGTGATTTTGGAGCTCAATAAAATAAAGTCCGACACTATTTCCACTGTTTCCCCATCTATATGCCATGAAGTGATGGGACCAGATGCTATGATCTTAGTTTTCTGAATGTTGAGCATTAAGCCAACTTTTTCACTCTCTTCTTTCACTTTCATCAAGAGGCTTTTTAGTTCCTCTTCACTTTCTGCCATAAGGGTGGTGTCATCTGCATATCTGAGGTTATTGAGAGTTCTCCCGGCAATCTTGATTCCAGCTTGTGCTTCTTCCAGCCCAGCATTTCTCATGATGTACTCTGCATATAAGTTGCTTATTTTCTGGCAAAAGAAGATGCTGTAGAATCAATTTGTAAATATCCTCTCTCAGTGCTAGAATTAGCGGTTTCTTTATTTCTTATATGGGAGAATAGTGTTAGAACCAAGATCCAGCTGCTGGATGCTACAGGTTGCTACAGAGGTTGTGCTGATTCCAGCCTCTCGATAGAGCAAGGAAATACATATGTGGATACTATCCCATTGACACTTTACCATCCGAGCCACCAGGGAAGTCCCTGAATATAATGTTATCTATATATAAATGTTACTACATGTAATCATCTATATTATAGTATGCTAAACATGAGTTCATACTGATATCTCCAACTCTCTTACTATGAGAACAAGTCAAACCTGCTCCCCTTGCTTATATGTAACCAACTCCAACAGTAAAAAAAAAAAAAAAAAAAAAAAGCTGATTGCCACCAGGCACATCTACTTATCACTGAATTCCAGCATATATTATAGCAGGTTCAGAATTTTTAATTAGTACTTTCATGGGAAGCAACTTTATTAACTAGAGTACAATGCTTACAAACAGTTTCCTTTGCCTTAAGTCCTACAGTCTTGGTTCATTTCCAAAGTTACTTAGGTCAGCACTTTTTCCCCCACCCCATTTAGTGAATCGTTTCATATATTTGTAATACAGCTAGATTGCTTTGTCATATTCGTCACATTCTCCATTCCATCCTGGAATTCCCTGACTGCCTAAATCATTTTTTTAATTTTGATACATCAAGATTCACATTTTGTATTCTAAAGTTCTACAGGTTTTGACAAATGCATTTTGTCACGTACTCATCCATGACAGTGTCCGACAGAATAATTTGATCACCCTAAAAAATGTCTTATGCTTCATCCTTAAATCCCCACCCCTAAATCCCTGGCAACTACTGATCTTTTTTTGCCATCTTTATAGTTTCACAATTTCCAGAATGTCAAATAACAGGATCATATACTATATAGCCTTTTCAGAATGACTACTCTCATTTAGCAATACACATTTAAGATTCATGCATGTCTTTTCATAACCTGATAGCCCATTTCTATTTGTCACTGAGTAATAGTCCATCGTATGGATGTCACATAGCTTTTCACCTATTCACATACTGAAGTACATTTTGGTTATTTCCATTTTTTGTTGCTTATAAATAAAACTGTTAAAAACATTCATGTGCATGTTTGTGTAAGGGCATAAGGTTTTTAATCAGTTGGTTATATCATATGTGAAAGCTATAATTAAATTTGTAAGAAACTCCTCTTCTAGCTTCTAAAGTGGCTGAATAATCTTGCAGGGAATAAGAGTTCCTATTGCTCCACATCCTTGTCAACTATTGGAACTGTTAGATTTTTGGATTTTAGCCATTCTAATAGGTATGGAGTGGTATCTCACTGTTATTTTAATTTACAATTCCCTAAAAACAAATGATGTTTAGCATCTTTTCATAGGCTAATTTCACATATATATATGTGAAATTTTTTTTTTGGTGAAGTATCTGTTCTGATCTTTCTTCCATTTTTCAATTGGGTTGTTTTCATATTGCTGGGTTTTTAAAGATTTTCGTATATATTTTATACAAGTCCCTTTTAAGATATAAGATAGGTGTTTTGCAAATATTTTCTGCCAATCTATGGCTTGTCTTTTCATTCTCTCAAAAGCATTTTCACAGAGCAGAATTATTGATTTTAGATTTTAATAAAGTTAAATGTATCATTTTCTCACAGATTAGGATTTTGGTCTTAGATCTAAAAACTCATAACCAAACACAAGGCCATCCAGATTTTCTCCCATTTTTCTTCTAGAAGTTTTATAGCTTTGTATTTTACACTTAGATTTACAATATATTTTGAGTTAATTTTTGTGAATGGCGAAAAATCTATGTCTAGGCTCATGTTTTTGAGTATGGACATCCAAGTGTTCCAACACCATTTGTTGAAAATATTATCCTTTCTCCATTAAATGGCCTTTGTTCCTTTGTTAAAGGTCATTTGACTATATTTGTGTTGGTTGATTTCTGGGCTCCTACCTGCTCCAGTGATCTTTGTGTCTATTCTTCAGCATTGTGTTGGTTATTCCATGTAAACATTCAATCCATGTGTCAATATTTACAAAATAACTTGCTAGGATTTTGAAGTTTTTTTGAATCTATAGATCAAGTTGGAAAAAACTGATGTCTTAATAATATTGAATCTTCCAGTCCATGAACACAGACTATCTCTCCATTTATTTAAGATTTTTTAATAACTTTCAAATACTGATTTTTATATTTTCTTTATACAGTTTCTGTACCTATTTTGTTGGATTACACTGAGTGCTTACTTTTATGCTACTGTGAGTAGTATTTTTAATTGCTAGTTCAAATTATTCCTATGTATGTGGGGTGCAAGTAATTTATAAGACTATTCCTACTTCCTCCTTCTCATCTCTTATGAAAGCACTATCATTCATTTCATTTATCCATACATAATCACCCAATACATAATTACTCTTAATACTTTAAATAAATGGGTATATTTCAGATCAATTAAGAATAAGGTAAATTGGACTTCCCTGATAATCCAGTGGCTAAGAATCTGCCAGCCAATGCAGGGGACATGGGTTAAACTCCTAGTCCAGGAAGATTTCATATGCCACCGAGCAACCGAGCCCATGCACCACAACTACTGAACCCACATTCTAGAGTCTGCAAGCTACTCACTGCACCCACGTGCCACAACTGCTGACGCCCAGGCCCTGGAGAGCCTGTGCTCTGCAACAAGAGAAGCCCCCACAGTGTGAAGCCCACTGCGACCAGAAAGCAGCCTCCTCTCATCGCAACTAGAGAAAACCCACAGGCTGCAGTGAAGACCCAGCACAGCCAAAATTCAAATAAATAAAATTAATAAGAAGAAATAGGTATATAAAAGGTTTTATCTTTATTCCTTTTCTAACACTCTTCTTTCTTTAGGTAGACCCAAGTTTCTGACCCATTTCATTTTCCTTCTGCCTGAAAAACTTCTAACATTTCCTCCAAAGAAGGTATGGTGGTCATAAATTCCTTCACTTTTTTCCATCAGAAAATACCTTTATTTCTCTACTTTAGAAGAATGATTTTAGCAAATATAAAATTCTAGGTTGATGGGGCTTTCTCTCAATACTTCATATATTTCATTCTACCCTCTTCTTGCTTATAAGGTTACTGATGAGAAGTTCACTATAATTCTCATCCTTGTTCCTCTGCAAGTACAGTATTCTTTCTTCTAGCATCTTTTGGAATTTTCACTTTGTCTTTATTGTTCTGCAGTTTGAATATGATATGTCAAACAGGTATTTATTCTGACACTGTTTTATGAGCTTCTTGGACCTGTTCTTTGGTATTTGTCATTAATTTGGAAAGTTCTTGCCCAATATACTTCAAATATTTCTTCTGCTCTGTTCTCTCTCTCTTCTTCTGATATTCCAATTATACATCTGTTATACCTTTTGAAACAGTACCTATGGTTCTTGAGTAATGAGTTCTGATCTCTGTAGTTTTTCCTCATTCTTTTTTCCAATTTGAATTTCAGTTTGAGAGGTTTCTATTGACTTTTTTCAAGTTCAATGATTCTTTCTTTGATTGTGTCCAGCCTACTGATAAGACATCAAGACATTCTTCATCTCTGTTACGGTAGTTGTTTATTTATAGCTCTCATTTGATTCTTCCCTAGAAATTCCATTTCTCTGCTTACATTAGCACAAAACCTTGTAGGTTGTCTATTTTTCCTACTAGAGCTCTTAAAATCATACTTCTCATTTTAAATTATGTATCTGATAATTCCAACATCTGTATCATATCTAAGTCTGGGCCCGATGCTTTGTTTTGCCTCTTCAGACTATTTTATTCTTGCCTTTGGTAAGTCTTGTGGTGAGGCATAGGGGAGAGGAAGCATTCTATATGCATATGATTATATCTCAGTTTTAGAGGACTTCGGTCTCTGGGCTATGACCTTCAGAAGTGCCACTTGTAGCTTTTCCTTGACTTGAAAGCAAGGAAGGCAGGCTAAAGGAAGCTGGAATAGGAAGAATATTCTTTCCCCAGTGAGATAAGTTTCTGGCATTTTTCCCCTTGAAGAGGAGGTCTTGATTAGGGAACACACTCATGGCATCTCT
The DNA here is from genome assembly GCF_014754425.2 of Oryx dammah. Lineage (NCBI taxonomy): Eukaryota > Metazoa > Chordata > Mammalia > Artiodactyla > Bovidae > Oryx > Oryx dammah. The sequence goes on from NW_024070204.1 coordinate 60,501,104, forward strand.
CAATGATTATTCTTCCCCTCTCCTGCCAAAGCCATCTCTCATGAACCTTCACCATTAGAACCTGGTAGAGTTCCTGGAGGTAAAACCTACAAAATGTGAGTATCCCCTTAAAACCATAGCCTGAGGATTTTCTCACTCTCAGGCTAGCTCACACTCAGCCTCCAGCAATTCATCAAAATTATCACTTAACAACCAAAATCACCAGCAGCTGCTACTTCAGATAAGCAGATCCAAACTGCAGCTCTTGGTATTCACTTCTCTCCAGATTTCAGGGTGCTGATTTGTCCTGAAACTTCATTTCTCTGATAGACCTCAGAAAAGTCACTGATACACAGTTTATTTCATTGTTTCCTATAAAAACAGACGTGGTATCTTCCAATCCAAAGAGGTTTCAGAACTGACACTGAAAGTCCAAAAATTATCTATTTTAACTAGACAAAATCAAGATTGGCAGGATGTAGTCATTGTTAAAGCTGGGTAATAGATTCACAGGGGTTCTTTATAGAATATTTGAAAATTTTCATAACAAAAGTTTATTTTTTAATAAAAGTTATTGTTAAGTAACTGAATCGGGGGCTTCCTGGATGGTTCAGTGGGTAAAGAACACTTCTGCAATGTAGGAGATACAGGAAACGCAGGTTCAATCTCTGGTTCAGGAAAAGCCCCTGGAGGAGGAAATGACAACCCACTCCAGTATTCTTGCCTGGAAAATCTTATGGACAGAGGAGCCGACGGGCTACAGTCCATGGGGCTGCAGAAGTCGGACACAACTGAGAACATGGCCCAGCATTATGTAAGTAATTATAAATTAATTATTGTACTAAGGGGTACACAGGAGGTTTTTCTCGTGGTGCTATGGAAACAGGTAACAGAGAATAGAGGACCTAACCTGGTCCAGAGGGCAAGAGGAGGTCATCTCAAAGAATTTTAGAGGAGACACTGTGAAAGGAACCCTCATGCTGTTCCTGTCTTCGAGAGATCCAGCAGCCTGGGTGGAAGATACAACCTGAGGTTAATCAGGTTGGACCCAAAGGCTGGCCTTCAAAGTTTGAACATGCTAACAATAATTTTAACAGATGAAAAGAGTGAGAATGTTTTAGAAGCAAAGTTTCTGTAAGTTGGACTCCCAAGTAACCTCTTACCCTTCCTGATCACCTGAATCTAGATTGGACAACCAAGTGAGGTCTCCACAATTAAATCTAGTCTCCTATAATATTAACTTTGTAAGGACCTCTCCTTCCTCCGCAATCATATTCTCTCTGGGTACCAGTAAGCTCTGGGTTAACCTGTTCATGGAGTGATCCCATAGAAGAAGGATTGAGACTTCATGCTGAGTAGAGATAAAGCCAGAGGAGTGAGGCAATTAGAAAAAAAAAAAAATTGTAATTTTGGAGTTCTGCACACAGGTAGGCCATAGTTGCAACATATAAACTAATGCAAGATGCATGTCTCTTGTGTGTAACATTTTTCCCAGCTGGAAAAACAAAAATTATGCCACTGATCAGCTCTTGTGTGGATTATTGCTAAGCAAACTGAACAATTTTGTGTATGAAAACATTTTCTACCAATTTATTATATAGCTAATGATAACTTATGATGGTAATTATTTAAAAATAGATTGATATCAACATTTAGAGCAACATCTAAACTTCCCAAATTATTATTATCAATAATTTTTCAAATAACAGTAGTTAATCATTATTATGGTTAAATGATGATTGATGATTTGCAATATAGTATATGTTTGTTTCAAATAATAACAGAAATACTAATCTGTTATGGTGAAGATAATAAAACTAATAACGGAAGACTGATGACTGCTAATCACTTAACAGTATTGATGCTAAAATATCCAAATCATCAAAAATCGGGCAAAATAAAATCTAGTGAGGCATATGGCAAAATAAGTGATCCATAGTCACCAACTATTTCAAATCAGGATTCTAGACCAGTGGTTTGCCACACTGGCTACGCATTAGAAAAGACAAGACTGGGGGGGTACCTTTTTAAAAATACCAATGCCCAGCTCCTCCCATCTCCCCACCTCCAAAAAACTGATTTAATCAGACCGGGTGTGGCCAATTTTTTTCAAGCTCCCCAAGTAACTCTAACATACAGTCAGAATTGAAAACCACTGCTCTCTATGTTTGATTTTTATGCCTGAGCATAAAGATATATTTGCTCCTAGGGGCAAAATGGAATTCAGAAACCCACTTGCCTAGCCTCTGTCAATCAGTGCTGTGTATAGCAGAGGAATGAGTTGTTAGTTTTAGTTGTCAAAGAATTTTCTTCATGGAAAAGAAGTACATTAAAATACCAAATCACACTATTTACATATTGCATGTTTTTTTTCCAACTGTGTTCCCATAGCAACTAAATCCATTTGCTCCCTACTTTCTCCTGAGTTATTTTCCAGCATGAGCCATGCTTTATTAGTGAGGCAAACAGTTTGCCCTCTGAAATGACTGTTTTGCTGTTTACTATTTCTTTGCCAAGGAACTCAACTCTAGTTAGCATTTTCTTCCCTCTTGTGCTACCCACATTTGATAAGCTGGCTGCTGGTTTGGGCAGAGATAGTGTCCCTGCCACTTTCCTCAATCTGGAGCAGTCCTTGAGTTCTTTCTGATGAGCTACTCAAGAAAACACAAGTGGAGAGGGAAGCTTCCCTCAGGAAACCTGAGCCTGAAAAACAATGTGAGAAAGGGGGTCCACTGAATCCTTCAGTGACTCAGGCACTTAAGCTGACAGTGGGAGAGGGTCACCCAACTCCCGGAGGCCTCACTAGGCTTGGTCAGGCAGGGTCACTGGTGGAAAGGAGTCATGGCTTTGGAGCTGCATGCCCGCTAGCTAAGAAGAAAGTGAGTCCTGCTCCTGTATGAAAGCATTACTCAGTCCCCTGAGAGGAGGCCCCAGCGAGGTGCAGGACACTGAGATTTCTTTGTGATTTCACCCAGGCCACTTGGCAGACTGCACGGCCTGTTTGTTTGCATGTTTGAAACTATGACATTTCACTTGCTAATGGGGTTCTGCTTTTCAAGGGGACAGAGATGCCAAAGAAGACAGCAGGAGGGAGGCACCAGGCGCGGTGCTTCAGCTCAGCTCCTCTCACTGATGCCCGACGCCAGGATGGACCTGGGCCGCCAGCACCAGAGGAGAGACGACGGGCACCACTGACTGGGTGACGCTTCAAAATCTCTTCTCACTTGCTGCCTCCTCCTGTGCCAGCAGCATAATGAAGAAGACTTGTTTCCTCCTCTCTCTCAGGCGCCTATTAAAAGCCAGAGCTGTGGTGGAGCTGTCCCCCGGGGACAAGGGGGCTGGTAACCCAGGCAGTCTCGGATGGCAGCAACAGAAATCACACGTGGCCAGAGCTTCCCACTCACTGTCAGGATCAAGGGGCAACTTACAGGTGTGCACCAGTTACACTGCTTTGCCAGGTTCTGGGGCCCACCAGAACAGTTCTTCAGGACTCTTCTACCAACATCACCTATTCAAGAATAACTCCCTGTATCACTGAGGGTCCCAGAAGGAAAGAGATGCCATCCTTAAACCAGGTAATCTGAGGAGAGTTTAATTAAGGGACTATTTACAAAGCTATGATCAGGGATGCCCATAACATAGCACAAGAGATGGTGTGTTACCTGAAAGCTAGTAATAGCAGGGCACTGCTACCACCCGAGTCCCGAGCAGCAGAATCCAGAGGCAAAGCTGCGTGGAGCTGACAGGAGCTGAGGCCTCCAGTTGAGGAAGGCGGCCAACCACCATGAGCTCAGAGGAATAGAGGCACGGAGACACCTGGACCTCATTCTCCTCTCTCCCTTCCAATTGCCAGCAGAACTCCCATTGCCAAACCTAACCAGAAGTTGAGGACCAGGCATCTTTTTTTCCAGCTTATACAGGTCAGCCTCCTAGGGCACAAAACAAGGTGAGGTAGGAGGAAAGGGTCTGGGAGGGCAGACTATGATATCAAACATCCAGTCTTACACACCAGAGCCTCCACGATACCCCAATACAGGGATAGATTTGTTCCACCATTGCCAAAGCCCTCCCAAATGTCAGTAAATCCCAAGACAACAATGTCCAGGGGGTCAAAAGGGGACACTGAGAGTTTGTAACATGTCCAACAACAAAGTAGGCAAACGGAAGCCTGATTTCCACAAGGACATAAAAGTGATCCAGAGAACACAGACTCAGCATCCCAGCCCTATTCAGTGGTACATCGCAGACTTAAATCACATTACTGATCACATTTTCCACTTTTCCTACTCGAAAGGAAATCAGGAGTATCCTGATATGCCCACTACACACAGAAAACCTGCCTGGTTACTTATGTAGAAAGGAAAATGTAAATGGAAGCCCTATTATTCTAAAGTTTGGTGTCATTTGCAGCATTAATTCTAAGCAGGCTTCTTGAGTCTAATGATACTTGATTAAGGAATATTACTCAGCCAAGTAAAGAATGAAGTCTTGCCATTTTGGACAGCATGATTCTACATGGTATTACACTAAGTGAAATAGATTAGAGAGAGAGAGACACCATATGACTTCACTTATATGTGGAATCTAAAAACCTAAAGAAGTGAACAAACAAAACAAAACAAAATAGAGTCATAAATATAGAGACCAAACAGGTGATTGCCAGAGGGGAGGAATGGTGAGCAAGATGAGGCAATAGAGGAGGGAGATTTACAGGTGCAACTTTCAGCAACAAAATAAATAAGTCATGGGGATGAAATGTACAGCAAGGAAAATAAAGTAATATTATATCAGTAAAGTAATATCAGGAATATAATAACTCTGCGTGGTGACAGATGATAACTAGACTTACAGTAATCATTCTCGTGTACAGAAATATTGAACTAACATAATGTTGTAGGTCAGTCAATAAAATAAATAAATATAAGAAATTTTAAAAATGATACTTGATTATTGAAACTAATGTCTAAGGAAAATCTGCAGGATTAGTGGTCCATGTTCTTGGTGGAGCTTGGATAAGAGCAGATGTATAGATGTACAGAAGATATGGAAGTAGTGACACGATGCTCTTCTGCTCCCTGTGAATGCGGTGAGGAGAGGCAATAATGGTTATAACATCTGTCCTACCCCGTTTACGTGATCCATCCAACATTCTGTGTTTTGGTTTCTGCTTGGTATTACAAGGAACCTAAAGAGTGCTATGTATGGCTCAAAAAAAGATGGTGTCACCCAATGCTGATGGTGATTTCAGGAGGTAGCACAACTTTTTCTAAATTCAAAGTCATGTGCAAATTTGATGGTGCATTCATTCTCTATTGCAATTTATTCATAAAAATTCAAAATTTCTTGGATTTTAAAACTGGGTCAAAGATGTTCAATCACTTTAATACTAGAATTGGCCCCTACTTCAAGGTTATTAAAAAGAAGAGATAACATGGTGGTAGAAATCAGATTCTCATTCATTTGGACTCGCCATGCTTTGTACTGTTTTTATTCAATATATTAAATTTTTCATAGCTGTTTACTGACTAGGCATATTATGCACTGGTCATCTAAGAATCATTCTTCTTTTCAGGTCATAGCTATGGTGACCATGTTTTCCCAAGGAAAATTAAAATTTACCACCTTGACACGTGCTAACCTGAAAACCATATGGTCACCATGGTTATGGTATATACAGAGGCACACTATGGGTAACAGCATCCACAATAATAGCCAAAAATAGCCTCGCAAAAACCTCTCTTTAACCCATGAACCTGTTCTCCAGGAAACCTGATTCCTGTGATTAGAGTGGTTCAGGGTAAGTTCAGACAAATGGAGGCATTTGTCACTTCCCTTGCACTTTCATCCTTTTGCCTTCCCATAGCCAACAACTACCCCTCTCCCATCCCAAAACAACAGTGCCAACGTGCTCAACACACAAATACACCCCACTATGCTCTCGAGCCATGGAATTTCTCCACTGAGGTCTCTGTACACATGCAGCAGTGTTATTTTCAGAGTGGTAAACCACTTTGCCCAGACAGCTGAGATCATGATGGTTCAGACAAGCCTCTTGGTTTTCAACCTTTCCTCTCTTCTCCATTGCAATTGATGTTCAAGTCTCCACAGCTATGGTCTCCTTCCAAGACCTAGGCTGGTCATAGGAGGCACTTGGAGAGCCACATGTCTTAAGTGGCTGCAGAGAAGGAGGACAAGGAAGACTGGGCCCAATGGAGAGAGGGCAGACTGATTATCCCCCATCTGCTGAGACTAGAGTTAGATACATGCCCAAGGATTTTTGTAATTTTTCCTATAGGTAAATGGGAACTATCACTGTTTTCTAAGCAGGAATATGAATTAATCAAAGATCATTTTAATGGCAATGGAAAGGATGAAATGGGAGAGATGGGGAGAGAAAATTGCAGATGGTACATCAGAAGATAGAAGATAAGAGTCCAATTCTGGCAGTAGAGAAGACAAAAATAGAGAATATCTAGAAAGAAGATTTCTCAACATAGTCAAATACTATAGAAAAGTTAAAGAGAATAATATTTTTTTAATTTAGCTATTTGACCTTGTGGTTGCTGTTAAGAAACTTGAAAGGACATAATCTCATTTCTCAGTAAATTGTCACTCTGAGAAGCTCAAAATGTCAATGAAGTTAAAGTATCTAGAACACAATTTGGTGTCTATGAAATATTTCTTAAATGATGAAGATGTTCTTCAATAGATGCAGAAAAAGCCTTTGATAAAATTCAGCATCCATTTATTATAAAAATGCTTCCAAAAATGGGAATAGAAGGAACCTACCTCAACATAGTAAAGGCCATATATAAAAAGCCCACGGCAAACATCATTCTCAATGGTGAAAATCTAAAAGCATTCCCTCTAATATCAAGAATAAGAAAAGGGTGTCCACTCTCACCACTATTATTCAACATAGTTTTGGAAGTTCTAGCTATGGTAATTAGAGAAGAAAAAGAAATAAAAGGAATCCAGATAGGAAAAGAGGAAGAAAAACTCTCACTGTTTGCAGATGACATGATACCGTACATGGAAAACCCAAAAGAAACTATCAGAAAATTACTAGAGCTCATCAGCAAATTCAGCAAAGTCACAGGATACAAGATCAATACACAGAAATCACTGCACGCCTATGTACTAGCAATGAAAATTCAGAAAAAGAAATTAAGGAATACCATTCACCACTGCAACAAAATAAAAATAACTAGAAATAAACCTATCTAAGGAGACAAAAGAGCTGTATACAGAAAACTATAAGACACTGATGAAAGAAATCAAAGATGACATAAACAGATGGAGAGATATCCCATGTTCCTGGGTAGAAAGAATCAATATTGTGAAAATGAATATACTACCAAATGCAATCTAAGATTCAATGCAATTCCTGTCAAATTACGAAAGGCATTTTTCACTAGAACAAAATATTTCACAATTCATATGGAGACACAAAAGATCCCAAATAGCCAAAGCAGTCTTGAGAAAGAAGAATGGAGCTGGAGGAATCAACCTTCCTGACCTCAGGCTATACTACAAAGCTACAGTCATTAAGACAGTATGGTACTGGCACAAAAACAGAAATACAGACCAATGGAACAAGATACAGAACCCAGAGATAAACCTATGCACCTATGGGTACCTTATTTTTGACAAAGGAGGCAAGAATATACAATGGGGCAAAGACAGTCTCTTCAATAAGTGGTGCTGGGAAAACTGGACAGCTATGTGCAAAAGAATGAAATTAGATCACTACTTAATACCATACACAAAGATAAACTCAAAATGGATTAGAGACCTAAATGTAAGACCAGAAACTATTAAACTCTTAGAAGAGAACATAGGCAGAACACTCAGTGATATAAATCAAAGCAAGATTTTCTATGACCCACCTCCTAGAGTAATGGAAATAAAAACAAAAATAAACCAGTGGAACCTAATTAAACTTAAATGCTTTTGCGCAGCAAAGGAAATCACAAACAAGGTGAAAAGACAACCCTCAGAATGGGAAAAATAATAGCAAAGGAAACAACTGATAAAGAATTAATTTCCAAAATATAGAAGCACCTCATACAACTCAATACCAGAAAAGCAAACAACCTAATCAAAAACTGGCAAAGGGACCTGAGGAGACATTTCTCCCAAGAAGACATACAGATGGCTAATAAGCACCTGAAAAGATTCTCAGCATCACTCACTATTAGAGAAATGCAAATCAAAACTACAATGAGATACCACCTCACACCAGTCAGAATGGCCATCATCAAAAAGTCTACAAACAATAAATTTTGGAGAGGGTGTGGAGAAAAGGGAACACTCTTGTATTGCTGGTAGATACTGATACAGCCACTATGGAAGATGGTATGGAGACTCCTTAAAAAGCTGGGACTAAAACTACCATATGATCCAGCAATCCCACTCCTAGGCATATACCCTGAGGAAATCAAAACTGAAAAAGACACATGTACCCCAGTGTTCACTGCAGCACTGTTTACAACAGCTAGAACATGGAAGCAACCTAGATGTCCATCGACAGATGAATGGATAAAGAAGCTGTGGTACCTATATACAATGGAATACTACTCAGCCATAAAAAGGAACACATCTGAATCTGTTCTAATGAGGTAGATGAAACTAGAGCCTATTATACAGAGTGAAGTAAATCAGAAAAAGAAATACAAATATCGTATATGGACACATATATAGGAATCTGAAGTGTTGGCACTGATAAATTTATTTTCAGGGCAGCAAGGGAGAAACAGACATGGAGAAACAGACATAGGGAACAGACCTATGGGCATAGTGGGAGGAGAGGAAGGAGAAGGGGAGAAGTATGGAGAGAGCAACCTAGAAACGTACAATACCATATGTAAAATAGATAGCCAATGGGAATTTGCTGTGTGACTCAGGGAACTCAAGCTAGAGCTCTGTGACAAGCTGAGGGTGGGATGGGGAAGGGGAGGGGAGGGAGGTTCAGGAGGAAGGGGACATTGCTTGCTGCTGCTGCTGCTGCTAAGTCACTTCCGTCGTGTCCAACTCTGTGTGACCCCAGAGATGGCAGCCCACCAGCTTCCCCCATCCCTGGGATTCTCCAGGCAAGAACACCAGAGTGGGTTGCCACTTCCTTCTCCAATGCATGAAAGTGAAAAGTGAAAGTGAAGTCGCTCAGTCGGGTCCAACTCTTAGCAACCCCATGGACTGTAGCCCACCAGGCTCCTCCGTCCATGGGATTTTCCAGGCAAGAGGACTGGAGTGGGGTGCCATTGCCTTCTCTGGACACTGGTGTACCCATGGCTGATTTTTTTGATGTATGACAGGAAAGCACAAAATTCTGTAAAGCAATAATCCTTCATTTGAAAAAAAAATTTTTTAATGAAAATGTTCTTCCATCTTTTTTTTCCCTCCACAGCCCTTCACACTTTTTTTACCTAGAGACCTGCATTTTCCCAAATGACAAAAGTTTGCCACAAAACAGTCAGTATTTTAGCTTATGAGTCCCCTTGACTTAAAGATATTTTTCTTTCTTTAGGTTGGTTTGCATATGTGCCAAGTCCCTTCAGTCATGTCTGACTCTTGTGACCCCATGGACTGTAGCCCGCCAGGCTCCTCTGTCCGTGGGATTCTCCAGGCAAGAATCCTGGAGTGGGCTGCCATTGCCTCCTCCAGAGGATCTTCCCAACCAGGGATCAAACTCGTGTATCCTGCATTGCAGGCAGATCCGTTACCACTGAGCCGCCAGGGAAGTCTTAGTTTAAAACTTAGCTTAAGATGTTAAGTAGTGAGTGAGTTTTATTGTATTTTATTATTTTTTAATTATACTCATATTTTTAACTTATTTATTTTTAATTGGAGGATAACTGCCTTACAATATTGTAATGGTTTCTGCCATACATCAATTAGAATCAGCCATAGGTACACATATATCCCCTCCCTTTTGAACCTCCCTCTCATCTCCCACCTCATCTCACCCCTCTAGGCTGTCACAGAAGACTGGGTTTGAGCTCCCTGCCTCACGTAGCAAATTCCCACTGGCTATCTGTTTTGCATATGGTAATGCATATGTTTCCATGCTACTCTTGCAATTTGTTCCACCCTCTCTTTCCCCCACTGTGTCCACCAGTCTGACTTTTGCCTGCATCTCCACTGTTGCCCTGAAAATAGGTTCATCAGTGCCATCTTTCTAGATTCCATACATATGTGTTAATATAGGATATTTGTTTTTCTCTTTCTGACTTACTTCACTCTGTATAATACGCTCTAGGTTCATCCACTGCACCAGGACTGAGTCAAATGCATTCTTTTTTTAACTGAGTAATATTCCATTGTATATATATATATATACCACAGCTTCTTTATCCGTTCATCTGTCAATGGACTCTAGGCTGTTTTCATGTCCCAGCTAATGTAAACACTGGTGTAATGAACACTGAGCAACATGTGTCTTTTTCAATTGTGGTTTTCTCAGGGTATATATTCAGTAGTGGGATTATTGGGTCATATGTAGTTTTTTTTATTATTTTAAAGAGCATTTCACTAGGAAAAAAGTATGGGCTGGAGGCATTAAGAGATTCTTATGCTCCCTTTCTGGTTCTTTTACGACGCTATACCATCTTCCAGGTCCCAAAGAGAAGTATTTACTCCTTACAAGATAAATTCTAACTCCCCTGGAACAAAAACACAAATATGCAGCTACAAATTAAATATTTTCCCCAAAACTCCAGGCTCAAGACCATATGGTCAGCTGAATTCCTAGAAGACACAGTTCCCCAAAGGTGATACCAGGCTGGTCCAAGAAGAAATGATAAACCTGTTGCTTAAAGTATTTGCAACAAAGCACAAAATACAAAGGTGTAAGTTGCTCAAGGTGTAAAGTTATTAAACCGTAAGATTAATTCTGTAAAGCACACAAGTACAACCAAAAAAAGAAACAAACCTGTTTTTATTTTATAAAGCAGTTATCAAATGTCATAAAAATCCTCTTATAGTCTCCTGTTTTCTACCATGAGCCTCATTTCACTAATATACCCCCAAACCACTTTGTGGAAATGTTTTACATGTCAGCAAAGAAGCAAACAGTAACTAGAGTAGGCAACGGGAAATTTAGCTCAGACTTACAGGTTTATATATAGAGTCGCTAGACATTCTTTTCTTTATTCTGCCCTTTGCACTTGTATTCTCTAGACCGTGTGTCTAAATGCTATGATGGATGATCAAATGTCTTTGAATACAATACATTACCTCCTGTTGAAAACCACAGTATTCTCCCCTGGTTTTGTGGTAGACTCCCCACCCACTTTGACTAGTACAGTGGTGGATTTTGCTTTCATTCCTCAGCTACATACACTAAATTCCATCCAGAGCTCTTATTTGCCTGGCTTTTTTGGCATCTTTCCATGTGCGTCTGCATTCCTCCAAAGGTAACATCTTCATCCTTTTCTATTTCCCCTCTTTTCCATTTCCTATGGTTCTCTCTGTTTCTGTTCTTCGGCCAACCCTCCCTGCAGCTACATGTGTTTTCAAACCTTCCCCATATTTTTAAATTATCCTGGTATTCTTAGCCTTTGGGCTTTCAGGACTTACTCAAACTCTCTCATCTTTCATCTGCCACCATTCCAATTATTTCTGGATCTCATTTTGCATGGTCTACCCATAGCTTCTTTTAAGTAAAATTTACTTTCTAAATAGTGAGATGATTTATTTACCAGGATAGATGCTTTCTGTAACCTCTTTGCAGCACAAAGCCAAAGCCTTCAAGATGAGTGATCCACCTGTCCATTTGCTTCCAGTCTGAACTATCCAGAGTTCTAGTTTATCTCCTTGTCATTAATAATACAGATCACATTCCCTATCAGAAAGTGTTCCCAGAATTGGAAACTTAGGCTAAGAGTGAGCCTGTTTCAGTGGCAAGTTACCTGTATCTCTTCTGTTACCATCCTACATTGCTTGTCTTCCCCATAATCTCATCATCCAGGTGGCTGTTGTTCAATCGCTAAATTGTGTTCAATTCTTTGCAACCCCATGAGTCACAGCACACCAGGGTTTCCTGTCCTTCACTATCTCCCAGAGTTTGCTCAAACTCATGTCTATTGGGTCAATGATGCCATCCAACCATCTAATCCTCTGCCACCCCCTTCTCCTCCTGCCCTCAATCTTTCCCAGCATTAGGGTCTTTTCCAGTGAGTTGACTCTTCACATCAGATGGCCAAAGTATTGGAGTTTCAGCATCAGTCCTTCCAATGAATATTCAGTGTTGATTTCCTTTAGGATTGACTGGTTTGATCTCCTTGCTGTCCAAGGAACTCACAAGAGTCCTCTCCAGCACCTCAGTTCAAAAGCATCAATTCAGGATTTCCCTGGTTAAGTGTTTAAGACTCCATGTTTCCACTGCAGGGAGCTTGGGTTCATTCTGTGCTTGGGGAACTAAGATCCCACATGTGTCAAGCCATGATCCAAAACAAAAAGACAAACATAGTCTCATCATCGTTCCCAAAAGGACTTTCTGAACTTTACACCAGGAACACTCACTTAGAAGTCTGTTCATGACAAACCTAGATAGCATATTAAAAGGCAGAGACATTACTTTGCTAACAAAGGTCCATTTAGTCAAAGCTATGGTTTTTCCAAAAGTTATGTATGGATGTGAGAGTTGGACTATAAAGAAAGCTGAGCGCCGAAGAATTGACACTTTTGAACTGTGGTTTTGGAGAAGACTCTTGAGAGTCCCTTGGACTGCAAGGAGATCCAACCAGTCAATTATAAAGGAAATCAGTCCTGAATATTCATTGGAAGGACTGATGCTGAAGCTGAAACTCCAATACTTTGGCCACCTGATGCGAAGAGCTGACTCATTAGAAAAGACCCTGATGCTGGGAAGGATTGAAGGCAGGAGAAGGGGATGACAGAGGATGAGATGGCTGGATGGCATCACATGAGTTTGAGTGAACTCCGGGAGTTGGTGATGGACAGGGAGGCCTGGCGTGCTGCAGTCCATGGGACCACAAGAGTCTGGCATAAGCAACTGAGCAACTGAACTGAACTGAAGGAGCAATAAATTCTAATGCTATTTAATCTGTTAAAGAGACTAGAAAAGATCAAAATTTTCCAATTCAGTTTTAAAACAACTATCATAACCCTGGTACCAAAAAACTGGCAAATACAACACAGAAATCTATAGACCAACGTCATTTAGGAGTGTTTGCACAAACGCATGAAAAATATTAGCAAACCACACCAGCAACAATTTAAAAAATAATAAACTATTAACAATGACTCCAAATTCTTTGCTATTCCTGTCGTTGGAAGGTGTAACCTAATTCCCTTCCACCTGCATCTAAACTGACCTTTAGCGACTGGCTTGACAAGTAAAATCCAGTGGAAATGACACTTTGAAATTTCTATGGTTAGGTCATAACCATAGAGTTGGAGGAGTCTTGCAGCTTCCATGTCTGGGATCATTTGCTTTTGCAAGCCAGATGAAATGTAAGAAATGTGATAACCCAGAAGTCCCTATGCCCTGAGAACTTCAAGTGAGAAAAAGAGTCACTATGCAAGAGACCTTGTGGAACAGGAGAAAGAAACCATGAGGTACCCAGCAAGCTGACACGTAAATGAAAAACCCATCTTAGGAATGGATCCTTCAGCTCCAATTGCCCCAGCCGATACAATGAGGATCAGAGATGAATGGTTCAACCAAGCCCTTCCTTAGCTCCTGACAATAAACAAATAGGAATCATTCCATGAACACAAGTACTTTCAACACCAGTAAATCATTCACGTCAGTAAGTCCAAAGAAGAAAAATTATACGATCATGTAAAAGTTGCTAAAAAGGTATTTGAAAAAAAAAACAAAATATACTTTTGATTTGTAAAGAGCACAGTAGAACATGAATGTGTTCATACTCTTTTAATGTAACTTGGTAAAGAGAAGTTCTCAATCTAATTGCTAATTTTATACCTAAAGATACAACAATAAAAGCATTCCATTAAACTGAGAAACAAGACAGGAATATGCCTGTCATTTAGTATCATTCTAGAAAAACTTTGCAATTAAAATGGATAGAAAAGCAAAATAAAAGTATAAGTATTGAAAATGAGAGGCAAAATATAATTATTTATTTATTATTTGATCATCTAACTAAGGACCTTAGACAACAACTGAAACTACCAAGTTTGGTGGGAAAGCCACTTGAACAATCGTGGTTGTTGTTGTTTAGTCACTAAGTCATGTCTGACTCTTTTGTAACCCCATAGACTGCGGCTCTCCAGGCTCCTCTGTCCATGGGATTTCCTAGGCAAGAGTACTGGAGTGGGTTGCCATGTCCTTCTCCAGGGGATCTTCCTGACTCAGAGATCAAACTCATGTCTTCTGCTTTGGCAGGCAGATTCTTTACCACCTAGCCACCACTTAGCCACTTGTTCAAGCCACCTCACTTGAACAACAAATATTTTAAAAGCCATACTTTTTTATATATCCTAAATAAACCACCAGAATAATTGAAGAGAACCACTCACAACAGTAATAAAAGGTAATAATGCTGAAAATAAATAACAAATAAAATAATGCTGCAAAGGTAATAATGCTGAAGATCTAGGAATCAAGTTAATAAGAATATACAGGATTGATATGAAGAAAATCATTAAAATTTTACTGAAGGACATAGCGAAAAACACAAATAAATTAAAAGATATATTATGTTTCCAGATAAAATTACTCAATACTGTAATGATTGCCACCAAATTTATCAATGAACTCAAATATTTATACAGCAAAATATCAATAGGTATCTCTAAGAGATTATATTTTCTAATTTTAAAAAATTTTGCTTATGTGATTTTTTAAATTTTTCTCTAATGAACATGTTACTTTTAAAACTTAAAACCAAAAACGCAGGCATATTTCTTAAGTATACCCACCGTCAAGTCAACATTACATCCTTGAGTTAATTTAAGCCTTTGCTTGAATCCCATCATATTCTGACCTAACTGCTCTTAGAATAATGAATCATGATTTTACTATAAATATATAAAGCTGCACTTTCTTTTGTCTTCAAACTACCTTCAGCATATGTTCCTTACTCTTACTTTGCTGAGTTGTTACTCACCTACTTCATTCCCTTCACGACACTGTAAATTTTTTATCGCATCCCTCTCTACCTTCATCTTTCCAGACTGAGAACATTAAGTAGTCAGCCCATCCTCATAAAGAAGCACTCATTTGCTCCATCTCTGTTTTTACAGCATCATTAAAATGACCACATGGCCAGAACTGAGCAGTATATTCCCAATTTATTTTTCCCTTACTTCCACTGTGTAAGAATTATTCCCCCAAATGTAAAATATCATCCTCCATATAATTTATAAGAGTATTGAGCCGAATATGTCTTCTGCACAATCCACTGGGAAAAGCGAATCTCTCTTTAGGTCAATTTCAGTGACAACATCTATATTACCATAGCTTTTTTCCCCACAAATAGACATAGATTCGTCTAGATGAGGCAGATGTATCTGTATCCAAATTCACAAGGAAGGTCTTTTGTGAAACAATAAGTGAGATCCCAGTGTCATTTTTCTTGCTGTCAAAATGCCATAGTAAAAGGAAAAAGGTCCCAACCCAGCCTGTGTACATTGTTGGTTTTAGACTCTTTTCAAATGACTCTGTGTTGCCTGTGAGGTGGGGGAGGGGCGCACTGCTCAGGCACAAGCACACAGAAAATCTGGACCAGTCTGATCCATGTGCAGAGCTGCCTGGAAGACGTGGGAGATCTACCATTTGAATTTGGATGAAAGAGCCTGGCAGCAGGGAGGAAAAGGGACAAGACCAGGTGGCAGATGAACACATGGATGGTTGAGGAAAGGAGTCCAAGGACGTAGCTAGCTAGCTTGGCTGCTAATGGAGCAGGCGCACGAATTTAAGGGCTCCTGTAGGAAGAGCTAGTGGACAGCCATGAGCCACTGACTGTCAGCAGGAGAATGCTCCCACAGACCAGTGACAAGTCCGCTCTTCCGAGGGCATAGTCAATGTCACATGGGAGGGGGATGCTGGTACCTCCCTTTCGCTTTTTTCTCACCCAGACTGCCACAACCTCCCAGTACAGTTCCAATCCCCTCCACTTCCTCTTACACCTTGGTGTCAAAGTGATATGTCTAAACGAAGTTCTTATGTTATCACCTTTACAGTTTATTAAAAAAGTCATCTCTTGGACCCTCCTGCTTCCTCTGCAAGCCTTTCAGGATACAGCAAAAATTCCATCACTTGACATAATGAGGTCCTTCCAAACCAGGCTCAGCCTCTCACCCAGGACTCACACTATCCCAGCTCCCAAACTCTCACCTCACCTTTGCTGAGCATCCTTCTGCATGGAGTTTTTGGCTTCCCATCCCTGCTTATACAAGTATCACCCACTCTTCTTTAAGACCCTCCCAGCATCCCCAACTGGGGACCAGACAATCAAGTTTTTCTCTTTACCTTTCTATTGTTGAAGTGCTTTCAGTGAATCTCAATAAATTTTTTAGTACAGTAATAAAAAAATAAGCACTTATAAAGTGTTCATTAAATATCTTCAGTATCTTGCTGAGTACTTGTCTTAATTAGAGATCCTCAGGTTGTGGGAAATGGAAGCTTGCCTGAGCCAAAAAAAAAAAAAAAAGGAGGGGGGGGTATTTATTATAAAACTCAAGGTACCCAGAGCAAGATATACAATCAAGCTTCCCTAGGGACTGAAAAGCGATCAGTAATAAGGAAATCTGTGCATGTGTCTGCCTCTCTGTCTCTTTCTCTCTCATTTTGCATCGCCTCTTCCTGTTTGCTGCCTACTACAAGGGAGAGAGTTGGAATATCTTCCTTCGACCCCCTACCAACCACTACAAAACAAAACATGACTCCATTTCTATTCCAGACTGTTGACTAAATATTATTTATATATGCATATCATTATGTATAAAAATAATTTTTGGAAAAAGAGCAAACGTTGATCATCTGTATTAGGTAAGCATACTCTATTTAATCAAGTCTAAGACTCCGTTGATTGTGAGAAACACCTCCATTTTAGGTATCATCAAGAAAGAAAACTAGAAGAGTGAAAAGGCAGCCTTGAAACTCAACATTAAAAAAACTAAGATCATGGCATCTGATTCCATCACTGCATGGCAAATAGAAGGGGGAAAAATTGAAGCAGTGGCATATTATATTTTCTTGATACCCCAAATCACTGCAGATGGTGACTGCAGCCATGAAATTAAAAGACACTTGCTCCTTGGAAAGAAAGCTATGACAAACTAGACATCATATTGAAAAGCAGAGACATTACTTTGCCAACAGATGTCCATATACAAAGCTATAGTTTTCCCAGTAGTCATGTACGAATGTGAGCATTGGACCATAAAGAAGGCTGAGTGCCAAAGAATTGATGCTTTCAAACTGTGATGCTGGAGAAGACTCTTGAAAGACCCTTGGACAGCAAGGAGATCAAACCAGTTGATCCTAAAGGAAATCAACCTTGAATACTCATTGGAAGGACTGATGCTGAAGCTGAAGCTCCAATACTTTCGGTATCTGATGAGAAGAGCTGACTCATTTGAAAAGACCCTGATGCTGGGAAAGATTGAAGGCAAAAGGAGAAGGGGACAACAGAGGATGAGATGGTTAAATAGCATCACTGACTCAATGGATATGAATTTGAGCTAACTCCAGAGATAGTAGAGGACAGAGGAGCCTGGTGTGCCACAGTCCATAGGCTAATCAAGAGTTGAACATGACTTAGCAACTGAACAACAAGAAGAAAGAAGAAAAAAAAATGCTACCTTTTATTATTGCTAAGAAGCTGTCAACTGTAAGACACATTCTTATTTTTAGAAATGCCAAAATGTAAAACAATGATTCTTAATGAAATAATATATATGGAAAACAAAGTGTAATCTTCCTTTGTATAGCACCTAAGATCTCAAAAGGAGAAGCTGTTTACACCACCTTCCAGGGAGATGGCCAAAACCACCAGTTATCTAATACATAGGCTTCCCTAGAGGCTCAGACAGTAAAGAATCTGCCTGCAATGCAGGAGATTTGGGTTTGATCTCTGGGTCAGGAAGATCCCTAAGAGAAGGGAATGGCTACCCACTCCAGTATACCTGGCTGGAGAATTCCATGGACAGGGGAGCCAAGCAGGCTAGACTCCATGGAATCGCAAAGAATCCAACACAACTGAGTGATAGGCTCCAAGTGGAGGACCCAGCAGCGGGAGATCATATCACAATCTGTCAGAAACTCATCCCAAAGATGTCTTCAATGACAGTCAGTCAGTCAGTAATTAAAGTCCTATTCAGCTCAGTTCAGTCGCTCAGTGGTGTCCAACTCTTTGCGACCCCATGGACTACGGCACACCAGGCTTCCCTGTTCATCACCAACTCCCGGAGCTTACTTTAATGCATTATTACAAGTGAGGAGACCAGATGCCATGATCATAGTTTTCTGAATGTTGAGTTTTAACCCCATTAACAGTATGAAAATTGTCAGACATCTTAATTTTTGCCCCTCTAGTAAAATGATGGAAACAACATACAGTTTACCATTATTCTATAAAGTTTAAACAATATGAATAATAAATTATATAAGTTGTATATACTTGTGCTAAACACAAAGCTCAGGATTGTAATTATATCTAAAAAGAGCAAAGTAATTAGATTATATTATACAATATGCTACAGGGACTTCCCTGGTAGTCCAATGGATAAGACTCCATACTTCCATTACAGAGGATGCAAGTTTGATCCCTGGTCAGGGAAACAAGATCTCACATGTCATACCATGCAGCCAAAAAAATAATGATAATAAGACATATATAATGTATATATAATATACATACAGTTTATATATTTTTACTATTCAAATAATATAATAAAAAACTATTTTAATTGCCTTATTCTCTATTCTCACAACATTGACACAATGACTGCAAATACCTTTAAAATTGCATTCTTACAGCCTCATTATCCACAGGAAAAAAAAAGAAAAAGAAAAGATAGTTCTTCTCTACTTGCTCCAGATAGAAAAAAATCTCAGAAAAGGGCTCTAATTGGCCTAAATCAGATCATGTGTTCAGCTCTGAACCAATTGCTGCGGCCAGGAGTGATAAACACTGTGACTGGTCTGTCCTGGGTCGACCTCTGTGGTCAGAGAGAGAGGATCTGTTGACATTAAGGATGGGGTAGTGGTCAAGGAGTATGAAAAGGCAAATCATGACACAAACTGCAAACACTGGATCAGCTTCTAAGGACCACACAAATAATGGGTAACAGAGCTGCCATTCACACCCAGATCTGCATAACTCTGAGGCCTGGGTGTTAACCATTTCAGTTCTAGCTTCTGCTGGATTAGAATATTATGAGTTTTCTCTAGTGTTATGCCAGGATTTTCTTAAAGGCTGGGACCCTGTCACGTTTGCCTTTCTCTTCAAGTCTTAGAAATACTACCTGGTACTTTTTAGGTGTTTTGGGAATTAAGTCTCCAAACTACAGACTGCTTACTTGAACATATTCTTTTGTCAACCTGGATGTGACCATTTCTGAGACCAGCTGTGTGGGCCTTGTGCTCAGAAGAGAACAGATGGGGATTCGAAGAGTGGGCAAGGGTGGAACATTTTAATTTCAAGAACATTTTAGTGCCACAAAAGTAAAAAGGGAAATAGAAATACTAGAAATGTTATACTCAAAGTAAAGTTGCCTGATGATCAAAAGTGAAGAGAAGAAGAGTAGCGAGGGGACTTCCTAGGTGGTCCAGTGGTTAAGAATTCACCTGCCAATGCAGGGGACACAGGTTTGATCCCTGGTCCAGGAAGACTCCACATACCTCGGAGAAGTTAAGCCCATGACCCACAACTACTGAGCCCACGTGCCGCAAGTACTGAAGCCATCACACCCTCAAGCCCATGTTCCACGAGATAAGCCACAGCAATGAGAGGCCCACGCACCGCAACTAGAGCGTAGCCCCTGCTCACCGCAACTAGAGGAAGCATTAGAGACCCACTGGGGCCAAAAATAAATAATTTTTTTTAATTTAATAAAAAAGAAGAGTGGAAAGGACCAGCCAGCCTATCTTTTTCTTACTGAGAAAAAGATGACTGTCTAGATTTGTTACTTCTATGACATTTTTTTTGTTAGATAAATACTTTAGGAACAAAAATGGCTTTGGGTGGGGCCAACAGGGACTTTAATGCATTATTACAATTATTGCAACAAAAGTGTGCTCAAGAGATTACTTGCAAATTTAAAAATAATCACGGTGTAAATGCATGGATGAAGTCTCCTGGCAATAATTACGTTTTCTGTCTCTTTCCACTTTCCCCAGCTCTGGTGATGGGAAGGTATTGTTCAAGAAATGATCTTTATCTTCTTTGGTTTTCATGTGGTCATGGCTGGTTTTCATCTTTTTATTCCACAGGATCATGTCTTTCCCTGGTACTTGTCTCCTATGTTTCTTTGTGAAGCCTAAAATAAAACAAAGAAAGAGATCATTTCTTTGCTAAGTATAATCTTATTTCTCACTATTTATTTTGTCTTACTTTGGAATGCTTCTAGTCTCCTCTGGTCTTTGGATCTACATATTTAAACTTCTATTTTCATTTTAGTCTTTCAATCCTTTTGTTCTCCTTTCTTTGTTTCACACACAAAAAAGTACATTTCATTTTAAATGACTCACCATTGTATTGCTTCCTTGGCTTTCATAGCCATTAAGTTGAATATAGTCTATTAATTTAGAATGGTGCTTGCTGAAGGATTTGTATGTGGCTGCAATTAATTTATTTTTAAATATTTTCTTTCTTTCCCTCTGTCCTCTTTTCTGTATTATCCAATCTGATACCCACCAGAGCATTATACTCTGATCCAAATTGTGCCCCATTTCAAATTTCAACTTTTTTCGTTTTTCCCCTCCTATTAGCCTCGCTTGGCTTCTAATTCCAATCCAGCTACCCCCAGGATTGCTTCACCGTAGGCATTAACCCTGATGTTTATTCAGGTGATTTTGAAGTGAGTTTTATGCTGCATATACTAGGGAAAAGAAGAAGGGAGCAAAGTGGAGAAACTGAAAATAATCATTGTTTCAGTCTTGAAACTAAATATTCCCTTTTGACTATGTACACTGTTAGGATTTTTGTGGGCCCTTATTTAATCGTCCCATTGCTTTGCCTGTATTGACTTGACAGCAGAGTAGACTCAAAATAGCAGTAGATGAATTAAGAACCCTGATTCAAGACCTCTTGGCCCCTTGCCCTGATCCTCCTCCCTTACCTCTTACTTAGCAAACATTAGATCCAAATCTGTCTGTCTTCTTTGAGTAAAAGAAAGAAGTATGCTTTCACCATCTTCTTCTCTAGTCTACCCGATGTAAGCAAAAAAACAAGTATGGTCTAGCTGGGCTTTGGAAACTTTTCAAAGATGGCGTTATAGCCATGCAACAAGGGCAAGGTCTTAACACACTTAACTCGTGGAAAGCCTTGGAGCAAGGAGCTAAGGCTAGAGGTTTGGATAAATTCATTAAATCTCCAAACTGCAGATGTTTATTCAAACCTATTCTTATATCAACAGCATGTCAGAGACCAGTTGTGTGGGTCTAGTACTCACAAGAGAGCAGATGGGAAGGAGAGCCTATCCCATGGAATATCAGAAGGGGTAGGTCCTGGGGCATTCACCCACCCCTGCCTTGGTCTCCTCTGGGCTGCCCACCACATGTGAGAGTCATGTGACTACACCTACAGGCAAAATGAGTCTGCCTCCCAAAATGCGTTCTGTGGCCTCAGTTCTAAAGATCTGAAGCATTGTATTGCTAACTACAATGCAGTGCCATGCATTCTCAGCTTCAGGTATCAGACTCATAGCAAATTTGAGGTGAAAATCACCAAGAAACCGTTTTGTTGCATGTCTTGTGGAGACATAGGAAGGCCTATGGAAAAACAAAAGACATGCCATCACAGAGTAGTTGGGTCCCAACTTAAGAGCTCTGGCTCTTTGGCCCTAGTAGACTGGCAGGACCTATCTTGATGGCCATCAGACTTCACTGAGGTTGAATTAGGTTGTTGCCCGCAGGGTCTGTCCCTTAGTTACAGGAGTTTCCACTGTCACCCCCACCGTGACTCACCGACACAAGCCTGCAAATCCTAGGGGCAGGACCAAATCTCACAGAAAGCTGATTGTGTCCCTAAGTCTCTTCCATGCAAAGCTAGTACTTCCTGTTGGTTAGAGTCTACGCCAATGAGTCCAAAGCTTGGGCAATACATGAACCAGTTTCTCACAGGGGAAAATTCTACTCCATAGTCAGAAACTAAATCTGTAAGTCTAGCCAGACAGTTTGCAACTATGAACTTAATGAAATAAGTCAATTTTCTATTCAGTTTTTCTACTGTGTTAGTGAATGAATACATCACTTTACACTGCATCAGAATCAGCGTCTAAAGAAGTCAGTGGCTGGAACAAAGTAGCCAGGAGCTATTGGGGGAGAACAAGATAGAAAAAAATCATCTGAAAAAGCAGAAAAATTAAAAGTAACAAAATCTGAAAAGCCTCCTATAATTACAGCAAGCCAGACACAGGTGTATTTCAAAGTTCTGTATTCTATAGCTGCAAAGGAAAATTGATGTGTTCTTGGGAGCTTCCGAATTTAGGGATGAGAAATTGAACTAAAGAAATACCAAAAGCCATTGCTAGAGGTGACACTAAAGATAGTTCAGTTCAGGTCAGTCACTCAGTCACGTCCGATTCTTTGCGACCCCATGAATCGCAGCACCCCAGGCCTCCCTGTCCATCACCAACTCTCGGAGTCCACTCAGGCTCACTTCCATCGAGTCAGTGATGCCATCCAGCCATCTCATCCTCTGCCATCCCCTTCTCCTCCTGCCCCCAATCCTTCCCAGCATCAGGGTCTTTTCCAATGAGTCAACTCTTTGCATGAAGTGGCCAAAGTACTGGAGTTTCAGCTTTAGCATCATTCCTTCCAAAGAAATCCCAGGGCTGATCTCCTTCAGAATGGACTGGTTGGATCTCCTTGCAGTCCAAGGGACTCTCAAGAGTCTTCTCCTATAGTAGGAGAAGCTAAATCTCAACTCTTCTCACTAAAAAAATCTCCCTTGAAACAAGCTCAAGACATCCTCACAATGATAAAGGAAGTGAGATACATGAGAGAAACTACCAGTGAATTGAGACTAAGATAAGGAGGGGTGGTCTGAGAAAAGAAAATTGTCTCATTCACTATGCTGGAAGCATGGATTAGTACATTGCTGGAAAGCAGTGGGGCAACATAGTTGTCAAAATCCTTTAAAATATGTATTATCTTTGACTTACTAACCTTACTTACAGGCATCCACCCTAAGAAAACAGTTTAAAAGGTGGAGAATAGGCATGTCACAGAATTATTTATAATCCTGAATATTCACTGGAATGACTGATGCTGAAGCTGAAACTCCAATACTTTGGCCACCTGACTCATTTGAAAAGACCCTGATGATTGAAGGCAGGAGAAGGGGGTGACAGAGGATGAGATGGTTGGATGGACATGAGTCTGAGTAAACACCGGGAGCTGATGGACAGGGAAGCCTGTCGTGCTGCAGTCCGTGGGGTCACAAAGAGTTGGGCACAACTGAGCGACTGAACTGAACTGAGACATCTAAGAAGACAATAGGACAATACACACTATAGAAAAATTATGCAATTATTTAAGTTGCACTTTTGAGATAAATCAGTAATATGAGAACATGCTCATAATATATTAGTTAATAGATGCAACATGACATAAGTAGAATTATCTTAGGTTTGTTTATGAATATTTTTGAAAGGAAATACAATATTACTAGTGGTTCTTCCTCAATTGTAGATTTGGAGTTCATATTACCAAATTTTCTGCAACAAACCAGTATTACTTTTACAATCACCATAAAAGGTTTTTTTTGAAAGAAAATTTTAAAGTTTATGCCACAGTGTTGGAGAGAGGGAAGAGAAGAATACAACACTGTATGAGAAAAAAAGGGTCTGAAAGGAAACATTAAAAATATTAAGCTGTTAATTTTATTGTTTTAGATTGCTACAAAAATTTTTTTCTACTTTTTGGTATTTTTATATTTTTCTTTAAGGAAAATGAGTCTTTTTTTAAACTGGAAACAATGTTTCTAAATTTTCTCATTAAGGATAATGAAACCACTCAGGAAATATGTAAAGGACTTCTTTCTATTTGGTCTTTTATTGAAAGATGCAATAAGATGAGAGAAACTTTTCATGTTGCTTCTAAAATTGACCACCAGACCCAAAAAGTAAACCATTTGTTTGTGCCTCTGCCAAGTTCAGAATGTTTAATAAATTAATTACAAAAATTTTATTATCGTTTGCCTTGTATTACTAAGTTAATACATTCAAGCATTTCATAAGCAAATCATATCTATCGTACAATGCAATGGCTTTAAAATATAACTCAAATTATAAATATTTATAACCAGTAATCATTCCCTATAGTCTTCTTTTTAAGCTACCATATATACATCTCATAACTAAATTAGTGGCACAATATTTAAAATAATCACAAATCTGCATAATTTCTGAGAGAGGTAAGAAAGGAAGGAAAGCAAATATAAGGCATAGTCATTCCTCAGTATCCATGGAAATTGGTTCCAGGAACCCCTTCAGATACCAAAACCCCTAGATGCAATTCTCTTACCTAAAATGGCGTGCTGCTGCTGCTGCTGCTAAGTCGCTTCAGTCGTGTCCAACTCTGTGAGACCCCATAGACAGCAGCCCACCAGGCTCCCCCATCCCTGGGATTCTCCAGGCAAGGACACTGGAGTGGGCTGCCATTTCCTTCTCCAATGCATGAAAGTGACTCTCTCAGTCGTGTCCGACTCCTAGCGACCCCATGGGCTGCAGCCTACCAGTCTCCTCCATACATGAGATTTTCCAGGCAAGAGTACTGGAGTGGGTTTTATTTGCTTATAACCTACATTTGTTGTTATTGAGTCACTTAGCTGTGTCCAACTATTTGTGACCCAATGGACTGTGACCCAGCACACCAGCCTTCCCTGTTCTTCACTATCTCCTGTAGTTTGCTCAAATTCATGTCCATTGAATCAGTGATGCCATCCAACCATCTCATCCTCTGTCACCCCCTTTTCCTCCTGCCCTCAGTCTTTCCCAGTATCAGGGTCTTTTCCAATGAGTCAGTTCTTCGCATCAGGTGGCCAAATTGGAGCTTCAACATCAGTCCTTCCAATGAGTATTCAGGACTGATTTCCTTTAGGATGGACTGGTTGGATCTCCTTGCTGTCGAAGAGACTCTCAAGGGTCTTCTCCAGCACCACAGTTTGAAAGCAACAATTCTTCAGCACTATAACCTACATACATCCTCCTGTATGATTTAAATCATCTCTAGATGACTTATAATACTTAATAAGTATAAATGCAATGTAAATAGTATTATAGATACAAGGTACTTGCTATGTAAATAGTTGCAAATACTATGTAAACAGTTGCCAGTGTGCGGCAAATTCAAGTTTTGCCTTTTGAAACTTTCTGGGATTTATTTTATCTTTTTCTGTTTTTGATCTGCAATTGGTTGAATCCATGGATGCAGAGCCCAAAGATACAGAAGACTGACTATAGTCTATTACTGTCTCTTACTGAGTGAGCTGACCACAGATAGCCTCACCAAAATACACAACTGGTTTCTTCTTTATGCAGGAATCTCCAGAGAGATCACATGGAAGCCCTGTATCTATGAACAGTCCATCGTGGGAGCAGGGCAGAGAATTCATCTGGCATATTCTTTCTGTCTACTGTCTCTACTAGACCAAGGGTTCCTCTGTACTTCTGGGTATGTAAACTCCCCTACACTTCTAGTGTATTAGTGTTACTCAACCTCTCTCATTAGCCTCTTGCATAGTCAGATCCCATGCCACTTTCCAACAGTTCATCTGAGCTTGGACTTGGTAGAAAGGCACGGTTGCTGCCATTCCTACCTGGTGAGCATAGTGGAGTCATATACAGGTAGAGCCCTCATGCTGGAAAGGCTGGGACAGCTGTCAGTGTTAAAGAGAATGATGATGGCCAAGGGTTCTTCACTGAGCAAATAGCCAGGGCCCAGAAGGTGGAGTCAAGCACATCTGAAGATGTCCATTAACTTGGACCTCACGGTCCTAAATCTAATGTTTGCACAGCACCCTTCCTATTATCTTGACAATTAGGTAACAGAGAATTGACTCATTCCCCACACTGCTGTTAAGAAACAGCTACTTCTCTCCTTTTATCACCATTCTTAATCTTGAGTTACTCCATCTGGTTTACATTTCTTCCCAGAAAGCTCTTGCTGCCCTTATTTCCAAACTCTTCTCTGTACATGAAGCTATTTCTTTCCCACCAATTTTTGTAATCCCTGCTGGAAAATACACCCAGAGCCCCTGGGCTTCTGCCCATTCTGCTTTTCATTATTGTGATTGCAATGTGGTTAAACCAGTAATGTGGAAACCGTGTGTGTACATTTGCACTGTATTCTACTCCAACATTTGATAAGCGAAGGTTTAACAAACACACAGGCACACGTGACGCACACTTCTCTTCTGGGCAGTGCAGTGTTTGAATGAAGACATGATTACATCTCTGGGACAGGAGGAACAGAGAAGAAATGACTGGGTCTGAAGTATAAGGTTTCCAATTTCAAAATGGAAAATATTTCAAAAATATTTCACTAAACCCTTGTGTGCAGGTGACAAAAACCTTATGAGAAACATGAAAAATTAAAAAAAACCAGGCCATTAATAAATAAAAACATTTTTCCCCACAGACAAACCAGCCTTTGAGTCCTTTATCCAAGGCCCTCTTTTGACATTTCCAGGATTCTTGTGTTTATATTCAAGTTCATCAAAAAAAAATCATCCCCAAGTTACCACACAATCACTTTTTGTGGTTTTTCTTCTTTCCTCTTGATTAGTTTTTCTCTTCAGACCTTTGGCTGACTGTTTTGCTACTGTTACCAGGGCTGAAGTTCCCACTGCAGTTAACAAAGCAATGAGTAGCAATGCTGTGTTCTCAAATTTTTTTCACTGTGAGCAGGAAAGGACCATTTAGAGATTAGTCTCCCCATCAGAGAACCATGTCACCCAATCTCTCTGCTCTGCAGCTTACCACAAGATTGATGGTAAATGTAATATATATGAAAATGAAGGAGGAAATGTATGCAAAGCTCAAGTGGTGGTGCAGGGTGTTGGAAACGATGTTGTGTGGTACATCATTTCATTGGAATTTCTCGTTTTCAGGACATTGACTCTAAAATTGCTATAGTCATAGTGTTTAATGTTCCTGTGTTGGGAATTCCAGAGTTTCTTTAAAAAGTGATTAGAAGTCGGAAAAGCAAAACTGACTTATTTGGACTGAGACTATAGTGTGACCAAAAAATCACAAGAAAATAAGAAAAGGTATAAACATACACACCCTTATAGTCAGCTTACTACTCTATCGGTAGAACATCAAGGAGGGTGTCAGGAAAAGAACAAACAGCATAATAGTAAACTTATGAAGCTTAAGTTCAAAGGCCTTGGGAAAGGATCTAGCAACATGGTCAGAGGTTTTTGTAAAATTTGCAAAAGTAAGTTATTTTAACCAAGATGATTGAGAATACTGTCTCTCTCTCCAATTTCCCCTCTGTATTAAAGAAAAAAGAGAGAGGGCCCAAATAAGCACAATGAGAAATGAAAGATGAGAAATAATAACCAATACCAGAGAAATTCAGAAAAATCTCAAGAGAATACTATGAACAGTTATATGCCAACAAACTGGATGATGTAGAAGAAATGGACAAATTTCTAGTAACATTCAATCAGCCAAGACTGATTCAAGAAGAAAGAGAGAATTTGAACAGCCCAATCTCTAGAAATAAAATTAAAATTTTAATTAAAAAACAAAAACAAACAAAGTGCTCCAAAGTACTTCCCAAAGCCAAACTTGTGCCAAAAAAAGGTCATGGTTACTGTTCAGTGGTCTGCTGCCCATCTGATCCACCACAGCTTTCTGAATTCCAGAGAAACCATTATATCTGAGATGTATGCTCAGTGAGTTGATGAGATGCACCAAAATCTGCAAGGCCTAGAGCAGGCATTGATCAAGAGTTCAGTTCAGTGGTTCAGTCGTGTCCAACTCTTGCGACCCTATGGACTGCAGCACGCCAGGCTTCCCTGTCCATCACTAACTCCCAGAGCTTGCTCAAACTCATGTCCATCCAGTCAGTGATGCCATCCAACCATCTCATCCTCTGCCGTCCCCTTCTCCTCCCACCTTCAGTCTTTCCCAGTTCAAAAGCATCAGTTCTTTGCTGCTCAGCTTTCTTTATAGTCCAACTCTCACATCCACACATGACTACTGGAAAAACCATAGCTTTGACTAAAGTAATGTCTCTGCTTTTCAATATGCTGTCTAGGTTGGTCATAGCTTTTCCTCCAAGGAGCAAGTATCTTTTAATTTCATGGCTGCAGTTACCATCTACAGTGATTTTGGAGCCCCCCAAAATAAAGCTTCTCACTGTTTCCCCATCGATTTTCCATGAAGTGATGGGACCAGATACCATGATCTTAGTTTTCTGAATGTTGACTTTTAAGCCGACTTTTCACTCTCCTCTTTCAGTTTCATCAAGAGACTCTTTAGTTCTTCTTCACTTTCTGTCATAAGGGTGGTGTCATCTGCATATCTGAAGTTATTGATATTTCTCCTGGCAATCTTGATTCCAGATTGTGCTTCATCCAACCAGGCATTTTGCATGATGTACTCTGCATACAAGTTAAACAAGCAGGGTGACAATATATAGCCTTGATGTACTCCTTTCCCAATTTGGAGCCAGTCTGTTGTTCCATGTCCATTTCTAACTGTTGCTTCTTGACCTGCATAAGGATTTCTCAGGAGGCAGGTCAGGTGGTCTGGTATTTCCATCTCTTTAAGAATTTTCCACAGTGTGTTGGGGTCCACACAGTCAAAGGCGCTGGCATAGTCAATAAAGCAGAAATAGGTGTTTTTCTGGAACTCTCTTGTTTTTTTGATGATCCAGTGGATGTTGGCAATTTGATCTCTGGTTTCTCTGCCTTTTCTAAATCCAGCTTGAACATCTGGAATTTCACAGTTTCTGTACTGCTGAAGCCTGGCTTGGAGAAAGTTGAGTACTGATCAGCAGAATGGGCCCAATTCTCCATGACAATGCCCAACAACACGTAACACAACCAACACTTCAAAAGTTGAACAAATTGGGCTAAAAGATTTGCGTCATCTGCCATATTCACCTGACCTCTCACCAATTGACTACCATTTTTTCAAGCATCTTAACAACTTTTTACAGGGAAAATGCTTCACAACCACAGGAGGCAGAAAATGCTTTCCAAGAATTCATTCAATCCTGAGGCACTGATTTTTATGCTATAGGAATAAACGAACTTATTTCTCATTGGCAAAAATGTGTTGATTGTGATGGTTCCTATTTTCATTAATAAACATATGCTTGAACCTAGTTATAATGATTAAAAACTCACAATCTGAAACTGCAATTACATTTCCATCAACTTAATATAAAGAACTAACACCTCTCCTTCCCAAACTATTCAAAAAAAAAAAAGAAAGAAACAGGAGGAAACACTCCAAAATTCATCCTATGAGGCCACCATTATCCTGATTCTGAAACCAGGCTAAAACACTACAAAGAAAGAAAATTGAAGGCCAATATCTTTGATGAATATAGATGCAAAAATCCTCAACCAAATAATAGCAAACTGAATCCAACAATATATAAAAAGGACCATACACCACGGTCATGTTGGATTTACTCCAATGTCACAAGGATGGTTCAATGTATGCAGATCAATCAGTGTGATATACCACATTAACAAAAGGAAAGAAAAAAAATCACATGATCATCTTAATAGATGCAGAAAAAGCATCTGACAAAATTCAACATCTACTCATTCATCCCTGGATTGGGAATATTACAACCCACTCCAGTATCCTTGCCTGGAGAATTCCATGAGCAGAGGAGCCTGGTGGGCTATAATTCATAGAGTTGCACAGAGGTGGACATGACTGAGCAACTAACATTTTAACATCCACTCATGATAAAAACTCTCAGCAAAGTGAGTGCAGAGTAAACATATGTCAACATAATAAAGGCCACTTACAACAAATCTACAGTCAACACCATTCGCAATGGTGAGAAGCTGAACGCTTTCCCACTAAATTCAGGAATACAACAAGAATATCTATTCTCACTACTTCTGTTTAACATACTATTGGAAGTCCTAGGTATAGACAAGAAAAAGAATTTAAATATTCAAATTGGAATGGAAGAGGTAAAACTATCACTATCTAGAGATGGCATAATACTTGATATATAAAATCTTAAAATTTCAATCCCAAAACTATTAGAACAATAAAAGAATTAGGCAAGGTTGTAGGATACAAGATTAATATATGGAAATCTGCAGCATTTCTATACAATAACACTGAAATATCAGAAACTAAAAAAAACAATTTTTAATTGCATCAAAAAGAATAAAATAATAGGAATAAACTTAACCAAGGAGATAGAAGACCTATAATCTGAAAACTATAAAGCACTGATTAAGGAAATTGAAGGTGATAGAAAGAAATGGAAAGATATCCTATGTTCTTAGATTGGAATAATTTTAATATTATTAAAATGAACATAACACTTGGCTGAGTCCCTTTGCTATCCACCTGAAACTATCACAATATTGTTAATCGGCTATACTCCAATATAAAACAAAATGTTTAACAAAATAAATTTACCCATCTATAGTGGAAAAAAAAGACCATACTACTGAAGGTAATCTACAGACTCAATGCAATCCCTATCAAAATGCCAACATCATTTTTCACAGAGCTAGAACAAATAATTTTAAGATTTGTATGGGAATGCAGAAGACCCCAAATAGCCAAAACAATCTTGAGAAAGAAGAATGGACCTGAAGGAACCATATTGCCTGACTTCAGACTATACAATAAAGCTACAATCATCAAAATAATATGGTACTGGCACAAAAACAGACATGTAGGTCAACGGCACAGAAGAGTCCAAAGATAAATCCATGCACTTACAGTCAATTAATATATTACAAAGGAGGCAATAATACACAATAGAGAAAAAACAGTCTCTTCAATAAGTGGTGCCGGTAAAACCAGACAACTACATGTAAAAGAATGAAATTAGAACAGTCTCTACCACCATATACAAAAGTAAACTCAAAAATGGATTAAAGACTGAAACATAAGACTGGAAACTATAAGACTACCATAGAAAAACAAAATGGAACTCTCTTTGACATAAATTGCAGAATATTTTTTTGGATAAGTCTCCTAAAGTAAAGAAAATAAAAGCAAAAATAAACAAATAGGATCTACTTAAACTTAAAAGCTTTTGCACAGCAAAGGAAACCATTGATTAAAAAAAAAAAAAAAAACCTATGGACTGGGAGGAAGTATTTGCAAATGATGTGACTGACAAGGGATTAATATCTAAAATATATAAACAGCTCATACAACTCAATATCAAAGGGAAAAAACAAATAATCTAATCAAAAATTAGCAAAAGACTTAAATAATAAACATTTTCCAAAGATGGCTAACAGGCACATGAAAAGATGCTCAATGTCACTAGGTTATTAGAGAAATACAAATCAAAACAACAGTGAGATATTACATCACGCCTGTCAGAACGATCATCATCAAAAAGTCTACAAATAACACATGTTGGTGAGGCTGCGGCAAAGGGAGAGCTCTTGCACACTGTTGGAGAGAACACAAACTGATACATTTACCACCTGCGATGCCCAAGATATAGTTCAATCCCTTGGTCAGGAAGACCCTCCAGAGAAGGAAATGGCAACCCCCTCCAGAATTCTTGCCTGGGAAATCCCATGGACAGAGGAGCCTGGCAGGGTCCAATCCACGGGGTCACAAAAGTTGGATACTACTGAGCAACTAAACCACCACCATTGTGGAAAACAGTATGAAGTTTCCTCAAAAAACGAAACATAGAACTATCATATGACCCAGCAATTCCACTCCTGGGCATATATCTGGAAAAGATGAAAGCTCTAATTCAAAAAGATACAAGCACCCCAATGTTCATAGCAGTGCTATGCACAGTGGCCAAAACATGGAAGCAACCCAAGAGCGCTTTAACAGGTGAATGGATAAAGAGGATGCGCTACATGGCATATATGCATCGGAATGCTGCCTTTGTTGTTCAGTCACTAAGTCGTATCTGATTCTTTGCAACCCCATGAACTGCAGCCCTCCAGGCTCCTTTGTCCATGGGATTTCCTGGACAAGAAATGCGGCAATGGGTTGCCATTTCCTTCTCCACGGGGTCTTCCTGACCCAGGAATTGAACCCACATCTCCTGTATTGCAAGCAGGTTTTTCACCACTGAGCCATCTGGGAAACCCCTAGATACTATTACAGATTATTTAGCTATGTAAAAACCACAAAAAACTCAGAAGAAATATGCTAGATTTGGAAGAAATATTAGCAACAAGCGTAGCAAATGGTCATTATTTATAATATGTAGGTAGGCTTAAGAAAGAATGACAGAAAACTCAAGTGACCACTCCCTCTCCCCAAAACATTTGGCCAAGAATAGGAGGCAACTCACAGAAGAGTTCATCTGAAAGTCCAATTAAGTAATAAATACAAGATGTTCAACTTTACCAGTGGTCAGAGAAAAGAAAATTAAGGTAACAGCGATGTGTCATTACTATATGCTTCAGATTGGCAAAAGTTAGAAAAAGCAGTATCTATTGCTGTAAAGTACACAGCAACAAGGAGTTTCTCATATTCTTCTGATGGAAATGTGAATTGTTAGTCTTTTTGGAAGCACCTTGGCAGCATCTATGAAAATTTTTTTTAAAGTGATACCTTTAAAACCACCAGTCCAAGTACTGGAAACCCTATAGATATAATGATATCAAGATACAGATAAAAGAATGCTTATAGCAGTTCACATTGCAACAAATAAACAGGAGGCAAATTAAATGGGCATCAAAAGGGAAATGTTGAATTCATAATGGTCTATTTCTACTGTGAAATATTACACAGCTGTTAAAATAGTTAGAGCCGACCAGGGGTTGACAGAGATTGCTATCCGAATAGGGAAGTACAGAATACAAAGGACAAGACTCTGAGAGGTATACACAACATAGGAAATGTGGAGTGAGCGGTAGGAATGAGAATGGGAAAGGAGGAAGAGAAGAGGCAGGTGTGCATATGTGAGTGCAAATGTATGTGAGGTGTATGTTTCAACTGGTAAAGAATCCACTCGCGATACAGGAGACCTGGGCTCAATCCCTGGGTTGGGAAGATCCCCTGCAGAGGGAAAGGCTACCCACCCCAGTATTATGGTCTGGAGAATTCCGTGGACTGTATAGTCCATGGGGCCGCAGAGAGTCAGACACGACTGAGCAAGCTTCACTTTCATGTACAAAAGAAATTTGGAAAGAAATTAGAGTTTGAGCTACTTAAACTGACTTACAGGCATTTTGGAATTTAAGACTTTGGAGATAAAGCAAGGACAAGGAACAAGATGTGGCCATGATCCGGGGTGACTAAAGGGAAGCCAAAGTGAAAGCTGTCAGATCCCAGGGGGTGAGGAAAGACACTGAGGCTTACAGTCTCTGTGGATGTTGGAAGCAGTTCAGGCGTTTGCTGAGAGTCAGCATTGAACTTGTGAGTCAGACAGAAGGCAAGTACAAGTAATGAGGGGCCAGAAGCTTACATAGTTCTTCAAGAGAATAGAACTCATGACTACTATAAATTAGATACAAAAGAACATTTAGAATGTGAAAAGAATGCCATGTTGATTTCTAATATAGTGGTTTTGCTGAATTTTTTTTCATAATTTTCTTAGCATTTCTTAGGCATTTACTTTTATACCTGACACTTGACTTGTTTCTATCCAATTAAAAGTTGTTTGAGAGTTTATTAGAATTATACTAAATTCACATAATCATTTTGGATGATTTGACATTTTATGATATAATGTCTCCCTATCCAAGAAAGTGGTATGCCCTTCTTTTCGTTCAGATGTATTACATATTTTTTTCATGTAGGTCCCTTATTTTTCTTGTCAACTTTATTTTCTTAATATTTGGTAATTTATCACTATTTTGAACAAAATACTTCACCCACTTCCTTTCCTAGGTGTCATTGGGAAGAAACAAGACTTTTTTCCCAATAATTTTTGAATCCAGTCACTTACAAATATTTTATTAGTTTTTACAAGTTTTACTGGGACCTACTGTTTTCTGAGTATACTATGATATCATCAGCCAAAAATAAATAAATAAATACATAAGTCATTTATCTCACTTTCTCTAGTACCAAGTAGTACCTCGTACTCAGCAAGCACTCTGTAAATGTTTTAGGAATGAATGAACCAGTGCATAAATGGATGAACAAATGAAGTGGGCTAGAGATTATTCATTCACGTGGTGCATTAAGGTTCTTTTCTATTGTAGCACCACTCCAGTGAATTATTGATCTTCCTTTTGAATGCCACTGCCATTTCTTACCTAGAAACCACCTAAGTTTCCATATCTATGAAAAGAGAAGATGAATAAGTATGATGACCACAGGGAATATGTTTCTGATTAGTGAAGGATCTTCCTAAGTGACTTGTAGCATACTCCTTGAGTTCCTCTTTTCATTTGAGCTCAGAGAGACTAAACTTTTTTGTTGTTCTGACCAGGAAAGAAGTAACAATCTGTCCCTTTACTTTAGAATATATTAAAAGGCTTAAGGAGGCAAATTAATGCTTTTATTGAATGAGGGAAGGAGCTACCCAAAGTTTCACTTGCAGAAGAATTTCAGTGAAATGTCCGGAAGCACAGACAAGAAAACAAAAGCAGCTTAGGAAACTTTCTAAATCTAGGAGGAGAGTCGAAGGAAAAAAAGTGCACAGATGATGACAGAGAAAGCCAAAGAGGTGCTAATTTATGTATAGGTGTTGTTGTGCACTTTAGCGGTGGTCCACAGTTACGCTTCCATAGTGTTGCCTCACAAATATTGCATAATGGAACTGAAAGCATATGCTCACCTATCTAACCTCTGTAGATCAACTATACTTAAGAAGAGCTAAACCGCTAGGTCCATAATCTTAACCACAGCCAATCACCTTATGGCAGCAATCAGAGTTGTAGGTGTAATTTATTACTGAGGAGATTAACCATTATTGATGTTACAATCCCAAAATTCCAACTCAACTAAGTGTCAATCTGCATCATAATAAATAATAAATAGGCTCCAAATGCTAAAAGCTTCTGTTCTGATGTTATAATAATATCACTTAATCCCGGAAGAGGTTTTTCAACAAACCACAGTAGCTCCCTGCTCTTTCACAAAATTAAAATATACATATACAAATGTATGAAAGCACATGAAGAATTTTCCACCACAAGAAATACTTTTGCTTTCAAAGACAGAAATGATGATCACCAGGCTAAAGAACATGATACAAAGTGCTCCCCACAAATTACCAACAGGAACTCCAAGTACTAAGACAATGAGGAATAAAAGAGTATGTTCAAGCTGCAG
Organism: Oryx dammah; assembly: GCF_014754425.2. NCBI lineage: Eukaryota > Metazoa > Chordata > Mammalia > Artiodactyla > Bovidae > Oryx > Oryx dammah. The sequence goes on from NW_024070204.1 coordinate 60,536,681, forward strand.
AAATAAATATAAACTCTGGCACAGATTACAAGAGATGGTTATCCAAAGGGTGACCAAACTGTTCTTCAAGGGAAAACAAAATGTTTCTATTACAGAATCTAAAAGAAAATCTCTTGAGAGGCAGAGTACCAATGCAGTAATTGGCTAGATAATCCCAAGTACTGCATCTGAGCTAATGCCATGAAGCCAAATGAGAATCATCAGCTTCTACACACACCCCAGGCTACTGGGGAGGTCTGACACTTTGAAGCATCTCTTCACATTTTTAGCTGGTGGAAGGTTTATAAAGAAAATGTATCCCTCTAAACAAGCCTAGTCCTGCACACACACGAGTGTACTGGGGATGTGGCTCAGGTCTCCAATTTGCTTTGTGTAGCAGCTGGCACCCTGAGGTTTGACCTTTGCCCACAAGGTTAGTGCTGATTGAAGTGCCCTTGCCCTTCCTTTCTGAAGACCTGCTTCCTTCTCATCTATTGTGTGTCTGCCATACTCAGAATCACTTTCTTCCCTGGGCCATACCATGCTTCAATTATTTTGATCACAGTGACTTAGAATTTGAAAACACTAAGAGACAGACCTCTCAAAACGGGTCATATGACCTTAATTCTTTATCAAAGGCAATGCTAGGAAGAGCCCAGTTACCTTATTGCTGCCTGGCCTCTGCCCGGCAGCAAGAACATTCGGTCATCCAAATGGTCTGGAGTTCTTGAGCTGGGCTTCTCCATGCAGTAATTGGGAGAGATAACAAAGGGTCTTCCTTGCAGCTCAGAACAGCACTCCTGAAGATGACCAAGACAGTCACTCCAGCAAACTGAAGTGGTGATCATTACTTTCTCAGGGACAGGATTGTGATTCAGATTAATGAAACACAATTCGAATTCCCTTCTCTGTGTAGACTCACCATCTCAACAATCCTGGTTTACACCTATTGTCTCTGCGTAATTATTTATGGTGCACCTTTGAACTCTCAAAAGTGTTCCACTGAGGAAAATGAGTTATATTGTCAACCCACTTATTCAAGATATCAAGAACAAATACCTTCTTGACCCACACAAGGTAGCATAAGCATCAACAAAGACAAACAGTGTTCCTAGGCGACCTGAAAAACCAGGGCGGGGACCTAGAAATGGTGCTCATTCTTCCCTGGTGTAGATGTCAAGCCTATCTTTCTGTGAGATTGCACAGCACCGAAAAAGATTAATTTGGGGGAGAAGGCAATGGCACCCCACTCCAGTACTCTTGCCTGGAAAATCCCATGGATGGTGGAGCCTGGTAGGCTGCAGTCCATGGGGTCGCGAAGAGTCGGACATGACTGAGCTACTTCACTTTCACTTTTCACTTTCCTGCTTTGGAGAAGGAAAAGGCAACCCACTCCAGTGTTCTTGCCTGGAGAATCCCAGGGATGGGGGAGCCTGGTGGGCTGTTGTCTATGGGGTCACACAGGGTCAGACACGACTGAAGTGACTTAGCAGCAGCAGCATATATTCCCATTGAAAGGAAAATTGTCTGTAAGACCGTATTGGTCAGAGTCCCAACAGGAAACAGATGACCTACCTAAACTAGGATCATTCAAAGAGAATTTATGACAGTGTGGTTATAGGGGGACCTCAAAGAGTAGTACCCTCCCTGGTGGCTCAGATGGTAAAGCATCTGCCTGCAATGCGGGAGACTTGCTTTTGATCCCTGAGTCAGGAAGATTCCGCTGGAGAAAGAAATAGCAACCCACTCCAGTATCCCTGCCTGGAAAATCCCATAGACAGAAGAGCCTGGTAGGCTACAGTCCATGGGGTTGCAAAGAGTCAGACACAACTGGGCGACTTCAATTTCACTTTCACTTTCAAAGAGTAGTACGGAAGTCTTGATGCTTCATGCTAACCAAGCCGACATCATCCCAGGAAGGAGAGAGAGCACCTTGTTAAAAAGGCTCCTTGAGAGGATAAGAGACCCCTCAAGACACAGCTCAAGCCTCCTTCTCTTAGGATCCAATTCCACAAACAGTCTGGCCCATGAAGATACCACCCTGCAGGACACATCCAGCACTCACACATACTGTGTTCTTACACACCCTTTCACAGTACAGATATGTCCTGTCTTTTCATCTAGACCTTTAACTCTCTGAAGGCAGAGACCACATCTCTTACCTCTGTCTCGGAAGCATTGTAACACCAGTAGCTCTAAATCTTTTGTTTTCCCACCATAGCACATAATACCAATGACATTCACAGACAAGACCTTCCCCAAAGACAGTCCCCTAGGTCTTCCCCCAAAGACAGTCCCACTGGGCTCCACCATTTCTCTTCACTCAAGGAAGCAGAGCAAAATAAAGATTAGAAAGGTCAGATCATTTCACAGATGGTCTTGAATCCACTCTGACTTTTTTTCCAATGTAATATTTTTTCTTTTTTTAAATTAGTGTTTATTGAAGTATAGTTGATTGAGCAAAGAATGCTCAAACTACCACACAATTGCACTCATCTCACACACTAGCAAAGTAATGCTCAAAATTCTCCAAGCCAGGCTTCAACATGAACTTCCAGATGTTCAAGCTGGATTTAGAAAAGGCAGAGGAACCAGAGATCAAATTGCCAACATCCTCTGGATCATTGAAAAAGTGAGAGAGTTCCAGAAAAACATCTATTTCTGCTTTATTGATCATGCCAAAGTCTTTGACTGTGTGGATCACAATAAACTGTGGAAAATTCTGAAAGAGATGGGAATACCAGACCACCTGACCTGCCTCTTGAGAAATCTGTATGCAGGTCAGGAAGCAACAGTTAGAACTGGGCTTTAAACAACAGACTGGTTGCAAATAGGAAAAGGAGTACGTCAAGGCTGTATTGTCACCCTGCTTATTTAACTTATATGCAAAGTACGTCATGAGAAACGCTGGACTGGATGAAGCACAAGCTGGAATCAAGATTGCCAGGAGAAATATCAATAACCTCAGATATGCAGATGACACCATCCTTATGGCAGAAAGTGAAGAGGATCTAAAGAACCTCTTGAAAGTGAAAGACGAGAGTGAAAAAGTTGGCTTAAATCTCAACATTCAGAAAACTAAGATCATGGCATCCGGTCCCATCACTTCATGGCAAATAGATGGGGGAACAGTGGAAACAATGTCAGAGACTTTATTTTGGGGACTCCAAACTCACTGCAGATGGTGACTGCAGCCATGAAATTAAAAGACACTTATTCCTTGGAAGGAAAGTTATGACCAACCTAGACAGCATATTAAAAAGCAGAGACATTGCTTTGCCAACAAAGGTCCATCTAGTCAAGGCTATGGTTTTTCCAGTGGTCATGTATGGATGTGAGAGTTGGACTATAAAGAAAGCTGAGCACCAAAGAATTGATGCTTTTGAACTGTGGTATTGGAGAAGACTCTTGAGAGTCCCTTGACTTGCAAGGAGATCCAACCAGTCCATCCTAAAGGAAATCAGTCCTGAAAATTCATTGGAAAGATTGATGCTGAAGCTGAAACTCCAATACTTTGGCCACCTGTTGCTAAGAGCTGACTCATTGGAAAAGACCCTGATGCTGAGAAAAATTGAAGGCAGGAGGAGAAGGGGACGACAGAGAATGAGATGGTTGGATGGCATCACCGACTCAATGGATGAGTTTGCATAAACTCCAGGAGTTGGTGATAGACAGGGAGGCCTGGTGTGCTGTAGTCCATGGGGTTGCAAAGAGTTGGACACGACTGAGAGACTGACTGAACTGATAGCTGATTTAACATTCTGACTTTTAATGTAAATTACACACAAACTTTGATGATCTGTTACTATTGAGTGGTGTTTAGAAACATGCCACAACTGCTACTGCATGCTGTGTGTTGTAATAGCACAAGTACAGAACGTGCTTGCTGGTGAGATGCAGGAAGGGGTCAGCAAGGGGATTAGGATAGGACGTACGAAAGAGAAGCCTATCTCCATCACTTCAAGCACAGGTGCAGGACCAGAGAAGACACCCCAATCCCAGTATGCTATTGTTGGATCACAGAAGAGATTCCACATTTACAAAACCAGAAAAGGGGGCTAAAACGTGCCCAACACATGACCTAGTTCAATCCTGAATTTTACAGATGAAAAAAGCAGGTCATGTGATCTTCCTGTGCTCACACAAGATACCCATCAAGACTACTGAAACCCTGAACTAAATTCAAGACAATTTAAGAAAAAACAAAATTCTTCTCTTGCCTGGGAACAAATGAATTCATCTGTACTTACCAAACACAGATATTTACCAGATGTCTGCCATGAGTAGGTAATGGAGGTACACAGTAAACAAAAACAAAGAAGGGCCTGCTCTCAGCTGGGGGTAGCATTTTATCTAGGTCAGCAAAGACTTTCTGATAAAGCGAGACAGGAGCAGAGAGCTAAAGGGGGGGAGGGGGAGTCATGTGGGCCCCTAGGGCAAGAGTGTTCAAGGAAGTGGAGCACTGTGTGCTTGGCGTGTTCCAGGTGAGACAGCCATTGTGACCTGCCTGCAGGGGAAACAAGGGGCAATGGGCTAGAGGTAAGATGAGAGATTTGAGGCAAGGTGGCCAGATCATGAAGGCTCTTGCTTTCTGTGGCAAGTGAGATGGGCCATCTCAGAGGGATTTTCAGCAGGAGTATAATCTTATGTTTTTTAAAACATCCACCTAGATAGTATTGTGGAGAAGAGACTTGGCAGAGCAAGAGGAGAAGCAAGGGAGGAGCTGATGTGGTGATCTAGGAAAGAGAGGAGGCAGTTTGGACTTGGGTGATAGACTTGAGGCGATGAAAGTGGTCAGATGCTGAGCATGTTGTTACAAGACTGCTGACAGGATCTGAGGACTGACTGAATGTGAAATGTGAGAGAAAGAAGGGAATGACAGATGAGGCCCACGTTTTTGACCTGAGTAACTGAAAGATGGAAGTAGACATTCACCGAGAAAGATGAATGAGAGAAAGCAGGTTTGGAGAGGAAGGTCAAGAGTTTTTCTGAACACACTCGTTAGATCCGCCCTTTAGAAATCAAAGTGGATTGTCCCTCTGTTCTCAAGAGTTTTTCTGAACAGGCTAGTTAGATCTGCCCTTTGAAATTAAAGTGGATTGTCTAGCAGGCAAGGGGACACGCAGGTGTGGGGGTCAGAAGAGAGGCCAGGGGGCATCAGCAGAGAGATGGCAAACTGGGTCATAAGACACTGTGCAGGGGCAGAGAGGAGCCCAGGACTGAGTCCAGGTTCAAGCACCAGGCTGCCCCTCCCAAACCTCACATTTGAACTGTAACTGAGGCTTTCTGCAGAAAGCAGCTCCTCTGTCTCCTTCACCATCAGCTGAAAGACAGCTCCCTGGTAGAATGTCAATGAGCCTCTTCTGTCCACTTTGAGCAGCAACCCTCCACTTTCAGCCTGCTCACCAGCCTTGGCAAATGGCCACAGCAGCAGGAAGAAGGGTGAAGGGCCCAAGAAACCAGCCCAGAGAACAGAAGCACTGCCCCTGAGGGATGGTACATACAAGAATGGAGGGACCCCTGCCAGGCCCCTCCCAGACATCGATAACAAGCCATCCCCAAACAGCATGGTTGATAAGGGGAGCAGACGCAAACCAAGTCAGCAGGCAAGCCGACTTCTTCCTGAGGGGCACCTGCAGAGGAGGGCGGGTATCTGATCACAGTTCTGAGTTGTGATGATCAAGTCGTTCACACTGTAAAGGACAATGGCTGGCAATAAGAACTGAGAGTTACAGATACTGCAAGTTGAACCATTCTTGTTGCCAAGGACAGAAAAGAGCAGTGGGTCCTGATACTCAGCTGAGACCAGAGCTTCAGCTGGGCTCTGGGAAACCCCCTGTAGATCATTTAACTTCTCTGAGAGTTGGCTTTCCCTCCACTATGAGTTGGAAATGGTTAAATGGACTTTCTTCATGAAGACAATTTTCTCAGAAATAACTTGTGAAGAATTAGTTTCTGGGTAAAAATAGCACTACCAAATTAAGTTTGAGAGAGTTAAAAATAGGTAAACTCCCATTGTGATGAACTCAAGGAACTTGCCAATTATTTTAATGAACTAAAGTGGTACAAAATTAACACATTGCTAGAAACCAGGTTCCAGGTTGAAGAATCTGGAGGAGAGAGAATGCCAACATCCACTTCGAAGCAAAAGGAATTAAACCCAGCTGGGGAAAGACATGTCATGAATATACAAACATGTAATTTCCCCCTTTCTCTCACTAGATGCTGGACTTCTGTTGTATGTGCCTTTTAAAATTAATTATTTGGAATATGAGCTGGCACCTAATTAGATGGCTAGTCCTTCTAGGTGGAAAATGATTTGCTGAAGAAACTAACTCAGTCAAATGGTTATTGCACATGATTGACTGAAACCAGAGAAAGAAAGCACTGTTTGCGGAATATAACGAAATAGCCTAAGTAATCTTGTCAAGTCAGGGAGAGAGAGATGTTCATATTTCATGCTCTACAGATTTCTAGCTATGTGACCTTGGGCAAGTTGCTTCACTTCTCTGTGTCTTGGTTTCCACCTTTATAAAAAGAAGATATAGCACTTATTTCATAGGGTTATGAGAACTGAATATGATGATAAATGTACAGTACTTAACACATGCCTGAAAACATCTACTTTTGCTTTATTGACTATGCCAAAGCCTTTGACTGTGTGGATCACAACAAACTTTGGAAAATTCTTAAAGAGATGGGAATACCAGACCACCTGACCTGCCTCCTGAGAAATCTGTATGCAGGTCAAGAAGCAACAGTTAGAACTGGACATGGAACAACAGACTGGTTCCAAATAGGAAAAAGAATATGTCAAGGATGTATATTGTCACCCTGCTTATTTAACTTCTATGCAGAGTACATCATGAGAAACACTGGGCTGGAGGAAGCACAAGATAGAATCAAGATTGCCAGGAGAAATAGCAAGAACCTCAGATATGCAGATGACACCACTGTTACAGCAGAAAGCAAAGAAGAACTAAAGAGCCTCTTGATGAAAGAAAGTGAAAGAGGAGAGTGAAAAAGTTGGCTTAAATCTCAACATTCAGAAAACTAAAATCATGGCATCTGGTCCCATCACTTCATGGCAAATAGATGGACAAACAATGGAAACAGTGACAGACTTTATTTTGGGGGGCTCCAAAATCACCTCAGATGGTGACTGCAGCCATGAAATTAAAAGACGCTTGCTCCTTGGAAGAAAAGCTATGACCAACCTAGACAGCATATGAAAACCAGAGACATTACTTTACTAAAAGGTCCATCTAGTCAAGGCTATGGTTTTTCCAGTAGTCATGTATGGATGTGAGAGTTGGACTATAAAGAAAGCTGAGCGCCAAAGAATTGATGCCTTTGAACTGTGGTGTTGGAGAAGACTCCTGAGAGTCCCTTGGACTGCAAGGAGATCCAAAACAAACTCCAATACTTTGGCCACCTGATGCGAAAAACTGACTCCTTAGAAAAGACCCTGATGCTGGGAAAGATTGAAGGCAGAAGAAGCGGACGACAGAGGATGAGATGTTTGGATGGCATCACCCTAGATGGACATGAGTCTGAATAGGCTCCAGAAGTTGGTGATGGACAGGGAGGCCTGGCGTACTACAGTCCATGGGGTTGCAAGGAGTCAGACATGACTGAGCAACTGAACTGAAAGCAGCTATGAAAACAGGGATTTAGTTTTACTGTCTAGAAAGCTTTCTTATAATAGTACTTATTGTGTTGGGATTTAAATGAGAAGGACAAGCAAGAGACATCTGAAATGCCAATGCAGCTACCAAGGTACTCTCTGATAAGTTCAGATCCTAACAGCCATATGTAAAAGAAGGAAAGAAGGATACAGAACCAAAGCAAGCCGTTTTGAGTAGCATAAACTAAGGACTTGGCAATAACATACAAAATGAACAGAGACTTGCCTCATAGAAAAAGAGATCAGATTTGAGGTTACCAGAAGTGGAAGGGCAGGACAGGGGGATTGGATGAAGGTGGCAAAAGGTATAAACTTATAATTTTAAGATAAATAAGTACTAGCAACAAAGACAAAAATGTTTTAATTATCTCTTTAAGGAAAAGGTATATTATATCGATGAAGGACTGTAAGACACCATCAATATTCCAATTAAAATTTGCAACTTGAAATTTCAAAGGTGAAATTATACTTGACAAAAAGCAAGAATTAGGAAAATAGGTTCAACGGCCAAATTTAGATTAATTTGTCTTCAATGTCCGGGGGAGAGGGAGGACCTTCTGGACTGAAAAAGCATTGACAACACTGTGCGTGCTAAGTCACTTCAGTGGTGTCCACCTCATTGCAACCCTATGGACTGTAGCCCATCAGGCTTCTCTCTCCATGGGATTCTCCAGGCAAGAAAACTGGAGTGGGTTGCCATTTCCTCCTCCAGGGTATCTTCCCAACAGAGGGATTGAACTGACATCTCTGTCTCCTGCATTGGCAAGTGGGTTCTTTACTGCACATATCCACATTCCAGCAAGGAAGGATGACTGGTTGCTAGAAAGCTGTACAGGCAAGCCCAGGGATTAACGTAGTATGATGCACATATCCACAAAAGTGAGAAATTTTTGGTCAGTGTTTAGCAAAATCATTATGTTAGAGAATCCATTCACTATTTTTTTTATGAATTATATACTGGTTAGGGTTGCTAAATTTAGAAAATAAAAATACAGGTCATCCAGTTAAATTTAAATTGCAGATAATAATTTTGAGCACAAATATGTTCCGTGCAATATGTGGCAACGCAAACACTGGGCCATCAGTATCTTGTCCCTTAAGCAGGACCGGATGCAAGGAAGGGAGCAACTTCCTTTCATTTTGGCAGAGAGCACAAGTTCTGTGTGATATTCTGCATCCTGTTTCTGAGGAAGGCATTCAGCATTGATCACTTTTGTTGACTCTGTCCACTGGGTTCCAAAAACACACACACACACACGTGCACACACACACACAAAATTATGTAGAAAACAACTTTTGATAAGAAATCCTAATACATTAAAGAGATTTTTTCCCAAAGGAGGGTAAGGACCTCTGGTTGAATGGAGAAGTTAGGGGTATGATGAAGGAAGATGAAGGGTGTAGATCTCTGCTCACTTATCCATCATCTCTGCCCTCAAAGCAGCCCCTAACATATCCCCTTGAGACAAAAGGACTCTACAGAACAGACGGAGAACAGGAATCATTTATTTTGTCAGACCCACCAAATTTTACATAAAATTGAATGCCCAGATCCACTTAATGTAAGCCTTACTTGTACATGCCCTTGCCTATGCCAGAGTTTCTCTTTACTGCCAACAATAGCATTGAATTCCCACAAGAGAAACACTGGAGTTCTATTGAGTCATCTCAATCCCTCTTCTCCCATACTCATTCTGTTGCCTGAGTCTGCTGTTTTTTGCTTTGCAACAACTGTGCCTCTGTGACATGAAAGAAGCAACTAAAAACAGAGTCCCCCCAATGTCATCTTATCCACATGTTAACAATAATCTAAAAACTGAAATAAATTTCCAGATGCTTTAAGTAAATTTTCTAGTCATCATCTAGATACCTATTAGCACAAAAACATAGGCAACACTCTCCATGTTAGCCCATTCTCTCAGATTTGGCGTAGAAGAATGTTCTCACTGTGGGGACAAGAAACACTGCTGTCATATAGAAGCCTTTTCCTTCACCCATTCCTGCAACCATCTGCAAGACTTCCATGCCATTTCCTGCAGACTTACCTCCATCTGGTATATAAGGAATGTCCTTGAACAGAGTTTTCAGGGTTTTTTCAAGTATTTGTTGTTCTTGTCCACCATAATCTATCTTTAATGTGCTTCCCCCTGACTCCTGTCTGGGAGCAATCATTCACTATGATTTTACCCCAGCCCATTCCTCACAAAAGACCTTATCTTTTTGAAAGAAGCACCACAGAGCCATTCCCAGAGCACATGCAGAACATCCTGAAAGTGGGAGTGAAGTCACTCAGTCGTGTCCGACTCCCCATGGACTGTGGCCTATCGCACTCCTCCCCATGGGATTTTACAAGTAAGAGTACTGGAGTGGGCTGCCATTTCCTTCTCCAGGGGATCTTCCCGAGCCAGGGATCGAACCCAGGTCTCCTGCATTGTAGGCAGACACTTTACCGTCTGAGCCACCAGAGAAGTCCAGAGAGCATCCTTGACCAGCTTAAAAAGCCAACTTCAAACCAATGGACACTACCTTTCATTTAAGGATATATGCCCATTCAGTTTGTTCATTAAAAGGTATTCACCTATTTTTAAAAAGCTACTGAAACTAATAAGTGATTTTAACAGAGTTCTAAGATTCAAAATCAATACACAAAAATTAATTATATTTTTATATCCTAGCAACAGAGAATCACAGACTGGAAAATAAAAAATAGCACCATTTGAAATACCATTGCAAAAACTCTGACAAAAGATTATGCAATATCCATAATGAAACTGACAAAACAGTGCTGAGAGCAATTTTTGAAGACCTAAATAAAACCATGTTCATGAGTGAGAACACTCAATGATGTTAAGATACTAATTTTCTGCAAATTAATCTAGACAGTCAACACAACTCCAATCAAATCCCAAAAATTAGCACACAGACTCTAAAATTCACATGAAAATTCAAAGGACAGAACAGCAAAACAACTCTGACCAAAAAAGAACAAAGTTGGAGAACTAACAGCACCTAATTTCAGAATTTATTATAAAGCCACAGTAATCAAGACACATGGCATTGGTGGAAAGATAGACAAATAGATCAATGGAATAGGATAGAGAATTCATAAATGGAGTCATAAATACATGCATTTTTGAAAAAGGTGAAAAAACAATTAAGTGGGAAATTGATAATCTTTTCAACAAACAGTGCTGAAGCAACAGGATTGCCATATACAAAGAAGGAGGAGGAGAAGAATAAGGGGGGGAAGAATTTTAATCCATACTTCATACATGTATAATAAGCTCAGAATAGTTCACTGACTTAAAACGAAACTGAAACTATAAAACTATAAAACGTTAAGAAGAAAACATATGATAAAATCTTGGGTTAGACCAAGTTTCCTTAGATAATAACACCCAAATCCATAATTCACAAAGGAAAAATAAATCAATAAATTAGACTTCATCAAAATTAAAAACATACACTCTTTGAAAGACACCATTAGAGTAGTTAAAAGACAAACCACACACTGGAAAAAATATTGACAAATCAAATATTTGATAAGGACTTGCATCCAGAATATATAAAGAACTCTTAAAATCAACAAGAATAAAAGCAACCCCATAAAAAATGGTCAAACAATTTGAACATACCCATCACCAAAAGATATATTTATATGCAAATAAGCACATAAAGAGATGTTCAACATCATTAATCATTATGAAAATAAAAATTAAAACCATGATGGGATGCCACTATGTACATATTTGAATAGCTGAAATTAAAAAGATTTAATATATCAAGGTGTGGTATGTGGAGAAAATAGAACATTTATATACTTCCAATAGGAATGTAAAATTGTTTTGGAAAATAGTTTGGCAGTTTCTTAAATAAATATATATCCACTATATATCCAACCACTACATTCCTAAGTATTTGCCCAAGGGAGCTTAAAGCACATACTAATACAAAGACATGAACGTGAATGCTCATAGTAGGTTTATTGCAATAGCCAAGAACTGGAAACAACTCAAACATCCATCAGCAGATGAATAGACTAACAGGCTGTGGTATATCCATTCAATGGACTACTAGTCAGCAATGAAAATGGAATGATCTACTGTAAATGCAAAAACATGAATAAATATCAAAATAATTATTCAGAATGAAGTTAGGTTACTCTCCCAAAAAAGGGTAGATGCTGTATGATTTCACTTAAGTTCTAGAAAATGCTAACCAATTAATAATGACAGAAAGCAGATCAGTGGTTGCCTAGGGACAGTGAATAGGAAGGACTACAAAATGTTACAAGAAAACTTTTGGAAGTGATGGTTATATTCATCATCTTGATTATGGTGATGATTTCACATGTGTATACATGCCAAAACACATCAACTTATATACTTTAAAAATGTGCAATTTACTGTGTGTCAATTAAACTTTAACAAAGCTGTTTGAATGAAAATAACTTTTTAGTGACAGTACCGTGGTGGCTCGGATGGTTAAGAATCTACCTGCAATGTGGGAGACCCAGATTCCCCCTGGGTGGGGAAGACCCTCTGGAGAAGGAAATGGCAACACACTCCAGTATTCTTGCCTGGAGAATTCCATAAACAGTGGAGCCTGGCAGGCTATAGTCCATAGGGTTGCAAAGAGTCAGACACGACTGAAGCTACTAAAACTTTCCCTATCACAGTTGATTTACAATGTTGTGTTAGTTTCTGATGTATAACAAAATGATTCAGCTATAAACATAAAGAGCACATATATATTCTCCTTCATGTTCTTTTTCATTATCAGTTATTATAAAATATTGAATATAATTCCCCATGCTTGTCATTTATGTATTTTATATACAGTAATTTGTAACTGCCAATCCTAAATTCCTAATTTATCACTCCTTCCCTTTCTTCTTTGATAACCATAAATCTGTTTTCTATGTCTGTGAGTCTGTTTTATAACTAAAATCATTTGTACCTATTTTTTGATTCTACATATAAGTGATATCACATAATATCTGTCTTTGTCTGATTTACTTCACTTAGTGTGATAATCCCTAGGTCCATCCATATTGCTGCAAATTGCATTATTTCATTATTTCATGAGTAATATTCCATTGTATATATGTACCATACCATTATCCATTCAATTGTCAATGGACATTTAGGTTGTTTATATATCTTGGTTGTTGTAAATGGTGATATTATGAACATTAGGGCATAAAAAAATTTTTTTTAATGTTTAGGAAGAATTAACTCTATTTGGTCTGGTCTCTACAATGTCCTATTTCAACTGTTTGGCAGCCAAGAATTAAACGACAATAGTCTTAACCTTTAGTAAGGCTGTTGAAAACATCAAATGGAACCCAATTCATAACTGATAGCAAAACACCTTCATCATGCCCACTGTCATATTTATCTTACCAGATACCCAGAGCTGCCTGTGAAGACTCTTTCCTTCTCTCTCTGAATTCCTTCACATCCTCTTTCTCAGTCTTGCCCAAAAAACTAACTGTGGTCTTTTCCTCCATCCTTCCTTATCTGCCCATCACTCGGCCATCCCTTCCACCAGGACTTTCATTTCTTCTCAATCTAATCTCCTAGTCCTTCTTTTAATAGTTCAGCATTTCTCTATTATCCTAAGCAGGATAAATAAAATCCCAGAAGCTGAAAAGTAAAAATCATCTTTCTTGGAAGCAGAATGAGTAGGGACAGAAAGGAATGCTCACACATTAATAACTTTTGAAAATTCTAGCAGCTGGGGAGCAGAGAGGATATATTATTTTTAAAAGACCCAGGCTCTGGTCTCCTGTAGGCAGAGAGCCCCTCCTCCGTACTGGCATACCATCCTCATTCATTCTCCCAGGCAAAGAGATTCAAGTTCACTTTACTCAGCCTTTGCATTCTGACTCTAAAGTGCATCCCTATGCAGGAAAAAAAAAAAAATTTCCCATCCTAATTTACTCTTCCTATTACCTTTCCACAGCTGTGGCCAAAATAGCAACATGCCTCTTCTTTGAACCCCTCCTAAAGCCAATCAAACAGAAATGATCAATCTCATCCTTTCAAAACATCTTACTGTCACAATTCCTTCTTCTACATGTGTCTTTTGACTTGAATATAATGATGCAAATTCTTTATGAATTTAAAAGGTCTGATTGTTAAATCTTTGTCTGTCTTCATACAAATAGTATGATTAACCTGTATGCCCACACCACTGTTCTCTGCAGAAAACTGTAAGGTTTTAGAGAACCAGGGATCCATCTGTTTAATCACCGCTTGCCTCCTGCTTCATGTCTCAACAGTATCAAACCAAATACAGTGCACAGCCCACAACCCCAGTACACGACCATCCTCTTTCATCTACCCGAGCATTACCTCTGCCTAAAGCAGAAGCTGGCAAATTTTTCTGTAAAAGACCAAAGAGTAAATATTTCAGGCTATGGGAGCCATATGATCTCTGTCACAGCTACTCAACTCTGCCATTATAGCACAAATGCATACACAATACGTAAACAAATAAATGTGTCTGGGCGCCCATAAATTCTTATTTTGAAAAACAGACAACAGGCCAGATTTGGTCTGTAGGCTGTAGTCTGCCAAACCTTGGTCTAAAGCATCCTGCCTTCCAACTTCCATCTGGCTAGCTCCTAGCTCTACAAGACTCAGCACAAGTTGTGTTCTGGAGAGAGCTTTCTCCTCTTCCTGGCTAGCTGCATCCTTTCTTTGAAGTCCCACAGGATACATACCAAAGTATTTTGCAGTGCAAGAAAAATTTCTTCCCCAAGCCTAATGTTCCCTTCCACGTGGAGGGAGTTCCATATCCATGACACTACTGGCCCATATCTATTCCCGCCAAGTCCTCCCAGGGGAGACAGAGCAACATGTATAAGTCTTACCCCTCTTCTTGGGGGGAGCAAACTGCCCACAGAGGACACATTCCTCCCACCTCCTGACACATGTTCTGTCACTTCTAGGAAAGGCCTGTCTGTCCAGGGCTGCTCTGCCTGAGTACATAAATCTCTTTCCAGAGTTCTACATTATTGTTTCAATCAGTAACTGTAGTATCTTCATCACTCTCTGACTTTTGAATTCTCTCTTAGTTGTTTCAGAATTCTAGAGGAAGTCAGGGGAGCTATTTACTAAGCCTCACTCACCACAACACAGACTACTTGCCGCAGCACTCAGCATGTTATTTAAAGTTTCTTTGTACATTTTCTGTATGTTAGTCAATGATTCTCAGGAGGGCCCTTCCAATGAGCATGAGCAGACCCAGAGATGCAAATCTTTCAAACTGATGACAAATGGCACACTTTCTACTACCTTTTATTTTTACCTACAACCTAATATTCCCTACTAATAGCCTACTGGTAAGTTATCTATACTTTCTACATTAGAGCTATAAATATAGTTCACTGAAGTTTTAAATTCAGTATCGGGTTAAGATATCTGTTAGTTACTCATTTGAACATATTGCAAAACTTGCGCATGAGCACACAGGACAGAATCTCATCAGTTTTCAGGAAACAATTTGAGAATCATGTATCATTAATGCTGTCTACAATTGATCATGGTTTCCAACATTACTATTTGCATTTGGCTTTTGCATTATACCTTAGAGTCAATATAACATCTTTATGAATTTATTGGGTGTCATTTGGGTAACTTGACAGTGTATATTAATGCATTTTTGTCCATCTGGAGGACAGAATAGAGCAATAATTAGAGTACAGGCTCTAAAGTCAAACTGCTTGGTTTTATCCCAGCATCACCACATACTAGTCGTGTAACTTCAGGTAAGTGACTCACTCCCTGGTACTTCAGTTTCTTCACCATTAAATAAGAGACTAGTTGTTGTTGTTCAGTTGCTCAGTCATGTCTGACTCTTTACAACCCAATGGACTCCAGCACACCAGGCTCCTCTGTTCTCCACTATCTCCCAGAGTTTGCTCAAATTCATGTCCATTGAGTAGATGATGCTAGTACTTATTTCATAAAGATACTGGGAAGATTAAATGAGATGATCCATGGCTTAAACTACATAGTTAGCTATTATTATTACTATTTTAGTACTATGCACAGGAATAGGACATTTGGCCTCTAATTTCCAGTAACTACACTTTAAGCTATATATAGATGTGGTTCAAACACAAATCATCTATTGCTAAAGGAGATATATCTGTAATCTTCCCAAAATTTGTTTACACTATACATCTCATTGGTGGTATGTTTTATAGCACATATTTATTTGTTTGACATCTATTATCTATGTCTCTACTAGAACCTCATAAGGCCAGAGACCTTTCCTTATCTGTGGGTTCTCTACTAGAGCCCCAGTGTCCAAAAGAGTGTCTTCTGGTGCATAGTAGGTTCTCAGTAGTTTCTTTAAAAAAATTCTATGCTAACTATGAATTTTTACCATGAATATGTAATTACACAGTATAATATTGAGTTTGTTGTAATAAAATTACTAGATGATCACGTTTGGGGTATATTTTTATTAAAACAATATGTTTAAGTTCATACTATCATTGTAATAAATAAATAATGAGTGCTTTGTTTATATGCTACTTTAATTCTTTGCTATCAATGAATTATTTTCTACTAAGAACCCATACGATAGGTGACCAGCATTCTTTTACAAGGTCTGAGTGGGCCATAGACAAATTAAGGACTGTGTTTTTCAATTCAACAATTCAAAAATATTTTAAATGATCCAATAGTTCCAGTTCTACATATATGCCCAAAATAAACAAGTAGAAAATTCCATCAAAAGAAATGTACAAGAATATTCAAATAGCTTTGTTTATAACAGCTAAAAATTGGAAACAACCCAAATATCTATTATAGAATAATAAATTAATGGCACAATATTTATCCAATGGCAGAAAGCAAAGAAAAACTAAAGATCCTCTGGATGAAAGTGAAAGAGGAGAGTGAAAAAGTTGGCTTAAAGCTCAACATTCAGAAAACGAAGATCATGGCATCTGGTCCCATCACTTCATGGCAAATAGATGGGCAAACAATGGAAACAGTCAGAGACCTTATCTTATTTCCTTGGGCTCCAAAATCACTGCAGATGGTGACTGCAGCCATGAAATTAAAAGATGCTTGCTCCTTGGAAGAAAAGCTACGACCAAAATGGACAGCATATTAAACAGCAGAGACATTACTTTGCCAACAAAGGTCCATCTAGTCAAAGCTATGGTTTTTCCAGTAGTCATGTATGAATGTGAGAGTTGGACTACAAAGAAAGCTGAGCACCGAAGAACTGATGCTTCTGAACTGGTGTTGAAGAAGACTCTTGAGAGTCCCTTGGACGGCAAGGAGATCCAGCAGTCCATCCTAAAGGAAATCAGTCCTGGATATTCACTGGAAGGACTGATACTGAAGCTGAAGCTCTAATATTTTGGCCACCTGATGTGAAGAACTGACTCACTGGAAAAGACCCGGATTCTGGAAAAGATTGAAGGTAGAAGGAGAAGGGGATGACAGAGGATGAGATAGTTGGATGGCATCACTGACTCAATGGATATGAGTTTGAGTCAGCTCCGGGAGTTGGTGATGGACAGGGAAGCCTGGCATGCTGTAGTCCATGGGGTCACAGAGAGTCAGACATGACTGAGTGACTGAACTGAACGGATTTAACCAAGGAAATATTGTGTAGCAATTAAAAAACCCGAATATAAAAGAAAAATTAAAAAATAAAAATAAAAAAACAAACTACATAGTCTTAACGTGTAGCAACATGGATGAATCTCACAGTAATAAAGGTAAGAAAAGAAGCCAGACACCAAAGATAACAGTGCATAATTCCTTTTATACGAAAATTGACTTATATGAATTTATATGAAGTACATTTATTATAGACAAAATCAACCTGTGGATAAAGTCAAAATAGTAGTTATCTCTGTTGGGGGAATGTGAGGAGGCAAGACAAAGCCTTTTAGGATATGGAAAATGCTCTATATTTTAATTTGAGGGCTAGTTCATGGTGTGCATGTGTGTGTTGCTCTGTGTATGTATATAAATTTATAGAGTGGTACAATTAAGATCTATGCATTTTATAGTATTATGTTATACATGGATGTGCGTGTATTTTTTTTTTAAGAAGAGAATAATCTGCATGCCCGACATTTAGCTGGGCCCTTGAGACATCCTTGAGAACACAAGCTTGGCCTTCCCCTTAGTACAGTGTATCTCTAGTGTTAGCTCAGTGTCTAGGCTCAGTGGATTGGTGACCGGAACTGAACACTTTTTTGTACACTAACCAACTGAATTTTAAAAAAATACTGTTGTTTGCTAATGCTAATGGAAACTGCAGTGCTTCGTATTTATTTGACAAACATATTCTGTTACATTTTATAGTCCGAGGTCATCACAATGCCTCATTATGGAAAAATCCCAGAACCTTCTCCTCCCTCCAGCAAAAGGGCTCCATGCACTTTCATCTGCAGATTTCAGAACAGATTTCAGAACTGATTCTCTGTGCTGCTAGCGTTCCCTATATCCCAGGGAGTTGTGCATGAAAATCCAGAGCAATGAACACACCTATGAAAAATGATGCTTTCGAACCTGCCCCACAGTGCAGTAAATTTGAAAGTACTCTTAATAATAATCAGGATCAACATTGACTTTAATGGCCCTCAAATCCATCACGTAATTTCATTAGCCACCCAGCACAGATGCAAGCAGGGGTGATGTCATACTTTTTCCTCTTGCTCTGAAACCCAAGTCAGGCGCCAGAGATGGAAACTAGTTTTAGAGACTCTAATCGGATTAAAGCTTCTGGCAGCCACTGATCAATAGGTGGGAGCCGGAGGAATCCCAAAATGTGCAAAGCCCTCTGAGACCCCTTCAGGGACACAGCTTTGCTCAAGCTGAAGGAGGTTCAGGTCTGCAAGTGGGAAGGTCAGGATGCTGTGTCCCAAGGGATGGTGCTCTTTCCAGTTTTCCCCAGGACCCAGGTTCACAAGGGAGAGAGGGGTTGTCACTTAAGCAGCAGCCTCCAGTCCTACTCTCTGACCTAAGAGAGTGGGGAAAACAGCAGTTCCATCATATAGGAAACCAGCAGTTCAAAGCATGGGCTTTGGAGTCAGCCATGCTGCTGCTGCTGCTGCTAAGTCACTTCAGTCGTGTCCGACTCTGGGCGACCCCAGAGACGGCAGCCCACCAGGCTCCCCCATCCCTGGGATTCTCCAGGCAAGAACACTGGAGTGGGTTGCCATTTCCTTCTCCAATGCATGAAAGGGAAAAGTGAAAGTGAAGTCGCTCAGTCGTGTCCGATTCTTTGCAACCCCATGGACTGCAGCCTACCAGGCTCTTCCATCCATGGGATTTTCCAGGCAAGAGTACTGGAGTGGGGTGCCATCGTTTGATCTAAAACCTAGCTCTTCCATTGACTAGTTAACCCTGAGAAAGCAACCCTTTCTCTCTGAGATACAGCTTCCTCATCTGCAACACCTGACTCACAGAGGTGTAGTAACGACAAAGAGGTCCTGTGTGTTAGATGTTCATGACAGTCCCTGGGCCTATGTATTTATCTGCTCAGTAAATCCCTGATGGCTCAGGGGTAAAGAATCCACCTGCCATGCAAGAGACAGAGGAGACACGGGTTTGATCCCTGGGTCAGGAAGATCCCCTGGAGAAGAAAATGGCAACCCCCTCCAGTATTCTTGCCTGGGGAATTCCATGGACAGAGGAGCCTGGCGGGCTATAGTCCAGAGTCTCAAAGAGTCGGACACAACTGAGCAAAAAAGCAAGAATGAAAAGAAGTGATCAGCTGTGATGAAGAGCTACCAACTATCATTCTAATTCATAAAAATCTGAAACACACCCCCCCACCCCCACATAACCAGAAAGGATAATTTTTTTAGCCTCTATCATTTTACTTACCTCAACTTTCCCATCTCTCAAAATTTAGCTGGAACAAGAAGCCAGTGCCGGGATATGCTTTTAACATCCAAGTTGCTTTAACAAGAACTTCAATAACGTGGCAGAATACAATGACCTCATCATCCCAGTGTTGCAGCAGAAAAAAAAAAAAAATCAATGCTACTTAAAAAGCCTGACAATCAATCAAGGTCTAGCCAGATATCTGTAGAAGTCAAACAGGCCCATATAAAAACTGGTTCACCTAGGGATCTCATTAAAGGTCTGCAGCAGTATTTTCCTGATGTAAGCTGGGAGTTTTCATTTGGGTTGATTTTTTTTTTCTTCGACTATGGAATCCCTGTGAGATCAGGGGTATACATCTCCCCTGCAGCTGGCTTCAGAGCACTTTATTAGTTGAATGTCCTCACTCCCATCTCGAATGCAAACGATCATTCATATGTCAATGTCATTCCTCTCTCCCTTGGTGACTGGGACGAGCTCCTACTGAAAGTACATTCTGCTATGGGCTGGAGGAAGTTCTTGAAAGAGTAATAAACACACTTTATTTTTATTGCATTATACAAAATAGTGTAGAAGTTATAAAAAGTATAATTTTAAGAGAATGCATTTCTATTCTATGTGCCTTTTTTTAAAGCCTCATAATTCAAATATTAAAGTAAAACAACTTTACTTCTTCTGAGCTCAGGTCATTTTAAGAAATAGCACCTATTATGGGCCTGGCATTCTTCTAGGCACTAGAGATATCAGATGGAGAAAGCACTTCTCCTCTCTGGGATTGTGTAAGACCAGTAAGCACAGATCCTACTAACTCCAGACCTAGCCCCTGCAAACAGAAAAGGGAAAGACTGAGCGTGACACACACCACTTTTTTCCCCCTCTAGCAGCGAAAAGACTACTAAACTCCAGATAACCCACTCCAAAACAATCAACTTAGAGTGGAAACTAAACTAGTATGAAAACTGGGTGAGCTAGAATGAGATGCTCCACTGTTTCCAGCAGCTGCTGTTGCTGCTGCTGCTAAGTCACCTCAGTCATGTCCGACTCTGTGCAACCCCAGAGACGGCAGCCCACCAGGCTCCCCCGTCCCTGGGGTTCTCCAGGCAAGAACACTGGAGTGGGTTGCCATTTCCTTCTCCAATGCATGAAAGTGAAAAGTGAAAGTGAAGTCACTCAGTCGTGGCTGACTCTTCTTGACCCCATGGACTGCAGCCCACCAGACTCCTCCGCCCATGGGATTTTCCAGGCAATACTGGAGTGGGGTGCCATCGCCTTCTCCAGTTTCCAGCAGCACTGACAATCTATTCTTTGAGAAACTCAATAAAAATCAATTCAGGACCCAATTTTTAGCCTACTCCACATCTCATGAATACACAGTGAGAAAAGGAATTAGTTTACACATTACTTATAACACAGTCTTTAGTTCCTTGGGAACACACCTTAATTTCTTTAACTGCCATGCCAATTTAAAGCTGTGCTAAGTCGCGTTAGTTGTATCTGACTCCTTGTGACTCTATGGACTGTAGCCCAGCAGGCTCCTCTGTCCAAAGGAATTTCCAGGCAAGAATGCTGGAATTGGCTGTCGTGCCCTCCTCCAAAGGGTCTTCCCAACCCAAGGATCAAGCCCATATCTGTTATGTCTCCTGCATTTGCAGTCAGGTTCTTCACCACTAGCGCCACCTGAGAAATCCCGATTTCTTAAATTAGTCTCCCTAACTATAAATATAACAATACCTATCTAGTAAGGTTGCTGTGAGAGCTAAATGAAACAACATAAATAAAGTGTCTAGAAAAGCACTCAAAAAAAAGAAAAGCACTCAGCTTATATTAGGTACTCACTGGATGGCAGCCATAAGAAACTTAGTTCCAAAATATTAAAAGGGTTGTGACCACAAATGCTATGCCTCTGGCTAGCTTCTGCTTTTTCTTATCTTGAAGTAGGAAAAGTAGGCTTTTCTCTAGCCACACCAGCCTAGAAGGATCTAAGCTTAGCTACTAGTACAAGGTCGCTGGGGCAACAATTCAATCTTGAAAAGAGATCTAGAAACAGTTCCAACAAGAAACGTAAAGTTGATTAGAATATTAGTAATATCAGTAATCCCAACAATTCAAATAGGTTTCCTAGGTAAAAGGTAAAAACTTTCAACAGACAAGATACAGAACCAATCTAAGTGCCCATTAACAGATGAGTGGGTAAAGATATGGTATGTGTGTGTTTATACATACACCCAAACCGCACACACACACATATATATATGTACACATACATGCCATATATACATATATATATATAAATCACATGAAATACTCAGTTCAGTTGCTCAGTTGTGTTTGATTCTTTGCAACTCCATGTACTACAGCATGCCAGGCCTCTCTGTCCATCACCAACTCCAAGCTGACTCAAATTCATGTCCGTTGAGTCAGTGATGCCATCCAACCATCTCATCCTCTGTCGTCCCCTTCCCCTTGCCTTCTATCTTTCCCAGCATCAGGGTCTTGTCAAATGAGTCAGTTCTTCATATCAGATGGCCAAAGTATTGGAGTTTCAGCTTCAGCTTCAGTCCTTCCAGTGAATATTCAGGACTGATTTTCTTTAGAATTGACTGGTTGGATCTCCTTGCAGTCCAAGGACTCTCAACAGTCTTCTCCAACACCAACAGTTCAAAAGCATCAATTCTTCAGCTCTCAGCTTTCTTTATGGTCAGACTCTCACATCCACATATGATTACTGGAAAAACCAAAGCTCTGCTTTTTAATATTCTGTCTAGATTGGTCATAACTTTTCTTCCAAGGAGCAAGCATCTTTTAATTTCATGGCTGCAATCACCATCTGCAGTGATTTGGGAGCCCAAAAATATAGAGTCTGTCACTGTTCCCACTGTTTCCCCGTCTATTTCCCATGAAGTGATGGGACCAGATGCCATGATCTTAGTTTTCTGAATGTTGAGTTTTAAGCCAACTTTTTCACTCTCCTCTTTCACTTTCATCTAGAGGCTCTTTAGTTCTTCTTCACTTTCTGCCATAAGGGTGGTATCACCTGCATATCTGAGATTATTGATATTCCTCCCAGCAATCTTGATTCCAGCTTGTGCTTCCTCCAGTCCAGCATTTCTCATGATGTACTCTGCATATAAGTTAAATAAGCAGGGTGACAATATACAGCCTTGACGTACTCTTTTCCCAATTTGGAACCAGTCTGTTATTCCATGTCCGGTCCTAACTATTGCTTCCTGATCTCTATACAGATTTCTCAGGAGGCACATCAGGTGATCTGGTATTCCCATCTCTTGAAGGAAGGTTGAGTTGTCTAGTATTCCTATCTCATGAAATATTATTCAGCTATAAAAAAAAAAAGATTGAAATCTTGTCCTTTTCAACAACGTGGATGGACCTAGATGGTGTTATGCTAAGTGAAATAAATACTGCATGACTTGACTTGTATGTGGAATCTAAAAGACAAAACAAATGAATAAGCAAAACAAAATAGGAACAGTCATAGATACAGAGATGAAACTACTGGTTGCCAGAGAAAAGAGGAGTGGGACTTATGGGAAATAGGTGAAGGCGATTAAGTGGTACAAAATTCCAGTTATAAATTAAATAAGTCACGGGGAAAAACGTACAGTATAGGAAATATAATCAGCAATGCTATAATAACTCTGTTCGGTGACAGAAGACAACTAGGCTTATTGTGATGATCATTTTGTAGTGTATGTAAATATCAAATCGCTATGTCCTACACTTGAATCTAATATAACATTGTATGTCAATTTTACTTCAGATAAAGAAAAATAATAACTTCAGACTGATTTTGGTGGGGAGGGAGCCACAAGTACAGCATGAGAGATCTTAGTTCCTTGACCAGGAATCGATCCTGGGTCCTAACCACTGGACTACCAGACTGATTAAAAAATTCCCAAGACTGATTAAAAAAAAAAAAAAGGCAAGCTCCTTCTGCATGCTATTTAAAAGTGATTTGTGTGTATGTTAATCACTCAGTTGCGTCCAACTCTTGGTGACTCCATAGATTCTAGCCCGCTGTATATGGGCTCCTCTGTCCATGGGGTTTTCCAAGTAAGAATACTGGAGTGGGTGGCTATTTCCTTCTCCAGGGGACCTTCTCAACTTGGGGATCAAACCTGGGTCTCCTGCATTGCAGGCAGATTCTTTACCATCTGAGCCACCAGGGAAGCCCAAAAGAGAAATATCTAAAATAATACAGAGAGGTTACAAATACCCCAAAGACAGACCAAGCAAATACAAAAAGAAAGCACTATAATAATGTTAACATTAGCTCATACAGAATTCAAGACAAAAAGCTCCATACAGAACAAAAAGTTGTTTCATACAGATAAACAATAGATTCATCAAAATGCATAGCAACCATGAACCTTTTTGCTCTCAATATCACGGCTGCAGATATGTTAAGAGTAGTAGAGTGCTCACAGTCTGTCAGAGGAAGATCTAGGCTATTTACACATAGCAACTCACATAATCTTCCCAGTTCAGTTCAGTTCAGTCGCTCAGTCGTGTCCGACTCTTTGCAACCCCATGAATCACAGCACGCCAGGCCTCCCTGTCCATCACCATCTCCCGGAATTCACTCAGATTCATGTCCATCAAGTCAGTGATGCCATCCAGCCATCTCATCCTCTGTCGTCCCCTTCTCCTCCTGCCCCCAATCCCTCCCAGCATCAGAGTCTTCCAGTGAGTCAACTCTTTGCATGAGGTGGCCAAAGTACTGGAGCTTCAGCTTTAGCATCATTCCTTCCAAAGAAATCCCAGGGTTGATCTCCTTCAGAATGGACTGGTTGGATCTCCTTGCAGTCCAAGGGACTCTCAAGAGTCTTAATCTTCCCAAGTGCCCTATAAATAGATGATGTCACTTAACAGGTGAGGAAACTTGTCAAGGCCTGTGGGCTTGTGAGGGTAAGGCTCCAGTCCAAACCAGGCAAATGAATCAGCATCAACGCTCTTAACTTCCTACTATACTCTCTCCAAAAAGTAAAAAGAAGTATTCAGTTCAGTTCAGTCGCTCAGTTGTGTCCAACTCTTTGCGACCCCATGAATTGCAGCATGCCAGGCCTCCCTGTCCATCACCATCTCACGGAGTTCACTCAAACTCAGGTCCATTAAGTCAGTGATGCCATCTAGCCATCTCATCCTCTGTCGTCCCCTTCTCCTCGTGCCCCCAATCCCTCCCAGCATCAGAGTCTTTTCCAATGAGTCAACTCTTCCCATGAGGTGGCCAAAGTACTGGAGTTTCAGCTTTAGCATCATTCCTTCCAAAGAACACCCAGGGCTGATCTCCTTTAGAATGGACTGGTTGGATCTCCTTGCAGTCCAAGGGACTCTCAAGAGTCTTCTCCAACACCACAGTTCAAAAGCATCAATTCTTTGGTGCTCAACTTTCCTCACAGTCCAACTCTCACATCCATACATGACCACAGGAAAAACCATAGTCTTATAGAAAAAGAAAAGTAAAACCCATTGGCAGAGTGGGAAAGGTTAACAAACCACTCCTAAATTTTGTCATGTCAAGATGACAAAAACTAAATAAAGAAAGCATTTGAATAACATCTACTACAAGCTTCTCTTCATAGCAAATTATTCTCTCTCTCCAAAGGGGAGCGAACACATTCTTTTCAAATGTCTGTGGAAAATTTATTTAAAGTAAAGAAATAATAACAACATTTAATAGTCATAAAAAACTTTCTCAGTAAAATCTAAATTTTGAAAAGTGAACTCTTATAAGATCCCCCTCACTGATTAAAATGGAATTAAATCTAAAATCTCACTTCTCTAAATAACTCTAGTGTCAGTGAGTAAATAAGTTAATTTATAAATTATTTGGAAATTAACATATGTTGGAACAGTCAATGGAAAATTCTATGGGATGTAGCCAAAATCTTACCCAGGAGAAAATTACATCCTTAAATAAGTTTTTTCCTAAAACAAGAAATGTCTAGAATAAATATTTTTGGAACATTAGACTCAGAAGCTAGAAAAATAACAACAAAATAAACAAAGGAAACCAATGAATTAGAAAACTTAAAACAATTAGAATTGCTGAGTAAAGCTAAAACTAGTTCTTTTTTAAAAAAGCATTAACAGATGTTTAACAAATCTAACAAAAGGAAAAAAGTTTGAGAACATATATACATCGGCAATGAAAAATTATAAAATAAACTATAGATAGAGAAGAGACCATTCTTATTAAAATAATACTTATCACTTTATGCCAATAATGTGAAAGCCAAAAAATAAAAAAATTTTGAGAAATTGCTTGATTTTTTTTTTTAAGAACAGGAATTGAAAGAATTAGCAAACTCAAATCCCTAAAAAAGTTCCAGATGCTGGCTTCATAAAAACACTAGTAAAGCTTTCAAGAACTCAATTCGCAAGGCTAGTTTAACTCTGACATCAAAATGGCCAAAATAGTAGGGGGAAAGTAACCTATAGTCAAATTCAGATGAACACACACACACACACACACATATATATATACATTCTAAAAATAGTATTAGCAAATATATAGAATCAACCACACATTAAAAAACAACACAGTGCCTGTAACCAAGATTTATTTCCAGAATTCAAGGATGGATCAAGATTAGAAAATCTATCAATGTTATTCACAAGATTAACAAATTACAATAAAAAGCCAAAAGATCACTTTGATAAATGCAGAAAACGTAGTTGATAAAATTCTATACTCAACTCCAGGTTAAATCTATGGGTAAACTAAGAATGGAAGAACTTACATAATATGATACAGAACATATTTTTAAAATCAACAACAGTCTCTAAAAAGTCAATAGTAACTTGAAAAAATTTTTGAGTGACTTGTGCTTTATTTGAAAGAAATGAAAGTTACCTACCACATATGAGTGAAATTTTATTGCGTCCTTGGTTTAAAAAATAATTATAAATAAAGGCAGCAATAAAATATATTTGGGGAAGAAAATATGTAACATACAGAGCAGTAAGAAGTTAGTATCCCTATTTTCTGAAGAATTCTTATACATCAATTTAAAAGGAGAAAAGTATTCTCCTCTTCCCCAAAAGTAAGTGAAGACTCATGAACAGCACAATTTCAAAAGAAGAAACAAACTGCCAAAAAAAAACACATGAAAAGGTAATTCAACCTGATTAGTAGTCAAGAAACGAAAATTAAAATAACAATGGATTATCATTTTCCACCCTAAGATTTGCAAAAGTTGGTGAAGGTACAAATACTCTACTTGTGAAGTAAGAATTAGTTTAACTTTTGGGAGGTAATAAGTGAGACAATGCATACCAAAAAAAGGTGTTAATTGCTCAGTCATGTCAGACTCTGCGATCCCATGGACTGTAGCCCACCAGGCTCCTCTGTCCAGGGAATTCTCCAGGCAAGAATACTGCCGTGGATAGCCATTCCCACCAACATTTTCCATAAATATTCTTTTGACCTAGTCAATAAGCTTGTAGAAATAAACAAATGAACAAAAATTAATATACATTATTTCTTTTTCCAGGTTAGCTTATTTTAAAAGTTTTAATTATATCCAAATGACAAATTAAATAAATTGTACTACAGCCATATAACTGCATACTCTTAAGCACTGGAAAAGAAAAACAAAAAGAAATCTATATGCAATAGCATGGAAAGATGTCCATGAAATATTTTAGGTTGAAAAAAATTATAGAAGAGTGGGTCTAATGTGATTTATCTATAAGATTTATCTGTGCTAATATATGTGTTTATTAGACACATCAAACGACTTCTGGAAAACCATACATAAATTATAGCAATGGTCATGTCCGTGGGTTAAAATTAAAAGGAATTTCACTTTCTGTAATTTACGTCTAAAATGCTTAGTATTCTATAATCAGCATATCTTACATTTATAATCAGAAAAATAATACTAGTACATTGTAGGAAGAGAGAAAGAGGGACCCTGTGTCCCCTGCTCCCTAATGAAGGCAGAGTCCATGCCCCATCTCACTGGCTCCTCAAGGAGCCAAAGCCATGGGATTATAAGAAAAACTAGATAATTCTGTGCAAACCTTGCTTTGTAAAACTTCCACATGCCTGAGCCTTGAGTCACAGCACAGACTGGCCCCTGTTTAAGGTCACCTTTATTGCTACTGAATTAACTACTCCACATCTGGGAACAAGAAATACGTTTCCCTAAGGAAGCCCCTTTTTCCCAGTCTCCACGCTGGTTTGCCATCAGTTTCAGCTCTTGGCCTCTGATGAACCATCTGCTCAGCATGTCTCTATCTCCTGCTAACAGCCCTCATCATTTTTAAACTGTTTTTAAGCCCAGATTCAGAGGCAAGGGCAACCATGACATCCCCTAAGTTCCTGAAATAAATCAGTCCCCAGAATCAGCTTCCATGTCCCCTCTGTGAACATGAGGATGATGGGGGTATTATAATCATCATAACATCTTTGCCCTGAGAATCAATACTTTAAAGCAGGTACTTAGCTGAAGGCGCCTGACAGGTCAATACAAGCAGAGGTTAAGGGGGATGTTGCCAAAATGATTCCAAGGAGTATAAAGTACATCTGGGGCTTCACATAACCAAGGGTGATTCAGGAAACAAGATCTAAGATGCTGGATTAGCAAGGAAAGACAGGCTCCAGGTAATTACATTCATAGCTTGAATACTGTGTGTATGGGTAATTAATAATCTATAAATGTCCTGAATGAGTGCACATATTGAGTTATTCCATCATTAAAAACAGTGGCAGTGTTAATGTGGTTCCTCTGCAGGGTTCATTAACTGGACAGAGTGTCAAGTCAGGGTGGATTTATTTTTTTCCTCTCTCCATTTACTCTTTATTTTGTCCTCTTCCATTGTTCATAAATAGAAGTAGCAATTGTTGAAAGGAAAGAAAAAATTTCTCAATTCCTTTCACTGGATATCATACGGAGAGGTGGAAATTATTTACCTACAATCATCTTGCCTAGTCTGTAGAGAAGTAAGTGGAAAGAAACAAGTAGGTAGAACATTTTGGAATTTAAAAGACTCTGAAAAGTATAAAGTTCTAAATATTAGTAAGCTGTTGTTTTTCATCTTACATTGTGTGTGCTGCTGCTGCTGCTAAGTCGCTTCAGTCTGACTCTATGCAACCCCATAGACGGCAGCCTACCAGGCTCCCCGTCCCTGGGATTCTCCAGGCAAGAACACTGGAGTAGGTTGCCATTTCCTTCTCCAATGCATGAAAGTGGAAAGTGAAAGTGAAGTCGCTCAGTTGTGTCCAACTCTTCACGACCCCATGGACTGCAGCCTACCAGACTCCCCTGCCCATGGGATTTTCCAGGCAAGAGTACTGGAGTGGGGTGCCATTGCCTTCTCCATTGTGTATATCTGACCTCAAAGTGATCTTCAGGCTAGGGAATCACTGGGTGGGGCAATTCAAAACTCCTAGCCTGCCCAAACATATATGACTGGAGAAAAGTTTTCCATACCTTGGTCCCACCTCAGAGAACTACAGACTTCCCCAGCATCCCTGGGGAAAAGCACTTAGAAGTAACTAAGAAATGAGTCTGGCTTCTAAGAAAAATTCGATAGATGAACAGGTGGGTGAGAGGACAGATGGATGAACAGATGAATGGATGAGTAGAAAGACACAGACGGGAAGGTAGGTGAGTAGGTAGGTAGGTAGGTCAGTCAGCTGTTTCCTCCCTCCCTCCCCCCACACCTGTGAATCCAAGCCAGGACCAGTGATAACTCCTGCTTCAGATAAGAACCTTTCCTCTCCCCAGGACTGGGCCTTCCCTTGTCCTCTTGATCCCCCTTCCTGCTGTCCCCTCCCAAATCTGTGCCAGCATCTATTCCCTCTCTATTGAATTTTAATCTCTCTCTCAACAAGCGCTTCAGCCTACAAACATCTTCAATTCTCCCGTGTGCTACAGTGAAAGTGAAAGTGAAGTCACTCAGTCGTGTCCAACTCTTTGCGACCCCCTGGACTGTGGCCCACCAGGCTCCTCTGTCCATGGGATTTTCCAGGCAAGAGTACTGGAGGGGGGTGCCATTGCCTTCTCCAGGAGAGCTTCCCAACCCAGGGATTGACTGTGGGTCTCCCGCATTGTAAGCAGACGCTTTACCGTCTGAGCCACCAGGGAAGTCCCTCCCATGTACTAACATACACACAAAATTCCCCCAACCAACTTCCCCTCAGGCTAAATTCCATTTCACCCCCTCACAAGCTTCTTCTGGACAGAGTTCTCCACGTCCTGCAGTTCTTCTCAGTCACCTCCACCTCCCCCCTCACCCCCCAAAAAGCTGTCCTGCACCCTCCCTTCCACCACCCCTCAAAGGCCCATAACCCCTACCCCATCAAGCGCCATGGCTTACTCTGCCTTTAATATGTGACTGCTTTACTATGTCTTGAAACTTTCTCCTTCCCAATCTTCTATGTTAGCTTACTCCTCAAATCCCTTTTTCCTCATCTCCAACAATCTTTCTTGATTCACTCACTGTTTAATTTATTCAACAAATATTTATTGAGAATTTATATTGTACCAGGTACTGAATTGGATATATAGGGAACCCAAAAAGACCCAGATCTGGACCTTACTAAAGATCCTAAAGGCTTCCCTGGTGGCTGAGCTAGTAAAGAATCCGCCTGCAATGCAGAAGACCTGGGTTCAATCCCTGGATTGGGAAGATCCCCTGGAGAAGGGAATGGCTACCCCCTCCAATATTCTGGCATGGAGAATTCCATGAATTGTACAGTCCATGGGATCACAAAGAGTCGGACACAACTGAAAGAATTTCACTCACTCAAAGAGTCTAAAGAGAGATATAGTTGTATGAACAGATGAATTAAAATAAAACATGGCAAGTATCATCAATCATTCACTCATTGACTCAAAATAATATGGAACACTGACTACATGCCAAGTCCTTTTCTATGTGTCTGGGATACAACTGTGAACAAAACTGATAAAAGTTCTACCTTTATGAAGTTTATACTAAGAGAGGAAAAAAAAACAAAATATATGAGTAAGAAATATACAGTAGGCCAAAATGATCATGTTATGGAGAAAAATAAAACAGGAGGAAAACGGAATGGGAAGTGCTGGGGGAAAGGCAGGTTTACAGTTTGCAATGAAATGGTCAGGGAAAAGCTTACAGGGAAAGAGACATTTGTACAAAGATTGAAGTTGATGAGGGACTAAGACATGGCTATCTGAGGGAAAGCATCCTAAGTAATGAGAACAGCAAATGCAAAGACCCTAAAATTTGATGAAGGGTAAACCACACAGCCTGTAATCTATCCAAGGACTTTGAGTGAGATAGGAAACCACCAGACAGCCTGAACAAAGGAATAACATGATTTGCACTAGATGTTAAAAGAATTTCTCTAGCTACCACATATAAAAAGACTAGGGAACATGGGTGCAGAAACAGGGAAATCAGTTAGGAGCAGACCACTGCTGTAATCTAGGAGAGCTGGCAGTGGCTTGGAGCATAGGGAGCAGTGGAAGAGACACTAATTGGTTAGATTTGGAATAGTTTTTGAAGGCAGAACAGATTTAAAGATGGATTGCAAGTAAGAGTTTCCCAGAGGTGGATACTCAGAGAACCCAGAAAGTGCCCAAAATCAAGTGGGCCCATCTGTGGAGTCAGCTGCCTTCTAATGACAACACTCATCAAGTAAGACCTTTCCTGGCTCCATCCTGCTGTTCCTCAGCCCCTCCCACCTTCTACCTTGAAATTGATCTGAAATAGGGGATTTCATCTCAAAATAAGGAAGGAAGGGTATGATGCCATTCAAGAAAAAGAAGAAAAGCCAACCAGATCCCCTTTTGCTCAATGCCTCCAACCAGCCTTGAGTAGACCTGAGCTGTGGGAGGAGGGAAAATACTAACCTATAATGAAATATACTGATTCTATTATACTGGCCTGACTTTGAGAGTCCCTTGGACTGCAAGGAGATCCAACCAGTCAATTCTCAGGGAAATCAGTCCTGAATATTCATTGGAAGGACTGATGCTGAAGCTGAAACTCCAATACTTTGGCCACCTGATGCGAAGAACTGACTCTTTGGGAAAGACCCTGATGCTGGGAAAGATTGAAGGCAGGAGGAGAAAGGGATGACAGAGGATGAGATGGTTGGATGGCATCAACAACTTGATGGAAATGAGTTTGAGTAAGCTCCGGGAGTTGGTGATGGACAGGGAGACCTGACATGCTGCAGTCCATGGGAGTCACGAAGAATCGGACATGACTGAACGACTGAACTGACTGACTGACCTTCTGCTCATTGAAAGTGGCCAGAAAGTTATTAGGATTTGCCCTAAATTTTATCTTTCATCCAGGGGCAGAGAAGAGCTAGCACAGAATAAGTATAAAGGGCCAATAGAAGAAAAGCAATAAAGTTATTTCCTTGTTATAAAGTCATGTTTGTGCCATGGAACATTTGCTTTTGGAGTTTAAGACTTAAATGGTCAACAGCTGCCCTTTATGGCAAAGGCCAGTTAAAGAAGTAATCTTATGTCCAATTAATGATCTATACCTCCAACCCCGAGCAAACCCTGTGGGAGCCCTTCTTTCAGGGTTAAATTTGCAATGAAAGGCAGGCCACTGAAAAAGTCTATCTCTAAGACACAAAACCGCTAGAAGTTGGTCAGAAAACAAAGGGTTTTGCTGGGGTTTTTTGTTTTGTTGTTGCTGCTTAGGGCTTTGCGAAGCAGAAATCCAGCACTAAATTTATGATATAAATAGATTGTTCACAAGTAAAGATAATCCTTCATTTGACATTTCTTCACTTGGCTGTTTTTCCATATTGTTCATATTGAGCCTCGCCAGTTGATTTATTCTCACCATAATGCACTCATACATTTGCTGTTTTGATTATTATCTCCTTTTAAAGCTGAGTTGGCACTTTCTTCCTGGGCCCTGATTTCCAGCAGCTTATAAATTTTATGAACAAATTACTTTTTATTTATCAACTTCTTTCTCTGCCCAGCAGTGAATTTTTTGGAAGGTTGGCAGAGAAAGCACAAATACTACTGTTTAAATGAGACAGTCTAATGAAGAAAGCCGTTGTCTATGGCGGGGGGAAGGCAGAAGAATATAAGCCAAGATGGTGCTTTCTTTAAAGTATTACATTACTTATAAATAAAGAGATAAATACAGTTTAGGAAATAAAAAGCAAAACATATGTAGTAATCCTCCAAAAAACAAAATTAATTCCTTGGAAAATGTATTTTGCCAGAATTTCACTTCTGGTGTATAGCTTCTATGCTGGAATTCTTCCAGAATGGTCATAATTCTCTAGCCCCATCAGGTTATGTGAAAATGTATAATTTTGGAAAGTTCACTATGATTTCAGGATGACATTTAACTT
This sequence comes from Oryx dammah, assembly GCF_014754425.2. Classification (NCBI taxonomy): domain Eukaryota; kingdom Metazoa; phylum Chordata; class Mammalia; order Artiodactyla; family Bovidae; genus Oryx; species Oryx dammah. The sequence goes on from NW_024070204.1 coordinate 60,569,571, forward strand.
ACATCAGAGTGATAGGCTGCCAAACCCCCCAATTGACAGCATGCTATACAAAGATATTGAGGTCACCACAATGGGGACAGGGTCCATGTACATAAACTCCATACAAGCAGGGATGCAACATTTACTGAGTACTTTATAAGTGGCAGTTTACCTTTTGATCTCATTTAATCTTCACTGGCTATACAACACAAGCACTGTTATTCCTGCTTTGCTGAGAAAAAACACTGGAGACCAGAGAAGTTGGGTAACTTCCCCAAGTACACACAGTTTGGAGTTTGGGTCTGAACCAAATCTATTGCTCTGAAATATATCATTTGAATTTTAGATAATACTTTTGAATGTCTCTTCCTTCCCATCAAACATCTACTACCAATGCTTCTAAAAATCATTTTTTAAAAATAGCTGATAGGCAGGTACAATAAATACAGAAAAGACTGGAAGTCAAGAGCTTGGGTAGCTGGATTTCTGGATAGTGGCTTTGGAGGTAGGAAGCATGGCCACAGTGTCCAGGAGTCAGAAGACTCCAGTTTCCTCCTCTGTGTCTATTTCTCCTCTTTCCTCATCATCTCAACCACTCTCCCAGCACCTAGGGGTCCAACCCAAGCAGGATCATGTCCACTCATAGACGAGTAAACTGAGACTCTCAATCATCTGGATTTACACAATGAATTCCATCCCAACTTCTTCATAACTAGATAACAGTAAACCTGCGTTAACCTATATCTGAAACTCCAAACGTCATGCTTATTGTTAACACTTAAACAACATGGTGGGGCAAGGGGCGGGGAGGTGTTGTTAGAGGTACCAACCCTCCACCCAGCCAAGAAACCATATATATAACTCCTATGTCTGCACTTCCTGCACACGCACAGTTCAGCAGCCATGATTTCAACCCACCACAGACCATGTAGTACTGTAGTAGTACTTAGTGGAAAGAATCCACTTATAAGTGGACCCATGTGGTTCAAACTTGTGTTGTTCAAGGGTCAACTGTATCTGGAACTAAAGAAATCCAGAAAACAGAGGACTTCCCTGGTGGTCCAGTGGTTAAGAATCCGCCTTCCAATGCAGGGGATTTGGGTTCTATTCCTGGTCAAGGAACAAAAATTCCAAATGCCGTGAGGCAGCTAAGCCCACATGTCACAACTAGAGAAGCTCACGCACTGCAACTATGACCCACTGCAGCCAAAATAAAAAATTTTTGAAAAAAGAAATCCAGAAAATAGAATGCCCAACTATGTCTGCAGTTGCAAAAATGCCACCTGTCTTTAATAGACTAAGGGTAAAAATCCTGAAATTCTCAAAGATTGCCCCCCAAAAATAGATTCCTGTGAAGCTAAAACAAATAGCTCTGAATGTTCCTTATTTTTAATAGTGCCAAAATAGCCACACTTCAATGATAAGAGTATTAAAGAATTTTACCATGGAAAAAAGAACACCCCAGAGGTTTTGATTTTAACACTTCAGAAAGAACTACCTTATGCTGCAATTGCTCAGGCTGCCCTCAACTTTCTTAGAAAGAAACAAGGAATTGGGCTTATATCAGGGCAGATGCAAGGAAGTAGGTGCCAAGATATGTCCTGGGATATTATGAGCTTAGGGGATTTCCTAGTGACTCAGAAGGTAAAGAATCTGCCTGCAGTGCAGGAGATCTGGGTTGAATCTCTGGGTCAGGAAGATCCTGCAGAGAAGGGAATGGCAACCCACTCCAGTATTCATGCCTGGAGAATTCCATGGACAGAGGAGCCTGGTGCCCCAGACCATGGGGTCCCGAAGAGTTGGACATGGCTGAACTTAACCCTAAGTGGGCATTTGACATTTTACCTTAGCTTTCCTATAAGGAGCCCCTTCTCTTCGGGGGGCGGGGGGGAATTGCACACATTATGAGTGCTGGTGGGTAACAGACAACCCCATAAAGGAGATGAAAATGTTAGCTATCCCTCCCATGAGGGCACATCCATGAAACAAAGCTTCAGAGCATCACTTCAGACTCACTACCAAAATCTCCCTCACACTGAGCACTCTCAATCCTTCTTTCTCTCTTTTTCTCTCTCTCTTCTCCCTCTTCCTCTCCCTTTCTCACACTGACAACAGCTGAAGCTGCAAGATGAAGTTCCCAGCGCGGCAAGAATATACAATGGATTAAAGACAATCTCTTTAACAAGTGGTGCTGGGAAAACTGGTCAACCACTTGTAAAAGAATGAAACTAGAACACTTTCTAACACCATACACAAAAATAAACTCAAAATGGATTAAAGATCTAAACATAAGACCAGAAACTATAAAACTCCTAGAGGAGAACATAGGCAAAACACTCTCCAACATACATCACAGCAGGATCCTCTATGATCCACCTCCCAGAATATTGGAAATCAAAGCAAAAATAAACAAATGGGATCTAATTAAACTTAACGGCTTCTGCACAACAAAGGAAACTATAAGCAAGGTGAAAACACAGCCTTCAGAATGGGAGAAAATAATAGCAAATGAAGCAACTGACAAACACCTAATCTCAAAAATATACAAGCAACTCCTGCAGCTCAATTCCAGAAAAATAAATGACACAATCAAAAAATGGGCCAAAGAACTAAACAGACATTTCTCCAAAGAAGACATACAGATGGCTAACAAACACATGAAAAGATGCTCAACATCACTCATTATCAGAGAAATGCAAATCAAGCCCACAATAAGGTACCATTTCACACCAGTCAGAATGGCTTCGATCCAAAAGTCTACAAGCAATAAATGCTGGAGAGGGTGTGGAGAAAACGGAACCCTCTTACACTGTTGGTGGGAATGCAAACTAGTACAGCCACTATGGAGAACAGTGTGGAGATTCATTAAAAAATTGCAAATAGAACTGCCTTATGACCCAGCAATCCCACTGCTGGGCATACACACTGAGGAAACCAGAATTGAAAGAGACACGTGTACCCCAATGTTCATCGCAGCACTGTTTATAATAGCCAGGACATGGAAGCAACCTAGATGTCCATCAGCAGATGAATGGATAAGAAAGCTGTGGTACATATACACAATGGAGTATTACTCAGCCATTAAAAAGTATGCATTTGAATCAGTTCTAATGAGATGGATGAAACTGGAGCCGATTATACAGAGTGAAGTGAGCCAGAAAGAAAAACACCAATACAGTATACTAACGCAGATATATGGAATTTAGAAAGATGGTAACGATAACCCTGTATGCGAGACAGCAAAAGAGACACAGATGTATAGAACAGTCTTTTGGACTCTGTGGGAGAGGGAGAGGGTGAGATGATTTGGGAGAATGGCATTGAAACATGTATAATATCATATATGAAATGAATCGCCAGTCCAGGTTCGATGCAGAATACAGGATGCTTGGGGCTGGTGCACTGAGATGACCCAGAGGGATGGTACGGGGAGGGAGGAGGGAGGGAGGTTCAGGATGGGGAACACATGTACGCCTGTGGCGGATTCATGTTGATGCATGGCAAAACCAATACAGTAAAGTAATTAACCTCCAATTAAAATAAATAAATTTATATTTTTAAAAAATATAAATAAATAAATAAATAAATGTTTGACAGGGGGCGGGGAAAAAAAAAGCTGTGCTACCCAATAGCTGCAATGGAGCTTCCCATACACGGACAGGTCTTTGACCTCTCTTAAAGTATTATTAATATTTCTGGAAGCTTACCCTCAAGAGTGGGTATCTCTTGTCAGAATGGCCATCATCAAAAAGAACAACTAACAAATGTTGGTGAGGATTTGGAGAAAAGGGAACCCTGATACATTGTTAATAGGAATGTAAATTGGTGCAGCCACTGTGAAAAACAGTATGCAGGCTCCTCAAAATACTAAAAACAGAACTACCATTTGACCCAGGAATTCCACTCCTGGGTATATATTCAGGGAAACTAAACACTAATTCAAAGAGATACATGCACCCCAATGTTCATAGCAGCATTATTTACAATTGCCAAGATATAGAAGCAACCTAAGTGTCCATCAGCAGACGACTGGATCAAGAAGATATGGTATATACATATACAATGGAACACTACTCATAAACAGAGTGAAATAACACTGTCTGCAACAACAGGGATGGACTGGAGGTTATAATGCTAAGTGAAATAAGCCACAGAAAGAAAAATACTGTGTGATATCACTTATTTGTAGAATCTACAACAGAAGTAGACTCCTAGATTTAGAAAACAAACTAGTGGTTACCAATGGCGACTGGGGGGAGGAGCAATATGGCGGTGGAGGAGAGGTACAAACCATTGGGTATCAGTTAGCTATAAGAATGTGCTATACAACATGGGGAATATGGCTTATTTTTATAATAACTGTAAATGAAATATAACCTTTAAAAATTGTATAAAATATAAAATTAAATGTCTTCAGCCCTTTATACAATTGTTTGAGTACCCTCTGTCTTTGATAAGCCAAAGTCCATTTCTGTTACTTCCAACCAAGAATTCTGACTGAATCAAAATCCATCTCCAAAAACACTGCCTGTACAACCCACCAACTTTCTTTGATGGAAGGCCTACATCATGAAGAAAAGTTTCAATTATATTTTATATACTCTACTGCTACTGCTGCTGCTAAGTCGTCTGACTCTGTGCGACCCCATAGACGGCAGCCCACCAGGCTCCCCTGTCCCTGGAATTCTCCAGGCAAGAACACTGGAGTGGGTTCCTTCTCCAATGCGGGAAAATGAAAAGTGAAAGTGAAGTCGCTCCGTCACGTCCGACTCTTAGCGATCCCATGGACTGCAGCCTACCAGGCTCCTCCATCTGTGGGATTTTCCAGGCAAGAGTACTGGAGTGGGGTGCCACTGCCTTCTCCATTATATACTCTACTGACTAGGATATAGAGTACAGAATTTATTTTAGAAAATTTCCATTTAAAACAGAAAGTTGGGGGGAAAGGTTTCATGAGTTAAATCAAGCTATCCACAATAACAATCATCCAAACACTTTATGCCAAGCCATACCAGGATCTCGAGGTTTTACTGTAATGTGATGTATAATACAAGGTATAAGGCATATTCTATATGAAAGAAATCCTCAGAGAGTATATATGTGGCATGCATTTTCTGTATCTTTGTGTTGGGGGGAAGCAGGAATAGCAGAGGAAAGGTATGAGAAGCAGGAAATGGCTATATACACCTCCATCATGGATTTGGGTCATTTGAAGAATTTCCAATATTTCCAAATTCGAAACTCTAAAGTGGTACCCCAATGTGACTCGTGATTACTGGTAACTAATATAAGGGCCAGATTAGGCTGAGGGTTGGAGAAATGATTATAAAATATCTCATTATAATTTATACCCAGTTTTTAAAAAGAAAGAAAAAAGTTTATCAACAGTAAATCATGTAAGATTAACTGAATCATTTACCCCAATTTGATTATATCAAAACACCTAAAGTTCAAAGACACCAAAAGAGACAAGCATAAGTTTTATGAAGTTATAGACAGACTTCTCTATAGCACATATAAACATACACACACACACACTTTTTCCTTGTTTTACCACTAGGCAGAGATTAAAAAATGAGAAAATCCTTGTTGTCCCTTCAAGCAACAGGAGTCTGTAATAAAATGTAAAGCATAATCTGCTCCAATATTCAAGAAAAGGAACTCTGAGATCAGTTTAAGGCAAAAGGAAAGGGAAAGCATTGAATAAAAAGGAAATGAAGGAAAGATTGGAGGAAAAAGGAAGACAAGTCATTTGTCATCAATGTTCAGACTGAATTCATTATTCAAATTAATCAGAGAGTTCAATGTTGTTTTTTTTTTTTTAAAGGGACTTAATGTTTTTGATGAAACTGACTAGATAATTAATTAAATGGATGGTCAAGTCAGATAAAGCAGTCCAAGCATGTGGGCTACATGCAGCAAGAAAGCTCAAAAGATCCTAAACGTAGCAGAAAAAAACAAATGAATTCAGAATGGAAAACAAGGCAGAGGAAAAAGAAGACAGCAAGTGATGGAACAATTGCTCCTGGAGGGATGTGAATTGTGTCGGGCAAATGAAGACTTCTGATTAGCTCCTGGCTGTGCTGTTAATAAGGTAGAATTCTGCAGATTACCTATGATTGCAGCAATTTTCAAAGCATCAGAACGTACACATGATGAGTGAAGGATGGGTTTGAGGGAGTGAATGAAGACAGTCTATAATATATTTTTAACAAAAAATGAAGGTGAGAACCAGCCATGAAACAATGTCACCAAATTTTAAAATAGGGCAACAGAAGGGGTTTCCAAAAGGAAACACTCCAGGCAGCAACATGTAGGCCACCTAGAACAGAAGAGCTCCCCCACACTTTTTCCTAGCTATGTTTCAAAGCAAATGCTTTGAAATAATTAATCCTACTTTTTTTTAATGCAATGTGTGTTCCAGCACAGTGTGTCACACAAAGATATTTTCTGGGGCGATATCAAATTACGTGCCATGGAAAGATGGTGGCATAACTGCGGCTCCTTTCCTCCGCCTGGCCATCTACACTGCATGTTCCCCTGTGAGATCCACGCACAGCTCGCCGTTCAGCAGCCAATCAGCAAACATGTGTGGAGCAGTACTCTGTGCAAGCACTATGACAGGGGCTGGGATGACAGCAGCAAACAGAACCAACAAAAATCTTTGCTCCAGTGAAGCAAATATTCTAGTTAAGCTAGGGAAAGACAGGCAAACAACACAGGCAGGAAGTCAGATGGTCCTAAATGCCGTGGGAAAGGAGAGAGCGAGAGTGGGATGGCTAGGATTGTGCAGTAAGGAGTAGCTGTACAGTCATATACGAGAATGGGGGTGAGCAACAAGCGGCTGAAAGATGACCCTGGGTCCTAGGAGTCTTCAAGTTTTTAACTGTAGTAAATACACAGGACATAAACCTTACCATCTTCACCATTTTTAAGTGTACAGGTCATTAGTATTAAGCACATTCAGAATTGTGCAACCAATCTCCAAAACTCTTTTTGTCTTACAAACCTAAAACTCTCTTTCCATTAAACAACTCCCTAGACCTTCATCCTCCCAGGCCCAATGACCGCCACTCTACCTTGTGTCAGTATGAACTTGGTTACTCTAGATATCTCATATAAGAGAAATCATTTGGCATTCATTTTGTTCTGGGCTTCATGAGATGACCAATGGAAACCATAGTAAAGTATGTGATGCGATTACTCCTGAGGTCCTCAAGATAAACAGTGGTGAGGCTCTGTGTGTTGGGTGGAGAGGTATCTGAGTGGTCTGCCAGGTACACCCAGAACTCTGGGGCCCCTTTTCACAACTGTGCATGTGAGTGCTCACAGACCGTGGGCTCTCTTGGCTTCCACAGACGGAGATAGTCCATCTGTAAGGGTGGAGCCAAGAAAGTCCAAGGATCATCTTCATACCAGCAGTAAGTGGAACTCTCAGGCTCCCTCCTGACTGCCCAGAAATGCAGCTATGAGAGGGCAGGCCAACTCTCACAGTGCCCACCACATGGAGAGCCTCCTCCAGGAAGTTACACAGAGCACTTGATTTGGTTTGCTGGGAAATCACACTGCCCTAGCAAGTAGAGCGGGTTCGACTTCTGACTCCTACACTAGATTCCTTGTGTCCTTGAACACACCCCTTCACTTTAAGGCCTAAGTTTTCTCATCTGAAAAAAATGAGTTCTTTGTTCTTTGTCTATCTTCTCCACTAAAGTATAAGCTCCTGGACATCAGGGCCTCTATTTTGTGGACTGCTCTCTCCCTAGAAAGTAGAAGAGTACCTGGTGCATAAGATGACACTCAATAAATATTCCAGAAAAGAATTTATGAACAAATGAACCCCTGTTATCTGCTTAGCAAGCTGCAGGGCAACATAGTGAAAATATCTGGGACACTTGGAATATTTAGAAAACAAGGCATTAGTCTATGTCCGATGCAGGATATAGCACGCTTGGGGCTGGTAAGCGGGGATGACCCAGAGAGATGTAGTGGGGAGGGGGGTGGGAGGGGGGTTCATGTTTGGAAACGCATGTACACCAGTGGTGGATTCATGTCAATGTATGCCAAAACCAATACAGAATTGTAAAGTAAAAAAATAATAATAATTTGTTACACTTACTCTAGAAATGTATTTAGCAACATTTCAAAAATAAAATGACAAAAATAAAAAAAAAAGAAAACAAGGCATTGAGAGAGTAATATTGAAATATATGCATGCCATGTATAGAATAGATGGCTGATGTGAAGTTGCTGTATAGCACAGGGAGCTCAGCCTGGTGCTCTGTGACAACCTAGAGGAGTGGGATGGGGGGGATGGGGGGAGGCTCAATGGAAGGGATATATGTATACTTGTGACTGATTCTAGCTGTTGCATGGCAGAAGCCAACACATTATAAAGCAATTACCCTCCAATTAAAAATAATTTTTTTAAAAAAATGTAATTCCAAACACCTGACTCATTGGAAAAGACCCTGATGCTGGGAAAGATTAAGGCAGAAGGAGAAGAGGGCAACAGAAGATGAGATGATTGGATGGCATCACTGAGTCAATGAATATGAATTTGGGCAAACTCCATGAGATGGTGAGGGACAGACAAGCCTGGTATGCTGCAGTCCATAGGGTCGTGAAGAGTTGGACATGACTTGGTGACTGAACAACAATCCAAACTAAATGCTACTAACCACAGACCTTACTTAGGACCACCTAGAGTTACTGTCATGGATAAACAATTGGTAATTCAGATAATAGAGAGAGAAATGTGGCTATTTCATAAGATGATACCACAGAAAGGTAAGATTTAAGCTGGGCTCTAACAGGTAGGTAAATTTTGAGTAAGAAAGAAGAGGGAGAAAGTTCTCTTGGGTTTTTAAAAATACATTCAAGCATGGCATGAACAAATGACAGGGAGAAATCCTTCCCAAAGTCCTTCTTTCATTTCTCTACACTCTCTTCCTAGGAGTTCTATTTGGCACATGTTGGATTTGAGGTGCCTGCAGGAGATGTCTAGCTTGCATTTGGAAATGTGAGTTTGGATCTTGGCCTAAAGGTCGAGAATTGGAAGTCATCCATCAAGAGGTAATAACTGCCATGGATGTCATCCAAGAAATCACAGCTTTCCTCAAAACTTATCCTAATACCCTACAGCTTTGGATCTTTCAAACAGAAGATGGTATTCATATTGAGAAACAATCCACATATTCAATCTCAAACCAGCATGTAGCCATATTGCAAAACCAAGCAGATCCCGAGTGTTCCTCAGGTTTGTGCATGCCCCGTCTTACTCAAACACAGGCACCAGAGACCAGTCTGGACCAGGAGATAGAGAAGCATGATGACCTTACGTCGCAGTTTGCTTTAGCATTGTTCTAGTTTATATCTATTGTTCCAGCACAATTATCAACAGTACCCCTTTCACTCTCAAAAGCGTCCCAGTTTAGATGATAAATTACAGTCAATCTATTAATTTTCCAAATAACCAATTTCTTGAATGACCTGTTCCCCAAATGACCAATTTGCTTGATGTGATTAAGTGTTTTAACTTCGTAGTTCATAATACCACTTTAAGAAATGTTTAAACTGCCTCTTCCCCAGCTCTGTAACACTTGAACTTGAAATTCGCCTCTCTTAGTCTTCCTCTTTGTCTGTGCCTCAGTTTCCCCCGTCTCCTAATTCTGTCCCCATCTCCAGCAGCAACAGAGAGCAGGCACAGAGAAAATTTGAATGCATTCTTATGAATATATTCTCCTCATGAATATATTGTTTTAGGAATGTATTCAAGGAAAATATTCTTTTATGAATATATTCTTTGTAAATGGTGCCTTCTTGCTTATATTCTTCAATGTGAGTTCACATTAATGTATCATCCTTATGAATAAAAACAATGAAAAATGTATTTATAACAATCCTTCCTTTGAAGAATGTATCCTTAGTAAAATGTTTTGTGTTCCTCAGCACCACTCACCCACACCTCTCAATTTCCCCTGCTTTCTGTACCTTAAGTTGTTGAAAACACCTTAAAATTCTGTTAGAAAATCAAAATGAGAACCAAAACTAAATAGTATTAATGACATAAATAAGCTTGGTGAATTCACCCTTCAGTGAAAATGGCCATGAAACAAATGAGTTTTAGGCAAATTAGCTTTCAGTTAATTGACTTTTAGCCACCTGACCTATGACCTTCATGACCAGGCCATCTAAAATAGGTTGGCCATTATCCTTCCCATCACCTTCACACCACCAAAATTCTCTTTCAATGACTTGTTTCATCTCTTAATAGTCTTAGCAAAACAAAATATAATTGTATTTGCTTATTATTTTCCATCATCCCTACTGAGAATATTCTCAGGAGGGCCAAGGCCCCTTTGATTTTGTTCCCTAGTGATTCCATAGCCCTATCACAATCTCCTGCACATATGTAGGTGCTCAGTGAATGTGTTGCATAAACCGACAATGAATGAATGAATGTACAAGAGATCCCAAGAGAATCTCTAGATGCGTCATAGAAACAAGAATGAACATAAATGGTATGCTTATCCCTAATCTCAGTTCTAAACACCATCATCCCAAGCACCCTCCTTTTCTATCAAAAGCTAGAGACCCTATTAAGCAAAACTTTTAACTGGATATGAAAAGAAGGGTGAGGAAAAGTGATTCGAGAAATGAGAAAACTTTAAACAATTTTTTATCAGACAGAACCTGTTTGACCATCTAAAATCAGAACACACTGAAGAAACTCTCTACCCCACATGTTACAACATTGCCCATTTAGTACAGTGCTACTTGAGAGCAGATGGTGATGAGTCAGGACTTAACAAAGACCTTAATGGCTCTCCTGCCAGCCCTTGGGCCATCATTTGCATAGGAAGCAGATCTGGCTTGGCTGCTGATGGTGATCGCCTCTCACCCACTTGGACATGACCTCATTTTCATGTCTCCATTTTCCATCTTTGCCATATGCAGTCATAACCTTCTGGGAAATACTGTGCTACGAAAAATATAAAATAAAAGCAAGTCCTGATCATGGGAAGCACTATTTTAATTACGATTTTACTGACATACCTCCTCATCAGAAATTCATTTTTAATCAGCCTAACACATTTGAATTAGTGTGACATGGTTTCTTTTTCACTCATTTAATATCTCAAGTCAGAAGTTTATAGCATTGCATCAGGGCAATTATATGAAGGGAGGCCATTTTTAAAGACGCATATAATTTTATTGTGGATTCACACTGTTTATGAATTAGGTTTATAGTCTCACTTCGCCTCTAGATGCACTTATAATCACCAGAAGGAGAGAAAAAAAAGACATTTCACAAATGAAAGCATAACCTCGTTCCCATTTGGAAACAAATCACCTCATCCTAATAAACACAAAGGCATTTATTTGCACTTAGATGATTTACCTGGGGGGGTGGTGGTGGGGACAGGAACAAGGTCTTCATTTATCTGCCATTTCAACTCACTGAGGTCCAGCCAACAACATATTTCCTCAGGAAAGGGCAGGAGACAGAGGGGCTGGAGAGTGATATTATTAAATGTACTTTCTGAGAGCAGAGTTCAAGGGACACAGCAGGAATCTTGGAAAGTCTCACTTTCTTCCTCTCAAGTCCCTCGGAATTATCCAACCCAAAGTTCCAATAACTGAGTCCCACCACTTTCCAACTTTTAAATACCTAGTGTTCCAAGCCACTATCTTAGTATTCTAAGCTTTAGCCTGTCTCCTTCCTTGGTTCTAGAAGTCTTAATAGTTAATTATTTATCAAAGGAGGGAAAGTAAATTATATCATAAACATTTGAAAAGTCTCCTATTTAATAGTACTGCTGTCTGTAAGGATGCTGACAGCTATACACAACACGCTATTTTTGAAAGTGTAATTCAAAATCCATTAGAGGATGCTGAATTATATGTTTTTAATGAAATAAACTAGAATAGTATAAAGTAGAAAATACTAAATTGTGTTATACATAATCCATTTCTACTTCAGATATTATGTGTGTGGAAATATATGCTAATAATAATAAACTTATTATTTGCAAACACTCATATAATGCTTGATTTGCACCAGGGAGTATACCAGAGGAATTTACATGCATAAACTCATTTAATCTTCAAGATCATCAGATGAGATAGGACTATTTTTTACCCCAGTTTTACAGTTGAATAAACTAAGGCACAGAGAATTTAGGTGATGTACTCCTGAAGGTCCAGCTAGCAAGCAGCAGACAGGATGTGGACCTAAGTAACCCCACCCTGGAGAAGGAAATGGCAGCCCACTCCAGTACTCTTACCTGGGGAAGTCCTGTTGACAGAGGAGCCTTGGTAGGCCTCAGTTCACGGGGTTGCAAAAGAGTCAGACACAACTTAAGGATTAAACAGCCGCAACAAACCCTACCCTAGAGTCTTTGGCCTTCATACTGCCAGTGCAGTGGTAAAGGATTTGCCTGCCAAGGCAGGAGACAGAAGAGACACAGGCTCATTCCCTGGATTGGAAAGATCCCCTGGAATAGGAAATGGCGACTCACTCCAGTATTCTTGCCTGGAAAATTCCATGGACAGTGGAACCCAGGAGGCAACAGCCTATGGGGTTGCAAAGAGTCAGACATGACTGAGCACGGCACGTGTGCATGCGTGCACGTGAACACACACACACACACACACACACAGGGCATCAGCCTGACTCTCCTTAATATATTCCTTGATATAGGTTTTAGGGTTTTTTTAATTTGATAAACAACAGTTTAAGGGGATTATGTATTATATATATCCTAGGTTAATTCCAATTTCAAACATTCTGTGCAATAGTCCTTATACCATAGGTCATATGAGCTAATACTCTGCTCAAGAAATTTGGTCTCTGTGTCATATATTCCAGTATCACAGATGACACCACTCTTGCGACCAATTAGAAACCAGAGAACTTCTGCCTTTGTTATCCAGTCCCTGGGATAGCTCTTATGTTCAAACCCCATGGTTTTGAACATAACCAAACCCCATGGTTAATAAAAAAGAGAGAGAGAGAAAGAAAAAACACAGCTGTTTATATTCTGGCAAAACTATTATACCATAAGCAGTGAAACTTAAAACTTTTGATAGGCTACTCAGCCTTGGGGCGGGAGAAGCTATAGAATTAAGTCATTAAAGCTATAAAATCAAGTCAAAAAATAACCACTGCAAAGTTTATTTTCCTTGTCCTAGCTTACAAAGAACTAATGATAAGGGGACCATATAATCCAAGGAAAACATCCTTAAACTTCCAGTCACAAAATCTGACCTCTGATCCATCAATATTATATAATTCAGGCAAATTGCTGATTCACAACAGCCAACCTTATTTAGGATTTCCTACTCTCCAGAGGATTTTCTACTCTTTAGACTGAGGCTGAAGCTGAAACTCCAATACCTTGGCCACTTGATGCAAAAAGCTGACTCACTAGAAAAAACCCTGATGCTGGGAAAGATTGAAGGCAGGAGGAGAAGGGGACGACAGAGAATGAGATGGTTGGATAGCATCACCAACTCCATGGACATGAGTTTGAGCAAGCTCTGGGAGATGGTGATAGACAGGGAAGCCTGGCATGCTACAGTCCATGGGACTGCAAATTGTCAGACATGACTGAGTGACTGAACAACTCTCCAGAGCTAGCAAGCACTCCCTGAGGAAGGCAGAGATGGCTGTTATAGAGGGGCCTTCCACCCTCCTTCTTGATGCTTCTCCCCTCTGCTGACCTCCCATCTTTCCCTCCCATCCATAGCGCTCCTTTCCCTAGAAGACGAGAAAGAGCAGGGCAATCACCAAGGATGTTTCACCAGCAGGGAGTGGGAGGTCGGCACCCTGTGAGAGTCACTCTCCACTTCCTGCACCTGTGTGGGGAGCCCAGCTCAGTTTTTAGGTCCTTAGTCATGTCCTTAAGTTTTGGGGTTTTTTAAATATCCTCTCCTCTCTTGCTCTCCAAAGAGATGCTATGGGAGCTCCACCCAGATCCCCTAGAAGCCCCTGTACTAGTTCTGTGCACCATCCTCCAGCTTCTGGGTGCTGCTTTGCCCCTCATGACCCAGGCTGGGTCCTTCTTCAGAGGATTAGCCAGTAACCACCTCACCTGGATGCACTTAGAGATGTGGGTGCCCAGAAGTTCTCGTCCCCGCCCTCTCCCCCCACCACAACCCCAACCTCAGGTGACTGAGGCATCAGCTTACTTGGAATGCCCCACAACATCCGGAGTCTGGGGTCCTCCTGGGACGGTCCCCTCGCTGGGCTCCATCTTCCCTGGTCTCTCTGCCCGTTCCCTTGCAGCTCCCCCTGAGGGCACTTCCGGAAGTGTTCACTAGCATCTGTATAACAGCCTCAGGGTCTGCTTCTGGGAACCCAAACCGAACTCTCCCTGTTGTGGGCCCAGGCCTGTCTGAGGAGATGAGCCTGACCAGGTTTTTTCTCTCTTTCTATGTGGGCTCCTCCTCACCTGACGCTGGGCTGAGCCATGCCTGTTCCACAGAGTGGCAGCCATCTAGATTGAAGGAGGGCCTGGAAGCTTCACGTCAATCTGCAGGCCTTCGCTGGATTCCCCAACTCAGTTTCTATCCGAGCCACGCTTGGGTGGTCAGTACTCACTGGTCAGCTAATAATATCAATTTAGCTACTGTTCTTAAACTTCTGCCTCGGAGGAGTGGTAAGCGATTTAACTATTCCTGGTTCCCTAGCCCTAAAACTATCACAATAGCAACGGAAACCTCACCTCCAGCTTCCTTCAACTATGTTAGCGGCATTTTTAGACGGTAAAAATCAACTCACATAGCTTAAGAACTGGAAGAAACCTTTGAGATCTATCCCTTAGTAAACAGAGGAAAGAACTAAAGACAAGACCAGGCATTTTCCCAAGGTCACATCATTTACAGTAAAGCTTTTCACTGAATTTAAGTCTCTGGACTCAGAGTAGGGTGGTGGGTATTGAACCAGGCTGCAGAGTGAGAAAAGGGCAGGTTAGGTGAGTTGCCTGCTGTCCGCCCAAATCCCACCCCCTGAAAGAATCGCTGGATATCTCTAAACACATTCATGACAATTGATTGGTTTGAACTGCTTGATCTTTCCCCCATTAAGATAAACAGCATGAACTGTAGATTAACTCTCCTCACCCACCTTGAAGAAAACATAATCAATAGTTCCTTAAGGAGACTCTTAGTCACATTATATTCCATCTACCCAGATCAAGCACAACTCAGATCGTTTTTTTTAGGAAATTCACTGGGCAAAAATTCATAGTGAGCACTCAACTATGGTTGCAATAATCCTCAGATTTATTCATGAGAAGACCTGTGATAGAGTTACAGCAGTATATCATGAAAGATTGATATATTTAATTCTACCACACAAATTATAAATAATTTTACTAGCAGTAAACTGTGGCTATAAGATACATATTTATATTTCTGCATTCAAGAAACAATAATGCCATAAACTTTTAAGATTAATATCTTTTCAGGTTTGAGTTTTCTACTCTGTTTTTGCTTACTTTACTCACAAGCTAGTCCTTATTACCAGTGAAGCAATAAAATCCAATACAACAAAAATTTTAATTGAAAAAATAATCCATTCATTAATTCACTTTTTCTTAAAAGCAGGAAAACAATCACTATTATTTGACTTTTCCTTGAACCAATGGTCCTATTCATATAGCAACATTGTTCCTTAAGAACATTAGTTTGAAATTACCACAATAGTGCAATCTTCCCAAGAATAAATTCCAGCACAGATTAGAATTAAGCAATCTTAAAACAGACAACTGAATCAAGATCTGGCCCAAACACATTTAACTGTTACTGATTTCAAAGTAGGGAAATTTCCATAGTCATAAACACATGGAAATGTTGAAATAAGAAACACTAAAAACTCAAGCAATGTTGACAAATTCAGGAACAGTAGATTAGACTGAGTTCTCTGTAGACAATAAACTTGTGAAACGTCAGAAACAGGACTTACACAGTATATTCGTGAATAGTGTGACTGATTACTCTTAAAGTGTTTTCAAACTTTAGATGTAATTCTATATGTGTCAGGAGGAAAGCAAAGTGTCTAACAGCACAAATGAAGAGTTTAAAGGGAAGGAATTCTGGCATCTAGACCTTTCCCTTTATTGAGATGGTGCCCAAGGTCAGGCATGGGAGATTAGGAAGGGAAGAAGTCCAAGCTATGATACAATGGGAAGGTAACCCAACCCTGAGGGCAAGCTGTGCAGGGCCAAGGAAGTTGATTGGAGTTCAGTAGGCATTAACTGTCTCCCTTGTGTCAAGCTGCTGCTACGTGCTGAAGCTAAAGAGATGAATAAAACACTACCCCTGCCCTGATCCAAAACTAAATTGAATAACATTAAGAGCACACTTAGAGGAGAGAAGGCATAATAGAAGTATAATTGGGAGGCCCTTGAAAAGCCAGATGGGCATCCCTAGGCTTTATCTTGGTGGTGGATAGGAAAGAAAGACGATCTGATTATGCTTCAACAAAAGACTCTAGTCCTCAAGCTCACTTGCGCCAGCTGACAGAGTCACTGCTTTCCATGGTCTTCTACTGTGTCATTAATTAGCAGCCATTCCATGTAGCAGTATGAGGAGCAAGACCATGGACAAAATCACAGGCTATAAGAAAGTACTGCATTTCTGTGAATCATCGTCAGTTTCCTCTATCAATATTTTATAGTTCTCAGCATATAGATCTTTCACCTCCTTGGTTAGGTTTATTCCTAAGTTTTTTTAATTTGTTGGTTTTTATGATACAATCTTAGAAGGATGCTTTTTTTTTTTTTTTGGCTTTCATTTTCTGGCATTTCATTGTTAGTGTAAGAAATGCAACTGATTTCACTATGTTAATCTTGCATTCTGCTACCTTGCTAAATCCATTTATCAGTTTGAGTAGTTTTTGTGTGGAGTCTTAAGAGTTTTGTGTATATAGTATCATGTCATCTGAATATAATGACAATTTTACCTCTTCCTTTCCAAGTTGGATACCTTTTATTTCTTTTTCTTGTTTGATTGCTGTGGCTAGGAGTTCCAGTACTATGTTGAATAGAAGTGGTGAGAGTGGGCATCCTTGTCTTTTTCAAGATTTTAGTAGAAAGGCTTTTAGCATTGGGTACTGTATTGGCTGTGAGTTTGTCATAAATAGCTTTTATTTGTTGAGCTATGTTCCCTCTATCCAGTTTGGTAAGAATTTTTATTATGAATGGATGTTGGATTTTATCAAATGCTTTTTTTTGCATCTATTAAGATGATCATGTCATTTTTTTGTTTTTCCTTTTGTTGACGTGGTGTATTACATTGATTGATTTGCAGTGTTGAACCATCCTTGTGACCCTGGGATGAATCCAGTTTAAGCAGTGTATGATCTCTTTCATGTGCTATTGAATTTGGTTTGCTAATATTTTGTTGAGAATTTTCACCTCTGTATTCATCAAAGATATTAGCCTGTAATTTTCTTTTTTGGTAGAGTCTTTGTCTTCTTTTGGTATCAGGATGATGATGGCTTCATAAAATGACTGAGAGTATTTCATCCTCTTCAAACTTTTGGAATCTCTGGGAAAATATCCCATGCTCTTAGACTAGAAGAACTAATATTGTTTAAATGATCATACTACCCAAAACAATCTACAAATTTAATGAGATCCCTATCAAATTCTCTATGATATTTTTGACAGAACTAGAATAATTCTAAAATTTATATGGGACCAGAAAAGAGCCAGAATTGCCAAAGCAAACCTGCAGAAAAAGAACAAAGTTGGAGGCATTACCTTTCCAGACTTTAGACAATACTAAAAAGCTACAATTAACAAAACAGCTACAATTGGCACAAAAAGAGATATATGGATCAACGTAGCAGACTAAAGAGCCCAGAAAAAAACCCACGCACCTATGGTCAATTAATCTTCAACAAAGAAGACAAGAATAATGCAATGGAAAAAAGACAGTCTCTTTTAGCAAGTGGGAAAACTGGACAGCCACATGTAAATCAATGAAGTTAGAACACACCCTCACACCATATACAAAAATAAATGCAAAATGGCTTAAAGATTTAAAGACGTGACACTATAAAACTCCAAGAACAGAACATAGGCAAAACATTCTTTGACATAAATCATAGCAACTTACATCAGTCTCCCAAGGCAATGGAAATAAAAGCAAAAATAAATGATACAAAAGCTTATATTCAAACATATAAGCTTTTGCACAGCAAAGGCAACCACAAGTAAAATGCAAAGACAACCTATGTACTGGGAGAAAATATTTACAAACAATTTGACTAACAAAAGCTTAATTTCTAAAATATACAGACAGCTCATATAATTCAATAAAAACAAACAACCCAATCAAAAAATGGGCAGAAAACCTAAACAGACATTTCTCCAAAGAAGACATACAGATGATCAAAGGGCATGTGAAAAGATGCTCAACTTCACTAATTACTAGAGAAATGCAAATCAAAACTACAATGCGGTACCACCTCATACCAGTCAGAATGGCCATCATTTTAGATTATAATACGAGCTAAGTATGTATTTTTACCCAAAAGAGTTCACTAATTGTCCCAGTATTCATTAAATATTTTTCAAAATATACCAATAGCTATTTATATCAGATGTTAAATTCATTAACACCATAGAGTTTCTTGCATATCCATGTGGTCATGTTGAACTGAATACTAATCTTGAGCCATGACTCTGCTACTATAACTTTATAATAGGGTTTGGGGATATTTTTTACTACAGTAAAGTATGTGTAACATTATAAAATTTATTTTAACTATTTAAGTGTACCATTCAGTGGCATTGAGCACATTCACAATGTTGTACAACCCTAACCACCCTCCATCTCCAAAACATTTTCAACTCCCCAAACTGAAATTCTGTACTCATTAAACTTCCTCTCCCTCCAGCTCCTGGCAATCACTGTTCTATTTTCTGCCTCTGTGAATGTGACAGTTCTAGGTACCTCATATTAAGTGGAATCATACAACATTTATCCTTTTATATCCACCTTATTTTATCAAGGTTCATCCATATGGTAGCATGTGTTGGAATTTCACTCCTTTTTTTTTTTTTTTTTTTGGCTGATCCGGGTCTTAGTTGCAGCACACAGTATTTTTTTTTTTTTTTTAGTTGCAGCATGCAAACTCTTAGCTGTGGCACATGGATCTAGTTCCCCGACCAGTAAGGATAGAATCCCAGGCCCCCTGCCTTGGGAACATGGAGTCTTAGCTACTGGACCACTGGGGAAGTCCCTTCATTTCTTTTCAAGACTGAATGATATTCCCTTGGATGTATATAGCACATTTTGTTTATTCATTCATCTTCTGATAACATTTGGGTTGTCTTGACCTTTTGGCTATTATGAATAATGCTGCTATGAACACTGGTGTACAAGTATTTGAGTCCCTACATTCAATTCTTTGGTGTATACATCCAGAAGTGAAATTGCTAGATCAAATGATAATTTTATGTTTAATCTTTGAGGAGCTGCCATATTGTTTTTCATAGCTGCAACATCTGACATTCCCACCAGCAATCAACAAGGATTCTAATTTCTCTACAAGCACACTAACTCTTGTTTTCTTTCTTGATACTAGCCACCCTCCTGATGTGAAGTACTGTATTACACTTTAATACATGATAGTACAAGTGTTCTCTCATTATGATTCTTTATCAAAGAATCTTTGGCCATTCTTTATTTTCCCTCTCAGAACAATTTTGGAATAATTTCTATGCCCCCAAAATATCTTACATAAATATAATTAGGATTCTAGTAAACTCATTTCAAAAAAGCATAATTCATCTCTTTAAGATATTTAACCACACCCCTACAAAGGAATAAAATCTTCTCTTATTTCCCTTAAAAATTTTAGTTTTCTTCACATTGAAACTAAACATTTCTTGTTAAGATTATCCCTATGTAATTCATGCTGCTGCTGCTGCTAAGTCACTTCAGTCGTGTCCAACTCTGTGCGACCTCATAGACGGCAGCCCACCAGGCTCTGCCGTCCCTGGGATTCTCCAGGCAAGAACACTGGAGTGGGTCAACATTTCCTTCTCCAATGCATTAAAGTGAAAAGTGAAAGTGAAGACGCTCAGTCATGCCCAACTCTTAGCGACCCCACGGACTGCAGCCGACCAGGCTCCTCCGTCCATGGGATTTTCCAGGCAAGAGTACTGGAGTGGGGTGCCATTGCCTTCTCCAATGTCATTCATACTTTTGTGCTATTATGAATGGAATAATCAGCCTCCTTTTAGGAGATAATTTTTAGAGGAAGAAGAAGCCCCATAATTGACAATAATAGTCATTTTTGAAATACCTACTATTTTAAGATCAGTAATAAAGGTCAACAGTGCCTGTCTTCTACATGGAAACTTACTGTAACAGAAAAAGGAAACACTGGTTAAAACTACATTGGATTGCCTCTTTTAAAGGCCCAGAGCATCACTCCCAAGGAGGCATGTAAGTCAGTCCTATGTAGGCAGGTGAAATTGTGGGGAATTTAATGTTTAATCAACGTTTGTAACAGCTATCTTTAATTTGGGGTCAAATTCATGATGCCTGAGTTGTTTCTGTGTTGTACGTGTACTTTACATTCATTGGCTGCTCCTTGGGGATTTAAACCCATTTTATTACTTCATTCATTTGCTATTTAAATTATTTCTGAAGTTTACTCCTGTGTCT
The DNA here is from genome assembly GCF_014754425.2 of Oryx dammah. NCBI lineage: Eukaryota > Metazoa > Chordata > Mammalia > Artiodactyla > Bovidae > Oryx > Oryx dammah. The sequence goes on from NW_024070204.1 coordinate 60,590,241, forward strand.
CACCTCTACAATATACTTATATCTCTGTGATTTATTTGCTACCAACTGTTCAGTCAGAAAGATAATATTTAATATTACTATGGCTCCTGGGAGGAAATATGATATACTTTATAAGAGTTTAAGACATTCTACTCTGCTATGCAGTTACCTGGCTTATTGCATAGAGAAGCTACTATTGATAAAATTCTTCCCTTGCTAAAGGGAAAATGTCAACTCTGTTCTGGGTGCTGAGTGCACCTAATAATAATACACATCAAAAATACATGGTTTATGAAATTGAATATCCATAGCCTGATCCCCTAGAAATGCATGAGTTCTCCTGTCCCATTTCAGAAAAGGCCTACAAAGAACAAAGACACCACCTAATAAATCTTCCTCCCTGACGTTTTTTCCTTGACAAGGGAAGAATTTTGTCAACAGAAGCAAACATCACTTGGCGTCCTGATGAAGTAACACAGCAGCCTTGTTTACCCTCATCTTCCGCTCAGCATCACCATTTCATGGTCCATGGAAAGTACATGGCTTGTGGCTTCTCTAGTTTTTAAGATTCATACACTGGGCCAATAAAGAGGAACAAAGGGTATTTTTATATTAGAGGAAATAAGAAAAGGAAACAGAAACCTATCCGGGTGAACAATGGACTTCAGTCAAGTCATTATAAACCCTCTGCCTCATGATACCTATTTTAATATACCTGCTCTCCTTCCCCAACCAGTACTCTACTCTCTTTCCAAGCCTTTATTTATACACACAAAAAGGTCAAGTCACATAACTACTGTGGATGATTCATAGCATTTTTTCCCATGCTGCTACTGGGTCTCTTCTAACTATTAAAATCTCCATCTTAGGGAATATATTCCAATTTAGGACTCTGGTATATATTTTATCAGATATAATAGTACTATTATTTATTGCTCTGAGGAAACAGATAGTATCAGTTATTATTGATTAGGGCAAGGAAAAAAGATTCAAATCAACTATTAACTTGCTTTTAGTGCTCAACTCTTTATAAAATAGCTACCAAAGTTGTATCTATTTTTGGCTTTGGGTTTGGAAGGGCAATCTCAAACGAAAGACTACTCAGTGGAATAAACGAGGGAGAAAAGTCATCTAAAAGAAGTAAACCCATCTCCTCAACTTCCAACAATTCTAGTTAACAGAAAATCTTATATCTCCACTAAACTGCCTCAATGCTCTGTTTTTGCAATGAAAATCTAATCAGAGTATTGTCATGAAGTGATCTTAGCACTATATAATTTGATTTGTCTGGATCATCAAAAAAGCAAGAGAGTTACAGAAAAACATCTATTTCGCTTTATTGGCTATGCCAAAGCCTTTGACTGTGTGGACCACAATAAACTGTGGAAAATTCTGAGAGAGATGGGAATACCAGAACACCTGACCTGCCTCTTGAGAAACCTATATGCAGGTCAGGAAGCAACAATTAGAAATGGACATGGAACAGCAGACTGGTTCCAAATAGGAAAGGGAGTACGTCAGGGCTGTATATTGTCACCCTGCTTGTTTAACTTATGTGCAGACTACATCATGAAAAACGCTGGGCTGGAAGAAGCACAAGCTGGAATCAAGATTGCCAGGAGAAATATCAATAACCTCAGATATGCAGATGACACCACCCTTATGGCAGAAAGTGAAGAGGAACTAAAAAGCCTCTTGATGAAAGTGAAAGAGGAGAGTGAAAAAGTTGGCCTAAAGCTCAACATTCAGAAAACGAAGATCATGGCATCTGGTCCCATCACTTCATGGGAAATAGATGGGGAAACAGTGGAAACAGACTTTATTTTGGGGGGCTCCAAAATCACTGCAGATGGTGATTGCAGCCATGAAATTAAAAGACACTTACTCCTTGGAAGGAAAGTTATGACCAACCTAGATAGCATATTCAAAAGCAGAGACATTACTTTGCCAACAAAGGTCCGTCTGGTCAAGGCTATGGTTTTTCCTGTGGTCATGTATGAATGTGAGAGTTGGACCGTGAAGAAAGCTGAGTGCCGAAGAATTGATGCTTTTGAACTGTGGTGTTGGAGAAGACTCTTGAGAGTCCCTTGGACTGCAAGGGGATCCAACCAGTCCATTCTAAAGGAAATCAGTCCTGGGATTTCTTTGGAAGGACTGATGCTGAAGCTGAAACTCCAATACTTTGGCCACCTCATGCGAAGAGTTGACTCTGATGTTGGGAGGGATTGGGGGCAGGAGGAGAAGGGCACAACAGAGGATGAGATGGCTGGATGGCATCACCACCTCAATGGACATGGGTTTGAGTGAACTCCAGGAGTTGGAGATGGACAGGGAGGCCTGGTGTTCTGCAATTCATGGGGTCACAAAGAGTCAGACAAACTGAGCGACTAAACTAACTAACTAACTAAAGCATAAATTAAATAGAAAAAAAAAAAAAAACTTGAATTCTAAAGAGAGAATGGCTGTTGTATAAGGACTAGCAAACAGCATAAATAAAGCTTAAGACTTAGGATCCCCCATGAGCTGTAACCACTTTTAAGTTAACATATCTCTTACTTAACATTTTACACAGCCAAGGCCTCTTTCAAGTATCTTGTAACATTTCTGTATCAATCAGGATAGTCTAAGATCTGCTGAGGTAACAAGTAATCCCACAATCTCAATGGCTGAAAAATATAAATTAATTTCTTACTCGCACTGTATGCCTATCATGGGTCAGCTGCAGCTCTGCTCCCCGCTGTCTTCATAATGGGATCAAGGCTGGCAGAACAGCCTTCACTTGAAACATTATTCCTTGTTGGGGAAAAAGGCATTACAAAGGCATTACAAGGCATTACTTTACAAAGAGGAAAAGGAACTGGTTTTCAAAGCTTCTGCCCTAAAGTAACATGTGTCACTTTGGACCATTTTTCATTGGCCAAAGCAAGTCACATAATGTCACCTGGGTTAAAGAGGACAAGGATATATAATCATCTTCTTATGGATGCCTGGTCTCCTTATCTCTAATCTACTTCCCATCAAAGCCATCTCCCCCATTATTCCCTGGAGCCCTCTTCCAATTTGCCATATTTCTCCTATGCCCAGAAATTTCTACAGCTGTGCTTCTCCTGTTGTTACATGTATCAGTACTGGAGTGTGTGGCAAGAGGCCCGGGGAGTTCTGGAGTAAACATGGTGACTTTTCCAGAATGCTAGTTTTACTTGCAGATTTAGAAATATATTTTTAATTAAAATAAACTTGAGTATATTATTGAGAAAATAAAAATTAGTAAGAGTCTCAGAAATATAGGTGCTTGACCCAGTTGAAGAATAGGCGGAAAACCAATGGAAAAAAAAAAAAAACCGGCAGAAGACCTATATAGACATTTGTCCAAAGAAGACATAAGATGTCCAGTAAGAACATGAAAAGATGCTCAACTTCTCTCATTATTAGAGAAATGCATACCAAAACTACAATGAAGTATCACCTGACACCAGTCAGGATGGACGTGATGAAAAACTCTACAAATAATAAAAGCTGGAGAGGATGTGAAGGAAAGGTCTCCACTGGTGGTAGGAATATAAATTGGTGCAACCATTATAGAACACAGTAGGGAGCTTCCTTAGAAACCTAAAATTAGAGTTACCATGTGATCCAGAAATCCCACGCCTGGGCATATATTCAGAACAATTCAGGGCATATAATTCAAAAAGGCACATATACCCTGGGAGTTTCCTGGTGGTCCAGTGTTTAAGAATCTGCCTTCCAATGCAGGGGACACAGATTTGATCAGAAAAATAAGATTCAAAATGCCACAGGGCAACTAGAGAGCCCATGCTCTACAACAAGAGAAGCCCAAACCCTACACTCAAGAAGGCCCACGTGCCACATCAAAGAGCCTTCATGCCACAAAGACCCAGGGTACAGCCAAAAAACCAGGGTACACACATCCCAAAGTCCACTGCAGCACTATTCACAATAGCCAAGGTATGAATTCCAAGCTGGAATCAAGACTGCCAGGAGAAACATCAATAACCTCAGATATGCAGATGACACCACCCTTATGGCAGAAAGTGAAGAGGAACTAAAAAGCCTCCTGATGAAAGTGAAAGAGGAGAGTGAAAAAGTTGGCTTAAAGCTCAACATTCAGAAAACGAAGATCATGCCATCTGGTCCCATCACTTCATGGGAAATAGATGGGGAAACAGTGGAAACAGTGTCAGACTTTATTTTTCTGGGCTCCAAAATCACTGCAGATGGTGACTGCAGCCATGAAATTAAAAGACGCTTACTCCTTGGAAGGAAAGTTATGACCAACCTAGATAACATATTCAAAAGCAGAAAAACAGTACTTTGCCAACAAAGGTCCATCTAGTCAAGGCTATGGTTTTTCCACTGGTCATGTATGAATGTGAGAGTTGGACTGTGAAGAAAGCTGAGCACCGAAGAATTGATGCTTTTGAACTGTGGTGTTGGAGAAGACTCCTGAGAGTCCCTTGGACTGCAAGGAGATCCAACCAGTCCATTCTAAAGGAGATCAACTCTGGGATTTCTTCAGAAGGAATGATGCTAAAGCTGAAACTCCAGTACTTTGGCCACCTCGTGCGAAGAGTTGACTCATTGGAAAAGACTCTGATGTTGGGAGGGATTGGGGGCAGGAGGAGAAGGGGACAACAGAGGATGAGATGGCTGGATGGCATCACCGACTCAATGGACGTGAGTTTGAGTGAACTCCCGGAGTTGGTGATGGACAGGGAGGCCTGGAGTGCTGCGATTCATGGGGTCGCAAAAAGTCGGACACGACTGAGCGACTGAACTGAACTGAACTGAAGGTATGAAAGCAACCTAAATGTCCATCAACAGATGAATAGATGAAGAAGATGTGGTACTGTATCCATAAACAATGGAATATTATTCAGCCATAGAAAGAATGAAATAATGCCATTTGCAGCAAATGGATGAACCTATAGCTTATCATACTCAGAGAAAGAAAAATATCATATGATATCACTTATATGCGGAATCTAAAAACTGACCCAAATGAACTTATTTACAAAATGGAAACAGACTCACAGACATAGAAAACATATGTATGGTTACCAAAGGGGAAAGGGAGTTGTGAAGGGATAAATAAGAGTTTGGGATTAGCAGATACAAATATCGTTTATAACACAGATTAACAGCAAGGGAACTATATTATATTCAATTTCTTATTTTAAAAAACTATAAGGAAAAAGAATCTGTTTGTGTGTGTGTATGTATTGTTGGTATTGTTTAGTCAGTAAATCATGTCTGACTCTTTGCAACCCCATGGACTACAGCTTGTCAGACTTCTCTGTTCATGGGATTTCCCAGGCAAGAATACTGGAGTGGGTTGCCATTTCCTTCTCCAGGGGATCTTTCCAACTCAGGGAGTCATCTCCCTTCATCTCTACTGGCAGGCAGATTCTTTACTGCTGAGTCACTAGGGAAGCCCATAAGTTATATATATATGACTTAATCATTTTGCTGTACACCAGAAACTAATACAACATTGTAAATTAACTCCTCTGTCCATGAAATTCTTCAGGCAAGAATACTGGAGTGGGTAGCCATTCCCTTCTCCAGGGGATCTTCCTGACCCAGGGATTGAGCCTGTGTCTCCCACATTGCAGGCAGATTCTTTATCATCTGAGCCACCAGAGAAGCCCCAAATTAACTACACTTCAATAGGTCAAATGAGAATAACATTTTTTTTTAATGTTGGTATTTGAATTGGGTCTCATTGGGCTACTCCGTATCTCCTGTTGCATGGGTGCAGATTCATCCACTCTGAGAAGTACCAGGACCTACATTTGCTGGCACGTCCTGCCTCTCTAGAGTGGCACAGCCCGTTATGCCAACCAATGACTACACGAAGCTATTGAGAACTTGCCTCGCGGCTAATGTGACTGAGCAGGGTGAGCATGGTCCTTAGCAGGCATCCATTGCTGTGCCTCGTTACCCGGCACCCTGTTACTAGGCAACAGGCCTTGCTCAGCGCCTCAGTGGGCCCCGCCCACAAGCAACAAACTCTCAACGAGCGACTGTTAGCTGTCCTGCTCGGCTATTGTTCAGCACCGCAGTGGGCCCTGCCCACGGTAACTGTCAGTGAGGGACCACCGGGGAAGTGATTCAGTCAAGGGTCGGTGGTATGGTGGTCATCAGGTGGAGAGTGAAGTAAGAGGCAGATTCAGGCCTTCCCCTGGAGGCCCTCCAGCTTACCCAGCCTTGGGCCAGTGGGTGAGCTGGAGAGACGAGGGACTATCTCCTGCAGGGCTCCAGAGCCCTCACGAAGGCCGTCTATAGCCATGGCCCAGGCCTTGAGGAGCAGTGAACCTCTCCCCCATCCCTGTCTCTGCAACCCACTAGCAGTGGCTGGCTGGCTGGTCACAGTCTATGAAACCTGGTCTCCCCATTTGGGCAGTCTGAGGAAACAGAGGGCCAGTTGGATTGGATGCCTGTCTCCCTTAGAGATGACCAAGCAGACGGGAACCCGGCCCTGAAAGAGCTGCAAGCTGAGGTCTGCCTCATCTTAGCCAGGACTGGAACCTCGGAGGGTGAAAGTTGTACCTTGGGACTTGGCCCTTTCTGGTCAGGATAAAGAATAACATTCACCTGGTAGAGATTTGCAGGAACGTTGTTACCTAACTTTGACTGGACCTCAAGAACAAAGGATCTGACCCCGAGAAGTCTGCAACAACTAACCATGCCCATCCCTTACCTTTTGCTTTTAAAGGGACTTGCTGAAAGCTTTCAGTAACTTTGGGGGTTTTAGGGCCTGAGCCACCCATCTCTTTGTGTGGACCTGTAATAAGCCTTTCTCTGTTCCAAACTGTAACGTTTAATACTGATGGACATCACTGTGTCAGGCACACAGACTTGTGATTTCGGTAACAGAACTAGACGTTTTTCTTTTAATTAAATTCAAACAGCCACATGTGGCTAGCAGCTACGGGATTAGACAGCATTGACGTTGAACATTTCCATCATTGGTAGGCAGAATAAGACTGCAAGGAGATCCAACCAGTCCATTCTGAAGGAGATCAACCCTGGGATTTCTTTGGAAGGAATGATGCTAAAGCTGAAACTCCAGTACTTTGGCCACCTCATGCAAAGAGTTGACTCATTGGAAAAGACTCTGATGCTGGGAGGGATTGGGGGCAGGAGGAGAAGGGGACAACAGAGGATGAGATGGCTGGATGGCATCACGGACTCGATGGACGTGAGTCTGAGTGAACCCCGGGAGTTGGTGATGGACAGGGAGGCCTGGCGTGCTGCGATTCATGGGGTTGCAAAGAGTCCGACACGACTGAGCGACTGAACTGAACTGAACTGAAAGATGCCCATGTCTGCATCCCCAGAATATGTGCCTATGGCAAAGAATTAAGCTTGCTAATCAGTTGACCTGAAAATAGGAAAATAGTCCTGGATTACCCATATGAGCCCACTCTTCTCTGGGTCCCAGTCCAGAATCAATATTCTTTTCTTGTTTCCCTTAGTACAATGGAGGTAAGCAGTTGGATTCAAACAGCATTTATTAAAAAAAAAAAAAATCTAAAGAGCTGGGGGAAATGAGTAAAGAAAATGCACATAGGATCAATCAGTTATATAAAGGAATCTTACCCCAAGATTCTCAACAAAAGTATGAACCCACATCTCCCCTCTTCCAGTTAACTGTTCTTGAACCACAGACCACCTAGTGCAATGTACCCTCATATTACTTACTTAGGGTTCTTCTCTATGGATTTGCCTGCCCCTGGATCAAAATTACAGCTTATTAGTATTCTTCATAATATGAGGGCTGTCTGTAGAGCTACATCCACGTACATCTGGGTTATAAAGTGCAAGAACAAACCCAGTTCTGAGTTTCTCTCCCAGGATCTTTGCAACCTAAGGAATGATCCTATACCCTCTGGCCAGTTATTATCCCCACCCACTCACTCATTCGGCCCTGTGACTCAACCCTCAGGTCCTTACCACCCTCTGCCCCAGTGGCCCCTGCTTCAGGAAATGGGTCTTTTATAATTAGAGTTTAATATTTAAAATTAGCTTATGCATTCAGTGACACATAACACAAATAGAATGTAGTAGGTTATGCTCTCCCAAGACCTTTCCTGGGTATTTATACAAGTCTTCCTAATATAGCAGGCTATTTAATAAGAGTGATCCAAATATGTTTTAACTCTTTAGGACCTACAAGTGTGCCTCGTACAGCCAAATACATACTCTTACCCTTTATCTGTAGACACCTAACTGGCATTACTCCAAATGGAAAAAAAAAAAAAAAAAAACCTTTAGCAAAAGCCAATAGCTAAATGTCATTAAGAACTATTCTTATCTTTCATATAAAAATGTTTATTTCACTTTTCTATTCCAAATTGACTAATTTTCCTCCATAATGAAAAACATCAGACTATTAAATCGTATAGATCTGACATGACTAGACTTAGAAAACATAATTTTTAAAAGAACTGATAATACATACTAACCCTTAATGTCAAAGTCAAAGATTGAAATTCCCTAGGAACACATGTATCCATTAAGCAGCAGTCATTCTCAATTATTAAGAAGCAAAGATCTGTATTCTTTATAGAAATTAGAAATGGCAGCAAATAACATCAACATTCATAACTGCTACAATTAGGACCAATAAAATTTTTAAATCAAATTAAAATCAGAGTGATGATAATAAGAGTAATGAAATTTATGTAGCACCATGTGGCTCTCTTTCCTCAAAGAAACCCCTGAGTCCATTATTTTACAGGACGAAGAAATCAGTAGTTACTACTCACATTTTCCAGTACCACTAGACTAAAGATTCATGTGTACCAACAGGGAAACACATCAAATATCATGGAATACCATGCCCTTGGCTACTGCCTCTCCAGCTCCACCAGAGCACCCAGCCCCTCAGTTTCACCCTAGTTGTTTGGTTCTGCCAGGACAGGTTGAGCCTAGGAAATGCCTGCCTTGCTACTGGTTCCTTATTTCCCCTGCATTCATTTGGCTCTCTTGGGTTCCTATTCTGAGTAACCTGAAACCCAAGGGAACAAGAGTAGGAGGAGGCTTTAGAAACAGTCAACCTTCTATAGTTTAGCACATCTGTGGTGGCTGCAAATATTTGTTTGTAAAGGCTTATGTGAAGATCCCACCCTGTCCACATAATACACCTTTCTCATAATCCTAAATTCCAAAATCAGTAATGGTTACAGTAGTGGGCTTCCCAGGTGGCACTAATGGTAAAGAACCCACCTGCTAATGCAGGAGACACAAGAGACACAGGTTCGATCCCTGGGTTGGGAAGATCCCCTGGAGAAGGAAATGGCAACTCACTGTAGTATTCTTGCCTGGAAAATTCCATGGACAGAGAAGCCTGGCGAGCTGCAGTCCAAAGGGTCACACAGTCAAAAATGACTGAAGTGATTTAGCATGCATGTGTGCTTACCCTTACCCACTAACCCATTTAAGACCATAATCGGGCTTCCCTGGTAGGTCAGCTTGTAAAGAGTGTGCAAAGTCTGCCTGCAATGCAGGAGACCCTGGTTCGATTACTGGGTTAGGAAGATCCCCTGCAGAAGGGATAGGCTACCCACTCCAGTATTCGTGGGCTTCCCTGGTGGTTCAGTCAGTAAAGAACCCCCCCACAAAGTGAGAGACCTGGGTTTGATCCCTGGGTTGGGAAGATCCCCCAGAGGAGGCCATGGCAAGCCACCACACTGTTCTTACTTGGAGAATCCTGTGGACAGAGGAGCCTGGAAGGCTGCAGTCCATGGGGTTGCAAAGAGTCAGATATGACTGAGCAGCTAAGCACAGCACAAGGCCAGAATCACCACGAAAATCTAGTAGCTGCCTCAAACCTTCTATCCAAAAAGTGTGTTCAAAATTTGCTCTAATTTTTTTTTTCATTCAATTTCAAGAGGTATGCAAACCTATCAAAGCCCAGCCAAACCCTTAGTGGACCTACGAGCTAATTTCAGACTAAGAAACCTGCTTTAAGGTCTTTCTGCTTTTCCTTGATGCTCAAGATTAACATTAACTGGCTTCTCAGGAATACAAATACTGTGTGAGCTCACATATGTGTAGAATCTGAAATAGTTGAACTCATATAGAAGCAGTGGATTGAATGGTGACTGCCAGGGGTTGGAGGAAGAACAACAGGGAGGTGATGGTCAAAGGTACAAGTTTCAGTTACACAAGATAAGTTCTAGAGACCTACTATTCAGCACAGTGCCTCTAGCTAACAATTCTGTATTGTATATTTAAAATTTGCTAAAAGGATTGATTTTATGTTAAGCATTCTTACTGCCAAAAAAAAAACTAATAAAAAGTGGGAGGAAACGTTGAGAGGAGAGGGATATGTTTATGACCTTGAAGATGGTGATGGTTTTCCGAGTATACACTTAACCCCAGATTCATCAGGTTGGATACACTGGATACATATGGCTTTTCACATGTCAATCCTATATCAATAAAATGTTTTTTTTTCCCTTCCATAGTTTAATTGCTAAATCAATATAGGGTGTTGCTTATTATTGTGTATACTGGGCAGGACAGATGGACACCTGGACCCTGGTATGAGTATCATTCTTGGGCAGTTATGAGCTTGATAAGAAATGATATAGTTCCATGGAATTATCACTAGTTCAGGTCAGTCGCTCAGTCGTGTCCGACTCTCTGTGACCCCATGAATCGCAGCACGCCAGGCCTCCCTGTCCATCACCAACTCCAGTTCACTCAAACTCACGTCCATCGAGTTGGTGATGCCATCCAGCCAACTCATCCTCTGTCATCCCCTTCTCCTCCTGCCCCCAATCTCTCCCAGCATCAGGGTCTTTTCCAATGAGTCAACTCTTCACATGAGGTGGCCAAAGTATTGGAGTTTCAGCTTCAGCATCAGTCCTTCCAATGAACACCCCAGGACTGATTTCCTTTAGGATGGACTGGTTGGATCTCCTTGCACTAGACCCCTTATCACTAGACTGGGCATCTGGGTCTTACTCTGATGAACTAGTCTGTCCTGTCTCCTGTCCCTGTGCTGATACGTGTCTTAAGCACAGCTGGCAGGGAGAGGCGACTCACATATCAAGAATCCAAGCTTTGGGTGCCCCTCCCCTAAGAACAGGGTGCACGGTTAGGGTATCTCCCCAAGGTTGTAGATGTCATAGGTGCTTAAAACACATTTTTAAGCCATATCTAATTTGACTTTTTAAGCAAAAAGGAATATGGGTTTTTTTAATTGCACCTGAGAGTCATAGAGTCAAAGTGTACTCATCACACAAGGTGGGACTTCTCACTTTTAACCTTCTTCAGCATCAAAAACAGTGGAAATCCATGAAAGGATTCTCCCTTCGTTTTGGGCCTTTGTTTCAGACCCTTTCTTTCAACTTTAAGCAGTTGACTTAGGTGTTTCTCCTCTTTCTGACTTAGATTCAAGTCAAATATGAAGAAATCATGGGTGATGAGGTCAGAGAAGCATAGAGGAAGAATTTGGGACTATGGTGCCCGTTCCCTACAGCGCTTTCTCGGCCCAGGATAAAATTACGAGGGGAGAATGAAATGACAGCTTCCTTGGGGAAAGCATTTGTACTGCGCGCTCAGTTGCTTCAGTCACGTCCAACTCTTTGCAACCCCACAGACCTCCGCCCCCCAGGCTCCTCTGTCCATGGGATTCCCAGACAAGAATACTGGAGTGAATTACCATTCCCTTCTCCAGGGGATCTTCCCAACCCAGGAACGGAACCCACATCTCCTGCACTGCAGGCCAATTCTTCACCCTTGAGCCACTGGGGAAGCCCCAGGAAAAGCATAGTCATCACCAACAAAATTCTTTAATATTATAACCACAGTAACATTTCCCTCCCACCTCTCTTTTTAGCTGTCAGATCTCTCTAAATGACTCTGGTTATTTGCATTACATTTTTATGGTATTTCAAGCCATTTGCAAGTAAACATTAGATATACAGTCAAGAAATAAGATCTAAGCATAGAACAAGAGAAAAGGGGCAATAAGGGAGCCTAAAGGAGACAAGAAAGTAAAACTAACAGGTATGCTGGAAGGAACCTGTTCTCCTAAGTCCATGAAGCATCAGAAAGTCCCTCTGTGAATACTGTTTTGAGGGTGGAATTTAAAGTGAAGCCATTTGTGAAAATGTAAGGCTTTGATTCCCTGCCCAGAATGGATAACCGTTGTATATGAACTCCAATTATTTCAACGCTTTATACTAAGTTCCACTCCAAATTATTTAACTTTAAGAATTCATTTAAAAAGCTTCACATACACTCCATTAGGTGGTTATCATAAAAAATAAACCAAAAGATTTGAAAATCTAATCTATAAAGCAGTCAGCAGTTCTCAACCCTGACTACAGTTGGAATCTCCTGGGATCTACTTTTCAAAAGTTTTATTTTGATGCCTGATACCCAGGCATCAGTATTATTTGTTTGAGAAACTCAGTTCGGGAAGTTTTGATAAAAAATTATTGCAGCCATGAAACTAAAAAACGCTTGCTCCTTGGAAGGAAAATTATGACCAACCTAGTCAGCATATTAAAAAGCAGAGACATTACTTTGCCAACAAAAGTCCGTCTAGTCAAGGCTATGGTTTTTCCAATAGTCATGTATGGATGTGAGAGTTGGACTACAAAGAAAGCTGAGCACCGAAGAACTGATGCTTTTGAACTGTGGTGTTGGAGAAGACTCTCGAGAGTCCCTTGGACTGCAAGGAGATCCAACCAGTCCATCCTAAAGGAAATCAGTCCTGAATAGTCATTGGAAGCACTGATGCCAAAGCTGAAACTCCAATACTTTGGCCACCTGATGCGAAGAACTGACTCATTTGAAAATACCCTGATGTTGGGAAAGACTGAAGACGAGAGGAGAAGGGGATGACAGAGGATGAGATGGTTGGATAGCATCACTGACTCAATGGACATGAGTTTGAGTGAGTTCTGGGTGTTGGTGATGGACAGGGAGGCCTGGCATGCTGCAGTTCATGGAGTTGCAAAGAGTCTGACATGACTGACTGACTGAACTGAATGAATGTACATAAATGTATTCTTTTTTAATTTCCCAAGGACTGTCCCCACATCTCTTTGCTCTTGACTTCTAACTTAAGGTTTCTGCATCCTAGAGTGATCAGGACGAGAGAAAAAAGTGAGTCTCTTGCTGAAGGCAGAATGTTTCCCACAGTGGTAGCAAGAGGCCTCACTGAGGCAAGGATGAGACACAAGGTTTGATTCCTCCCCAGTCCCACATTCCTGCTCACACCTGCTCATAGTCTCAAAAAAAAGGGGGATATGCCAAAACTCACCTACATCCCCATTATTCCTGCTTTATCACTGTTTGTAAATGACATTTTTCTTTAATTACCTAAAAAGAGATGAAGACAAGAGAAGACTAAAAAGGCTAATGCAACATTCCAGAAGAATCACTGGAGCAGAGCATGGGATGGTCTTGTTAACTTCACTGTGGTTGATGTGTTATTGTATCAAATGCAAATTGCAGAAGGGGGCAGTAATTTGTTAATAAATATGCTAATTAGGCAGTGTAAATGCCATAATGCATGGAGCATGGGGAAAAAAGTCACTGAATGTAAACTCCATGCACAGCAGATTTCAGAGGGCAAAATGTAGTTAATAAAACTACCTTTATGTTTTATATTGCTGCTCCTTAGCATAAATAGCTAATAACCAATTTCCATTAATGGCGTGGGCACAGATGTAAATTAGCCCCTTCTTGGTTTACATTACTGTGATGGAATCCTAACGCTAAAGTGTTGCTTTTGGCGATTTCATTAAGGGGAACGATCTGAGAACCCGATACAGTCCTAAAGCCTGCTTCAAGGAATTTGAACATGAAACCAAAATTACACTGCACATCCTTGTTCACCACGTGGGAGTTTCCAGAAAGGGCTCTGCTATCAAATATTTTCCCCATCCTCGTCTATGTCCACAACCCCGGGGCTCCTGTGGGTGTTCAAAGTGTCCTGCTTGCCAAGAAAGGCCTCCCGAGCCTGAGGCTGCAACAATATGGCCTTGTGCCACCGCAGCCTGGACTTTAGCTTGACTTGCTTTGCTTGCCGACCGGTAGCAGCCCTGACTTGACAACCAACAAAGAGCCCCTTGTATCAGATGGACTTTCACGGGTCCAGGTGGCTGGAGGAAGGAAGAGAAAGGGACCTTCAGGGCCTTCTGAGTCTCTGTTCCCACTAGCCACAAAGACGGAATGCAAATGCGAACAACACGCATTTGTGCTGCCTGCACCGGTGGAAGTTTTCCATTTCTAGCCTCATTCATCTGCGACCTCTCCTGCTCACAGGGTCTTTCTTCAGTCATGCTGTGCAAGCAGCTACTGTATAGACCCAAAGTTAATTTTACTACACACTTCAGTGTGTCGCTGGAGGTGCAATAAATCACGAACCAATTTCCAATTTTGTTATGCCCTACTTGATAGGGACATGATGCATGCTCTCCCCCAATATACATGTTTTTAAAACCTAAGGATTAGAAGCAGGAACATGTCTCCTGATGCACGCTGAAACCATAACCTTACTTTTCAAGAGAAGTTGACCCCCACAGGTCCTATTAGAATAAAATATCAACTTAAGCTTTTTTGAGTTTGGATCTTGGGTCCAGAAGATACCAACAGGCCTTTCTGCTGTTGAACACCTCTGAAGATAAGTTGTTTGTTTTTAACAACTTCAGCAAATAAATTCTTTCGGATGAAGTACACGTTGTTGGAACAGTGTTATGCTGAACGATGCTGTGCTTTTTTTTTTAAGGTACAGAATAATAGACACATATCTTTAAATTCTCATACAGTCATATTCTTGAAGATGCAAAAAGAGACTTTAGTACCCCTTCTACAACTTGTAATCTTAATTTGAATATTTTCAGCATTAGCCCATTGCTATGGTGGATTAATCTAATTCCAGTAGATTGGGTTGTTTGATTTTAGGGATTTTTTTTGTATATTGAGTCAGGATTCAGAAGTTAGATGATAACAATTAGCCCTTCATGGTCACCAATTCCCCTTACTGCTTTGTTTATTTTCACAATGTTAATAATAGAGTGCGTTTCTTGAGGTCATTTTGAGGTCTACATAAGAATTTACATCACTAACTGGCAACCACTACAGTAATAACTGTTTTAGGCAGGAATCATCAATGAGATTAAAACTAGCAGGTGATAGTTGGGTGAGAAACAGAGTGTGGCATGGTCTCAAGGAATGTCTTCACAGGAAACTGAAAGGATGGCTACCCACATTTCATGGTAGTTAGTCTGAGGAGCAAATGAGTATGAGGTGCAAAGATTTGGATGGGGGACCTGTATTACTTGAGCCTCCAAAAAGTGGTATTAAGGTTTAGGAGGAGGAGGAGGAAAAGGAGGAAGAGAAGAAGAAACATGACATTGCAGCAAAGACTAAAGGAAACCAAAGAACTAGGTTCTTCATTACCACCCCACAAAGTACAGCCCAAGCTACACACGGACTCATATTCACATTTAGGCTCAGATTTCTGCCATCGCAAGACATACATGCAAGGAGGTTATGTACCTCAGATAAAGAGGAGACAGGACATAAAGCAACAGGAAGTGCAGAGGTTTGAGAGAGAAGTCCTAGGTTTAAATCTCAGCCCATTCTCTTGCTGAAAACACACATCCAGAAAAGAAACGGATGTCGATAAGTAAAGCAATACAATTCTAAAACCTATTGATTGCCTATTATATATATATAGAACCCTGGGACAAGTTCATTTATGATAAAAACTCTCCAGAAAGCAGGAATAGAAGGAACATACCTCAACATAATAAAAGCTATATATGACAAACCCACAGCAAACATTATCCTCAATGGTGAAAAATTGAAAGCATTTCCCCTAAAGTCAGGAACAAGACAAGGGTGCCCACTTTCACCACTACTATTCAACATAGTTCTGGAAGTTTTAGCCACAGCAATCAGAGCAGAAAAAGAAATAAAAGGAATCCAAATTGGAAAAGAAGAAGTAAAACTCTCACTGTTTGCAGATGACATGATCCTCTACATAGAAAACACTAAAGACTCTACCAGAAAATTATTAGAGCTAATTAATGAATATAGTAAAGTTGCAGGATATAAAATCAACACACAGAAATCCCTTGCATTCGTATACACTAATAATGAGAAAGTAGAAGAAGAAATTAAGGAAACAATTCCATTCACCATTGCAACAAAAAGAATAAAATACTTAGGAATATATCTACCTAAAGAAACTAAAGACCTATATACAGAAAACTTTAAAACACTGATGAAAGAAATCAAAGAGGACACTAATAGATGGAGAAATATACCATGCTCATGGATCGGAAGAATCAATATAGTGAAAATGAGTATATTACCCAAAGCAATCTACAAATTCAATGCAATCCCTATCAAGATACCGGCGATATTTTTCACAGAACTAGAACAAATAATTTCAAGATTTGTATGGAAATACAAAAAACCACGAATAGCCAAAGCAATCTTGAGAAAGAAGGATGGAACTGGAGGAATCAATTTGCCTGACTTCAGGCTCTACTACAAAGCCACAGTCATCAAGACAGTATGGTATTGGCACAAAGACAGACATATAGATCAATGGAACAAAATAGAAAGCCCAGAGATAAATCCACATACATATGGACACCTTATCTTTGACAAAGGAGGCAAGAATATACAATGGAGTAAAGACAATCTCTTTAACAAGTGGTGCTGGGAAAACTGGTCAACCACTTGTAAAAGAATGAAGCTAGATCACTTTCTAACACCGCACACAAAGATAAACTCAAAATGGATTAAAGATCTAAATGTAAGACCAGAAACTATAAAACTCTTAGAGGAGAACATAGGCAAAACACTCTCTGACATAAACCACAGCAGGATCCTCTATGATCCACCTCCCAGAATTCTGGAAATAAAAGCAAAAATAAACAAATGGGATCTAATTAAAATTAAAAGCTTCTGCACAACAAAGGAAAACATAAGCAAAGTGAAAAGACAGCCTTCCGAATGGGAGAAAATAATAGCAAATGAAGCAACTGACAAACAACTAATCTCAAAAATATACAAGCAACTCCTGCAGCTCAATTCCAGAAAAATAAACGACCCAATCAAAAAATGGGCCAAAGAACTAAATAGACATTTCTCCAAAGAAGACATACGGATGGCTAACAAACACATGAAAAGATGCTCAACATCACTCATTATAAGAGAAATGCAAATCAAAACCACAATGAGGTACCACTTCACACCAGTCAGAATGTCTGCGATCCAAAAATCTGCAAGCAATAAATGCTGGAGAGGGTGTGGAGAGAAGGGAACCCTCCTACACTGTTGGTGGGAGTGCAAACTAGTACAGCCACTATGGAGAACAGTGTGGAGATTCCTTAAAAAATTGCAAATAGAAATGCCTTATGACCCAGCAATCCCACTGTTGGGCATACACACAGAGGAAACCAGAATTGAAAGAAACACATGTACCCCAATGTTCATCGCAGCACTGTTTATAATAGCTAGGACATGGAAACAACCTAGATGTCCATCAGTAGATGAATGGATAAGAAAGCTGTGGTACATATACACAATGGA
Organism: Oryx dammah; assembly: GCF_014754425.2. Classification (NCBI taxonomy): domain Eukaryota; kingdom Metazoa; phylum Chordata; class Mammalia; order Artiodactyla; family Bovidae; genus Oryx; species Oryx dammah. The sequence continues at coordinate 60,607,821 of NW_024070204.1, forward strand.
GTATTACTCAGCCATTAAAAAGAATACATTTGAATCAGTTCTGATGAGATGGATGAAACTGGAGCCGATTATACAGAGTGAAGTGAGCCAGAAAGAAAAACACCAATACAGTATACTAACACATATATATGGAATTTAGGAAGATGGCAATGATGACCCTGTATGCAGGACAGCAAAAGAGACACAGATGTGTATAGCGGACTTTTGGACTCAGAGGGAGAGGGAGAGGGTGTGATGATTTGGGAGAATGGCATTGAAACATGTATAATAACATGTAAGAATCGAAATACCAGTCTATGTCTGATGCAGGATATGACACGCTTGGGGCTGACGCGCGGGGATGACCCAGAGAGATGTTGTGGGGAGGGGGGTGGGAGGGGGGTTCATGTTTGGGAACGCATGTACACCTGTGGTGGATTCATGTCAATCTATGCCAAAACCAATACAGAATTGTAAAGTAAAAATTAAAAATAAATAAATAAATTAAAAAAAAAAAAAAAATAAAAATAAATATTAAAAGGATACAGCCACTTTATTTTTTTTATTTTATTATTTTTTATTTATTTATTTATTTTATTTTACTTTACAATTCGGATACAGCCACTTTAAAAGGATATAGCCACTTTGAAGAACTATTTGGAAATATTTAGAAAAGTTTAAAATATGCATTCCCCATGACTGAGCAGTTTCATGCCAGGATATACATCAATGCCTTAGAGAAACTCACACAATTACATGAGGAAGCATGTACAAGATTGCTCATGATAGTTTGTGGTGAAAAAACTGAAAACAATCTATACATCAGAAAGAGAACTAATGCACACATTATGATATATTCATATAATGGAACATCAGACAGCTATGACAATGAATAAACTATAGTTATATGTATCCATATGAATGATTTTTACAAAACTGAGTGAAAAATCATGACAGAAAAACATAGATGATATGATTTCACAAACATACTGTTTAAAAGCATTACTATGTCTTGCTTAGGATACATAAATATAATCATAAAGACATAAAAAGTGGGCATGGGAACTAAATTTAGAAGAGCAGTTACCTCTTAGAAGGAGATGCAGTCTGGAGGAAGTATTAAAATGCTTGCATGAACTCCTGCAGCTCAAATCCAGAAAAACAAACGACCCAATCAAAAAATGGGCCAAAGAACTAAATAGACATTTCTCCAAAGAAGACATACGGATGGCTAACCAACACATGAAAAGATGCTCAACATCACTCATTATTAGAGAAATGCAAGTCAAAACCACAATGAGGTACCACTTCACATCAGTCAGAATGTCTGCGATCCAAAAATCTGCAAGCAATAAATGCTGGAGAGGGTGTGGAGAGAAGGGAACCCTCCTACACTGTTGGTGGGAATGCAAACTAGTACAGCCACTATGGAGAACAGTGTGGAGATTCCTTTAAAAATTGCAAATAGAAATGCCTTATGACCCAGCAATCCCACTGTTGGGCATACACACAGAGGAAACCAGAATTGAAAGAGACACATGTACCCCAATGTTCATCGCAGCACTGTTTATAATAGCCAGGACATGGAAACAACCTAGATGTCCATCAGCAGATGAATGGATAAGAAAGCTGTGGTACATATACACAATGGAGTATTACTCAGCCATTAAAAAGAATACATTTGAATCAGTTCTGTTGAGATGGATGAAACTGGAGCCGATTATACAGAGTGAAGTGAGCCAGAAAGAAAAACACCAATACAGTATACTAACACATATATATGGAATTTAGGAAGATGGCAATGATGACCCTGTATGCAGGACAGCAAAAAAGACACAGATGTGTATAGCAGACTTTTGGACTCAGAGGGAGAGGGTGTGATGATTTGGGAGAATGGCATTGAAACATGTATAATATCATGTAAGAATCGAAATGCCAGTCTATGCCTGATGCAGGATATGGCACGCTTGGGGCTGACGTGCTGGGATGACCCAGAGAGATGTTGTGGGGAGGGGGGTGGGAGGGGGGTTCATGTTTGGGAACGCATGTACACCTGTGGTGGATTCATGTCAATCTATGCCAAAACCAATACAGAATTGTAAAGTAAAAAATTAAAAATAAATAAATAAATTAAAAAAAAAATGCTTGCATGACGAGAGTAGTAAGAGTAAAGGTGCATAAGTATAAAGGGCATTTATACTTATTCACTTTATAAATTGAAGGGTGGGAACACATATCTTTGTGACATTATTCATAAACTATATACTTATTGTATGTCTTATTAATTACCTAATTACTAATTGCTTAATTTTCAAACAAACGATCTACATATATACAAATATACGCATAGGAAATTTATGGACAAAGTCAACAGAAACTATTGACAGTGTGTAACTTTGGAGAGTGGAACTGGGGGTGTGGGTGAGGGAGTAAGTTTTGCCTTTCACTACTGCACCATTTCATTATTGCACAATTTCATTTGTACTACTTGAAATTATGCCATGAGTAAATGCCATTCTCAGAACATTTTTTCTAACAACTTAACAAACATGGGTTAATTGGTAGTACCTACACACAGCTTTTGGAGTTTCCCTGGTAGCTCAGCTGGTAAAGAACCCACCTGCAATGCAAGAGACCCTGGTTCAATTCCTGGGTCAGAAGATTCCCTGGAGAAGGGATAGGCTACCCACTCCAGTATTCTTGGGCTTCCCTAGTGGCTCAGACAGTAAAGAATCCACCTGCAATGCAGGAGACCTGGGTTCAATCCCTGGGTTGGGAAGATCCCCCTGGAGGAGGGCATGGCAACCCACTCCAGTATTCTTGCCTGGAAAATCCCATGGACAGAGGAGCCTGGCAGGCTGCAGTCCAAGGGGTCGAAAGAGTCGGACACAACTGAGCGACAGAGCACAGCACAGCACAGGTAGCTTTTGCATTAACGCTGGCCTAACTCATTGCTATGTGTGTTTAAGCAGTAGACAAGCTCAGCTCCCCTTCGCAGGAAATGTGACATTACCCCTGTAGCGTGATAGGTGCCACAGGTGTCATGAACTCAAGCCACACCATTACAGATTTCATTCTATGAGTGATGTTTCGTAATCCCTCCATTAAATCCTGTGTGTGATCTTATGAACCTTCAGGATAGTGGAAGAAATAGTCTCCGTATATCACTTTGTGATATGACAGTTGATATTTTGGGCCATGAAATAGAGCTTAGTGCCACTACAAATTCTGTTCAACTCAATTCAAGAAATGTTTATTGAATTCCTACTATGTTAGAGGTTACAGCAGAAATGGGAATAAGACGTAAGTTCACATTATTGAGGATGGAAACATATTCTAACGAAGTACAATTGACTCTGTTGTTGTTCAGTTGCTAAGCTGTGTCTGACATTTTTCGACTCCGTGGACTGTAGCCCGCCAGGCTCCTCTGTTCATGAAGTTCTCCAGGCAAGAATGCTGGACTGGATTGCCATTTTCTCCTCCAGAGGACTTTTCTGGACCAGGGATTGAACCAACATGTCTTATGTCTAACCTGCATTGGCAGGCGGGTTGTTTACCATCGAGCCACCAGGGAAGCCCCACAGTTGGCCTTAGTTTATCTTTAAAATGAATCATCTAGATTTGTGGGGTTTGGGAGCAGATACTAATCATCTTTGCTTGCTTTCTCTCTTCCCTCAACCCGTCAGTGACTCGCAAGTGTCTTACAATGGTAACTCCATTGTCCTCAAGGTGTGAGGAAACGTCCATACTCTATGAGCAACTCACAGAGACTCAGCAGATGTGCACGGTGATTAGTATTGGAATTGAATAAATCTTACAACCAAGTTGATCTGGCACATGTTTGATGATATGCATAATCATTATCATGCAGACTGGTAATTAAGAATAATTGGTAAATAATTCATGTAAATTATTGTAATTGATATAGCTCTGCAGATAAGCCAAGATTTTTAGGGTCATCTAAGTGGAGAAAGAAGAATTAAGTTGCCCCAACTGAAAGCCCCTTAATCAGCTAGCACAGAGGAACCCCAGCCTTTTCTTGCCCTCTTGGAGTCATCTACTCTCTTTTGTTCCCCAGGAGCCCCAAGCAGACAGCCAAACTCACCCCAACCCCTGCAATGATTCCAATTCTGACACTGCTGAGGTTTACCGTTATACTTGATTTCCTTCAGGGATTGGGGTTTTCTTCCATTTACAGAGGAAAATAACAAAAGTCAACAAAATTAGCTCAGGCCTCAGGCTTTGGACCAGAAGCTTGTGAAAGCGGAAGGAAGCAAGACTAACCCCTTCCTTCACCACTGAAGGGACCAGAAGTGGGTGTGTGAAGGACTGTGGCCTTAGCTGTCCTTTACCACTCCCTTCTTAAGGCCAGACCAAATTGAGGGAAAACATCAAGAGATGTGATTCCAGAAAAAGCCTCCTGCCTAAAGTTTCTTCTCTGAAATTCTCCTCATTAGAGGGGCATGCAGACTGAGAGTGCAGCGCAGGCTCTGAACCCTTGGCATCTTCCATCTCTGCATGGTTTTGTTTACTCAGCTTGGTTTCCCTTACCTGGCTGAGGATACAGAAAACTCTGATGGGGTAGGGATCATAAATGAGAAATGATAAGTGGAACAAAGGAATATGGAAGAAAGCAGGACCCAGGAGTGGGCAGTTGGTCACTGGGTACCTTAGCACAGAGAATCCGAAAGACAGAAGAGGAACTAAAACTTCACACAAGCTTCATTAAAAGAATATACTGATACACACAGGCAGTGATAGAGCAGGACTTCTGTCTTACTCTTGTGGCCCAAGCTCATTTCGCTTCTCAGTTCATTATGTAATAAAAAGTCCTTTGAGTTTCCTGTTTGCTGAACTTAGAGCCTGAGTCCTTGATTTCTAGCAGTGAGGAAGCTACTGTAGGTTTCTCGGGCCTATACTAGCGCTCAGCTCTAATCTTGGTTACTACCCCAGATTCGGTCAGTCTCTCTGTATGGGTGTAACAGTTATGTGCGCATTCAAGGAGTGCACTCTAGGAATAGACCTCAAGTGCTTTGTGCCTCGGGGCTCCTTGCATTGATAATGCCAAGTGATTTGCCTATGTTCTTGATGCCTAATGGAGGTATCAAAGTCACCTAGAAGTCCCTGGGAAGCACTAAGGAAAGGATAACCATTTCAGAAACATTGGAAAGCACAGCTCTGTAACATTAGAAAGGTTGTGGGGAATGGAGACACAGAAGAGTTAAGATCTATAGGACAGAAATCCCTCTGTGAGAAGTCACCAGAACCGGCTCTTATGATTTCCTAGGCATGGACAATAATGGGTCCTCACAGAGCTACTAAAGATTTCCTCAAGTGCATTGCCAGAACACGAGTTCTGTGGACTCTTCGTAGAGTCAGTGATCAAATAAATTTTGGACTCTTTGGTTTAAGTAAATGTAAACTTATTCTCCTATTATAGGACTTCTCAGAGCCTTTGATATGTTACTATATACTGTAGAAATCCAAGAAAGTTTCCCAGACTTACAAGAGGCCTCTGTAGAATGCGAATTCATATTTTCTCCCTATCTTTTCTCTTTTCCCTTCTGCATCTATTTCCAAATCCAACAGGATTAGAGGAAAGAGAGGTTTAGGGATCCCAAGAGCTAGAACACATGATCACTATTCCCTCCCAGCCCCCATTGTCAGATAGTTGAGTTTCCCACCTCACCAAAGACCCCATGCCCCAAGCACAGTACAGTAGCAGCCCGGATCCCATCTGAAGAGATGGTGATGGTTGGGGGAGCAGGCACCACTATCCCAGACATCACCAAATTCTGATACAACTCCTGGAAAGAAGAAAAGGAAAGAACTCCTTTATTAATTAGTAAAGAACTCCTTTATTAACTCCAAGTATTAATATGTCCAAGTTACAATTTCCTATCAATCTGGAGGGATAGTAGATAAGAGTCAAAATCAAACTGATTCACAGCAAATAAGGAATTGCAATTTATTTCACCATACAACCAAGTATACACACTAAGATTCCTATCTGCAATATGTGCTTGCCCTTGGAGCCCCTTTTTTGTCGAGTGTCTTACAGGGCTCGTTTTTGCAGAATACACATAAGAAGATACTAGGGTAGTTTATCCCATTTTATAAAAGAGTGAAAGTGTTAGTTGCTCAGTTGTATCCGACTTTTTGTGATCTCATGGACTTTAGCCAGCCAGGCTTCTCCATGCATGGGATTTGCCAGGCAAGAATACTGGAGTGGGTTGCCATTTCCTTCTGCAGGGTATCTTCCTGACCCAGGGATCAAACCCAGGTCTCCTGCACTGCAGGCGAATTCCTTACCATCTGCATGTGAATTCTTTACCATCTGAGCTGCCAGGGAAGCACCTTAGAAGAGATTAGCCCCAATAATCCTGACTCAAGAACTGCTGGCTCTATGGTCTTCAAATATACCCAACAGAGAATCTTCAGACCCCTTCAGTTAATATCCAGAGTGCTCAGAGAGCTATAAGCCCTTTCAAAAAATATATTTGTGGGAATGTGATGTTCAAAACTCTGTTCTTTGAAAAAATAAGTCTGAATGACTAGTGACCAGCTAGAATTTTTAGAAAAGTCCTAAGAACCCCCAAGCAGGTGCACACTACAAGAGAAGGAAATCTTCAGGGGCAAAAGCCAATTCCCCTAATAGCTCCCCGACCCAGCTCCCTGCCAGGGAGTGAGCAACACAGGGAACAGAACCCGCTCCCTACATGCACTGGGAAACTCGACTTGGCTTCTCCCTCCCTCGGGAGTGTGGGAAGATCAAAGGAGATGAACCTCAGAAGGCATTCAGCAGGGGACCTGGCCTTGGCAAGCACATAGAGCCGTGGTGGCTGTGGTGGTGCTTGTGGAACCATGTATAACTGAAAGGATACATTTCCTCTTGTAGCAAACTTCCTAGGGGAACCCAGTTGTAATTTAGGTACATTGAACTTGGAGTGTTGTTAAAGTTATAGGAAGAAAAGCAAGGCATATCTGGGCTGGCAGCTCACCAGCCCAATTCAGTCCCCTAACCACAGAAGGGAGTGCATCTAATTAAAGTTCTATCTTCCAAGATGTGTTTCAGAGTGTTAGACTATCACTGCTAATGACGTTAGATATTATCACTCATTTGTCAGAAATAAATCTTCTTTGAGCACCTGGAAACTGCATATGGAGAAGAGATTCTAATGAGATGAATTTCTATGTTTTTGGATGACTTCTCAAGCCTGCATGAGATATGACAGCATAAACATCTCTGACCCAGTGGCTATAGAGCTGATACTATTTTCAAATTAATTTCTTGATCTTTAGCATCTTTCAAAAGTACAGCAATATCTTTCCCTTTTCCAGATTCAAATTACTCCTGTAAAATAACCCTTTTATGACTATCAAACTACTTAGTATTAATATTTTTAATAGGCATAATCCCCAATTTTCCACCATCTACTCCCCACAATGGGTTTGTTCTTTCTTTCTTTCTTTTTTTGCCATAATGAACCACCATTACTTACTCATTTCCACACAGGGCAGCCACCTGGAATGAAGTAGTGAAGAAAGATATTGCTCATTCAGAAATCTCCCTCCTGCACGAGGTAAGTGAATGCAGAATTGGTATTTTTTAGCTTTTAAGTCTTTTTATCAGAAATCTCTCATTATCTAACTCATCTGTTCTAAGAGACATGCAGCCACATCAATAATTTTATGGCTTTTCCTTTGGAATTCAAAATAAGTTTTTTGTTTGTTTGTTTTATTTTTTTATTTTTTATTTTACTTTACAATTCTGTATTGGTTTTGCCATACATTGACATGAATCCACCATGGGTACCCATTAATTTTCTTCTATGACCACCTCTCCTCAAAGCTGACAGCCCGAGTCCCATACAAATTGTCTACAAAGCAGTTCAACTAACGACTCTTTCTTTGTACAGTATCTCAGCTACAGTGTTGGCTTTAATATCATCCAGTATTTGTCCCTTTGAATGACAGTCACTTGGTTGAAAATCAAACATGTAAGTAGGTGTTAGATGATTCTTTACCAAAGGATACAGAGCTCTGTGGTCAAGAAACCAGACCAAGTCTGGTCATATCCCAGCCCTGCCATCTACCAACTGGAAGATCTGACCAAGTTACCTTATTTCTTTTGTTTCTTTATCTATGAAAAAGCAATATCAACTCACTTCCAAGAGGACTTCCCAGGTGGTGCTAGTGGTAAAGAACTCATCCACAATCCAAGAGACATAAGAGACATACATTCAGTCCCTGGGTTGGGAAGATCCCCTGGAGGAGGGCATGGCAACCCACTCTAGTAGTCCTTCCTGGATAATCCCATGTGCAGAGAAGCCTGGCATGGGGTCGCAAAGAGTCTATGACTGAAGTGAGTTAGCACTCACCTCAAAGAATTGCTATGTAGATTATAAATGTGCTAAATAAAACACTTAAATCAATTCCTGACACATAGCAAATACTCATATTTTAACTCAAGTGTGGATTTAGAAAAGGCAGAGGAACTAGAGAACAAATTGCTAACATCCATTAGGTCATAGAAAAAGCAAAGGAATTCCCCAGAATCCTCTACTTTGCTTCATTGACTACGCTAAACCCTTTAACTGTGTGGATCTCAACAAACTGTGGAAAATTCTTAAAGAGATGGGATACTGGATCACTTTACCTGCCTCCTGTGAAACCTGTATGCAGGACAAGAAGCAACAAGAATACCTGCAGAACACATCATGCAAAATTCCAGGCTTGATAAAGCACAAGAAGGAATCAAGATTGCTGGGAGAAATATCAATAACCTCAGATATGCAGATGACACCACCCTTTTGGCAGGAGGCAAAGAAGAACTAAAGAGCCTCTTGATGAAAGTGAAAGAGGAGAATGAAAAAACTGGCTTAAAACTCAACATTCAAAAAACTAAGATCATCACATCTGGTCCCATCACTTCACGGCAAATAGATGGGGAAACAGGAGAAACAGTGACAGACTTTATTTTCTTGGGCTCCAAACCCACTGCAGATAGTGACTGTAGCCATGAAATTAAAAGACACTTGCTCCTTGGAAGAAAAGCAATGACAAACCTAGACAGAGTATTAAAAAGCAGAGACATCACTTTACTAACAAATGTCCATACACTTTTTGCTAAGGTTTTTCCAGTAGTCATCTACAGATAGGAGAGATAGACCATAAAGAAAGCTGAGTACCGAAGAATTGGTGCTTTCAAACTCTGGTCCTGGAGAAGACTCTTGAGAGACCCTTGGACAGCAAGGAGATCAAGCCAGTCAATCCTACAGGAAATCAACCCCGAATATTCATTCAAAGAACTGATGCTAAAGCTGAAGCTCCTATACTTTGGCCTGTAGCCTGCCAGGCCAGGCTCCTCTCTCTATGGGATTCTTGAGGCAAGAATACTGAGGTGGGTTGCCATTTCCTTCTCCAGATAGTTTGGCCACCTGATGCAAAGAGCACACTCATTGGAAAAGATCCTGATGCTATGAAAGATTGAGGGCAGGAGCAGAAGGTGTGACAGAGGATGTGATGGTTGGACGGCATCATCGACTCAATGGACAGGAGTTTGAGCAAATTCCGGGAAATAGTGAAGGACAGGGAATCCTGGCATGCTGCAGTCCATCAGGTCACAAAGAGTCAGACATGACTGAGTGACTGAACACAGCAACATTAATATTCATAATGTTGATTGTAGCTATAATATTGATTTCAATATTATTATCCCCCCAGAATGCATATAGCCAAAGCTATTCTATGGGTGACTATGAATCACTGTTCTTCATACATACAGTGGCTACTTTTCATTTCGTGTGTTGTTGCTGCAGCACACACTGATTCTGCTTGAGAAATTCAAGAATACTGGAGTGGGTTGCCATTTCCTTCTCCAGGGAATCTTCCCAACCCAGGGATCAAACTCGTGTCTCGTGCATTGGCAGGCAGGTTCTTTACCAGTGAGCCACCAGGGAAGTCCAGAGAAATGCCAGCACTTCAGATCTCTCCACGTTTACCCGTTTGCTTCTTAGTTTCCATCCACACAAATCTGCATGTGTGAACAGCAAATGCCAATGCAGCTTTACAATCATTCAGCACAGGTTTTGTCACTGGCTTTAGGACCTATTTCCTGAGGATGCGTTGTCTCTCATAGCAGAGTTACTGTGTTTACTATTAACACAATATAACAATCAACACAATGGACGCACCTCTACGGCATTCATGCTAAGGCTGTCTAGTGGATTGCTTAGCATAAGACAAAGAAAAGCAATCTCAGTGGAGTTGACCTGCTAGTCCTACTTCTGAGAATAAGAAAATAATTAAAAGGTTTCTCTAGGGGCTCAGTGGTAAAGCATCTGCCTGCCAATGCAGGGGATGCAGGTTTCATCCCTGGTCCGGGAAGATCCCATGTGCTGGGGATCAACTAACCTGTGCACCACAGCTACTGAACCTGCACTCTAGGGCCCATGAGGCACAAGTACTGAGTCTACCCACCACCGCTACTGAAGCCCGCGTGCCCAGAGCACGTGCTCCAAAGAATAGTCCCCACTTACTGCAGCTAGAGAAAGCCTGAGAACAGCAACAAAGACCCAGAGAAGCCATAAATAAGAACATATTTTTAAAAAGGAGACAGGGTAAACACACACACACACACATATATACGTTTATATATATATAAACATATGTTGCCTATGCAACCAGCAATAGGGAGATAATTAGATAAATGATGATGTATCAACCTAATAGAACAGTATGGTGTAATTTAAAAATAATTATGACTGTATAACAACATTGTTGCTGTGATTTGTCGCTCAGTCATGTCCGACTCTTTGCAATCCCATGGACTGCAGCCCGCCACGCTCCTCTGTCCGTGGGGATTCTCCAGGCAAGAATACTGGAGTCAGTTGCCATGCCCTCCTCAAGGGGATCTTCCCAACCCAGGGACCGAACCCAGGTCTCCCATCTTGCAGGCAGATTCTTTATCATCTGAGCCACCAGGGAAGCCCAACAATACTGGAGTGGGTAGTCTATCCCTTCTCCAGGGAATCTTCCTGACCCAGGAATCCAATGGTGTCTCCTGCATTGCAGGCAGATTGTTTACCAGCTGAGCAACCAGGGAAAGAAAAAACAGAACACAAAATGTTATCCAGTTCTTTACTGCCTGGTTTGTAAAAGGAACAATGGGAATCTAAATGCTACCAATAGTTAAATACATGATGATACACACATGCTAGGAAAATTATGCAGCCCCTTGAAAAAGAATAAGGAAGAGCTAAATGCACTGACATGATATTTGTTAGGTAGAAAATACAAGCCATAGAACAATATATGAAAGAATACCCCATTAAATCCAGCTGGAGTACGTGTGTATGTGTGCATATATGAGTCTATACAGAGTGTGTGTATGGAATCAAAGGTCTGAAAGGTTACACACTTAACGTGGATAGGGGTTCGGTCTGGGGAGGAGAAGAACATGAAGGTGAAGGAAAACTAAAGTCCATTCTATATCCTTCTATGCTGTTAGAACTTTTCAAAATTAGCATTATTACCTTTATATTTTCAATGACTTTAAGACTTTATACTATTATTATACCTAGATTTAAAAACTGATCACACACGGATTGGAGAAAAAGCAATTTATTAATTTTGGAGTGTGAGACTGTCAACAATTTTTTTCTATTTTGGCTTGTTTCCTTTATAATTAATATATTATTGGGTGGGAAATAAATCAAAATTGGAGAATAGTAATGGCCACTATTAATATTATTTGCATACTGCAGGGGATGCTCCCATTCCCCCATTTCTATGACTGTCAGCAGAAATCTCACAGCTGTCTCTTTCTCCCGGGAGCTGCTTCAGTGTCTTCACACCACCCTAGGAGCAGAGCTCATGAACTGACTAATGGGAATATAAAGGCTAGCCTCTGACCTCAAGGTGGGGCCAACTCTGTGGTATAATTATGCTCCGGAGCTCCCCATGGGATCCTGCTGAGGCTGATGTCCACTGAGACTACATCTTTGCTTAACCTTCCCCACAATGTATTAGTCAGGGCTCTCCAGGCAGCAGAGAGAAAGAAATTTTTTACTATAAGGACTTGGCTCACACAACTGTGGAAGCTGAGACGTCCCAAGCTCTGCATTTGCCAAGCTGGAAAGCCAGTAGATCCAATGGTACACTCAGTAGATCCAAGTGCTGCCCTCAATATGCCAGTACACTTGGAAAACTCAGCTGTGGCCACAGGGCTGGAAAAGGTCAGTTTTCATATCAATCTCAAAGAAGGGCAATGCCAGAGAATGTCCAAACTACTGCATAATTGCACTCATTTCATATGCTAGCAAAGTAATGCTCAAAATTCTCCAAGCCAGGCTTCAATAGTATGTGAACCGAGACCTTCTAGATGTTCAAGCTGGATTTAGAAAAGGCAGAGGAACCAGAGATCAAATTGCCAATATCTGATGGATCATAGAAAAAGCAAGAGGACTCCAGAAAAACATCTACTTTTGCTTCTTTGACTACGTCAAAGTCTTTGACTGTGTGGATCACAATAAACTGGAAAATTCTTAAAGAAATGGGAATACCAGACTACCTTACTTGTCTCTTATGAAACCTGTATGCAGGTCAAGAAGCAACAGTTAGAACCAGATGTGGAACAACAGACTGGTTCCAGATTGGGAAAGGAGTACGTCTTTCCTTATGTATATTGTTACCTGTTTATTTAACTTATATGCAGAGTACATCATGCGAAATGCAGGACTGGATGAAGCACAAGCTCGAATCAAGAATGCTGGGAGAAATATCAATAACCTCAGACATGGACATGACACCACTCTTATGGCAGAAAGAGAAGAGCTAAAGAACTTCTTGACGAAAGTGAAAGAGGAGAGTGAAAAAGCTGGTTATAATTCACCATTCAGCAAATTAAGATCATCGCATCCAGTCCCATCACTTCATGACAAATAGATGGGGAAATAATGAATATAGAGACAGACTTTATTTTCTTGGGCTCCAAAATCACTGCAGATGGTGACTGAAGCCATGAAATTGAAAGATGTTTGCTCCTTGGAAGAAAAGCTATGACTAACCTAGACAGCATATTAAAAAGCAGAGACATTACTATGCTGATAAAGGTCCATCTAATCAAAGCTATGGTTTTTCCAGTAGTCACGTATGGATGTGAGCGTTGGACCATAAAGAAAGCTGAGCGCCGAAGAATTGATGCTTTTGAACTGTGGTGTTGGAGAAGACTCTTGAGAGTCCTGTGGAAAGTAAGGAAATCCAACCAGTCAATCAATCCTGGATGTTCATTGGAAGGACTGATGCTAAAGCTGAAGTTCCAATACTTTGGCCACCTGATGCTTAGAGCCGCTTCATTAGAAAAGACCCTGATGCTGGGAAAGATCAAAGGCAGAATAAGAAGGGGAGGACAGAGGACAGATTGTTGGATGGCATCACCAACTCAACGGACATGAGTTTAAGCAAGCTCTGGGACAGGGAAGCCTGGTGTGCTACAGTCCATGGGGTCACAAAGAGTCAGACATGACTGAGCAACTGAACAGCAAAAACTTAATTGATTTGTTGGGAGGACTCAACTAGCCCCTCAATAAATATTTGTTGAGTGAATGGAAGGAGATAATGCATCACCATGTTCACATATCAGCCTCGGGCACAGAGTAAAAGCTTAATAAATATTGTCTACCAGTAAGACCTATGAAAATCCAAAGTTCTCACCAGCTTTCTGCAAGTTCCCAAGGGCTCCCATTCTCATCTGTCTCCTGGGCATCTGTGTCATCTCATTGGTCCAGACCCCCTCCACTTGCATAATATACCCACATCCTAACTTTCATGAAACACTAGTGAATATAGCCAACATTATCAAAAATTGAGCCAGGAGCAGCAGAAGGCAAGTAGACCAGCTGAGGACATGGAAAATAGAGACTTTCACAGCTTCACACACACACCAGCTTAATAAATCAGGGAGCACCCTGGTTCTTAACACACCCTCTGGCCCTCCACCTCCTGTGCCAGAGCCCCCTTGCCACTGCACCAGCCTCACTGCCTTCCTGCCTCCCTCCTTCCTCTTGTCTCCTCTCACCTCTTGCCTTTCTTCTCTCCTAGCCCCATTCTTCCCCCTCTTTTGAAAACAAATCCTTCTTTCACTTCTCCCCCAATTCCAATTCCTAGACTTCGACAACCCAAGGCACTAGCAAAACAAGGGGCTTCCCTTTAACCAGACTCACCTTCCTTGGAAAGGAGCTTTCATTTAAAAAATGACATTTCGGTTCCTATAACACTACATGTGTGACTCCCAATGACAATGAATTTTTAACTTCATTTTATATATGAGGAATTAAGACTGAAAAAGACTAGATTCCTTGCCCAAGTCAAAGGGTAAAACTAGGATCTGTACTCAGGTCTGCTTAATTTCATGGCCAGCCCTCTCAAATGCGACTACAAAAAAAAAAATACCAGGAGGCTACCTGGCAATATTCAAGTCTGTGACAACAGTCTATGCTTTAATTTTAGCCAGCTGTCCCTCGGAGATATACCAGTGCTTTCAAGGGGCTTGGGCAAAATAGCATGAATTTTTTCAGCACAAACTATCAGTTCAGTCCCATTATGGAAACAATGCAATAAACATACATCCGCCATGTTCTGTGAAGAGTGATTTTCATATTCATTTGCGATGTGCTATTCTTTTTATTTTCTTTCTATAGGCAAGTGGTTTGTGCATATAAGCTCTGAAAGTTTCTTTTCCTTGGAATGATAGAACATAATAACGCAGTGAATAACAAAATATGCGTTTGATGCGTATTTGATGATTAACTAAATGAATGGCAGACAATGTTTTGGGAGTGTCCAGTACAGGCTGGGTGGAAGGAGGTGCTGATGTTGAAGGGATTTTATTCCCAATTTCACATGAGCCTGAAAGAAGTGAATTCATTCTTCATTACTTAATAATAATCTTATAGAGCCAAACAGAAGCTCATTTCACCATGATTCTGTGAGGATTAATTTATTCCAATGGACAAAACATTTTTCTTTCCTATTTTTTTTACTGAAAATTTTTAGTTACTGAGTTATTTCAGGCCCTAACCAAAAAAAAAAAAAAAAAAAAAAAACAAGGACTGCTCAAATGACAGTGAGCTAAAGGCTTCAACAGTGTTAACCTAAAATAAGATTTGAAAAAATAAAATAAGATCTGAGGGTCGACATCAATTTTTTACTTCACATCTGCATTCTGTTTCAAAGCAAACATCACAATTCTGCAAACATTTGCAAAGAGAGAACTACCCAGTGGCCAAATTTTTCCTTTTGCGACTCCAGAGTACACAGGGACCTGCCGATAAGGCCAGTGGTCACTGTATATCCTCACTGCTCATCAGACCCTTTGGTGAATTTCCTGAGAAGTACAAGAACCTTTTAGATGGCTACTGGCTTTAGAGAATTTTCCCATGACGTTCAGCCCATTTTCATCTCAAATGTGCCACAGATCGGCAATGCAGCTTTGAATAAGTCGTTAAATGACTGTAAGCCTTGGTCTCCTCCTGGGTGAAATGAGAGACTGGCACTCGCGCTCTCTAGAGCTCCTAGCGCTGATATGTCACGATCCAATCAAACTCAAGAGAAGGAGATCACAAACTGCGATCACCCAGGAATGGCATTAGGTATAAAGGCACATTTCTGGAAGCTAGAGCTGTTGGTTGTGGGGCCCCCAGACCCCCATCTCTAGACTCAGCTTTCCCCCTACACTGTACAAGGTAGGTCCCATATGTGAAGAGCAGAGGCTGCCATCCCCGCCTTGTGTGTGCACAGAGGGTGCAATATTCCCGTCCCCCCATGCCCAGAGTGGCCTCTTCTTAATGCACTCAAAGGAATGTTCTGGGCTCCTTTGAAAGGAAAAGCAAAGTTTAACAAAAATGTACCTTTGGGTACCAGCCTATCTGCTAAGAGAATGTCAAGCCCAGATACAAGAGGGTCTATAATTTCCTATCCATCTCTCTCATCTGAATGATAGCAGCAAAGCCAACTTCAACAAAAAAGGAAAGAATTGCCCCCTTAGAAAGACTTTGTGAGAGAAATCAATGTAGGATATAAAGGACAGTTATTGATGAACAGGTCTCAGAAGATACTGAAAACGATTCAGATATACATCCATCATTTCAAGTTTTTCTGAGGTGTGTCAGGTCTTTTGAATATCCAGCCCCCACAGTCTCTCCCACCAGCCAGGGAGTCACCCTTTCCTCTTCCTGTTTTAAGCCTCTTAACCCGGTGCCTCAGATAAACCTGGGAACACCAAGGAGAAGTCCACACCACACAGTGAGTGAGCCAAGCCTGACACACCTTAGACTAGGGGTGTGGAGAAGCCAGGGAACCAAAGACGGGCAATGACTGGCGGCAGGGCACGGCCATTTCCCACATCACTCCACTGTGCAGCATCTCACAGCATTTGGGGCAACATCCGGGAGAGCCAGGACTTCCAGCTCTTTTCTAGGATGTGAGGGAAGGTCTCTTGAGGGGGTGATATTGAAGCTGAAGCCTAAGCAATGAGGAATCAGGCCTGGGACCTACAGGACAGCACATGCAAAGAAGCCCAGAACGTTTAGGAAACGTAAAGAAGAGCCATGGGGTCTGAGAACAGTTTGTGGGTTCTAGTGGTTCCAGAGGGAGAAGTGGGCAGAGATCAGAGCAAACAAGATCTTTGGCTCTTGCTGAGTCCTCCTGAATCAGGCCATAGCAGGGATCTGAATGCAAGTTGTTTTGTGTAGGAATCATGCTCAGGGAGCAGGAAAGGGAGACAGGAAGGCAAGAGAGGCAGAATAGGGTGCCTGAGGGAGCAGTTGGCTGCTGTGGGCAACCAGACCCGGTTCCGGGGCTCGAGGGTGGGAGTAGTGAGGAATCGGGGCAGAGATCCTCCTAAGCCTGCAGAGCACACCTCAGAGTTCCACGAGCTGGGGACCAGGAGAGTTGGGGTATTTATGCACCAACTCTTGTCCATTACCGGTTGAGACCTAGGGCATTAACTCCCAGGAGCATTCTGCCCAGCCAACTGCAGTCCAAAACAAAACCTCAAACAGAGTTGCAAGTGACTGCAGAAGAAAACTGCCCCAGTTCACAGATACAATGAGTCCCAAGGAGGTAAGGAAAGGGTACCAACAGTAACTGCTACAGCCTTACAGGCAAAGGTGAAGACTTCAGATTATATTTAAGTGTAATTTTAAAAAACCCTGAAAGGGGTTAAAAGCAAGGCATTACCACTTTCCAGGGTACCCTGAAGATGGCTGTTCTTGCTGCAGGAGAATGGGGGAAGCAGGGTACAGCACAGAGCGGGGGGTCAGTCATTCTAAAGCCCAACATAGCTCAAGATTAAATAATTCTCCCACACCTTGCTCATGGAGACTGATCCCAAGCACCTCCTGACCTTATCCACCCTCTCAACAGTCCCTTCCTAAAGTCTCCCTTCCATTCTCTTTCCCACAGATGCTTAATCCCCTCAGCTCTGACTGTTCAGATTTAGGTTCTTCCAGAAAGACATTTGGCCCAAGCTTTTTCCTCACCTAACTGATCCACAGTTTGTCATTTACGCAAGGATTAGGTCCTACCTTGCCTCATGGCAACACTCTACACCCACCACCAAGTGAGAACAAAAAGCAAAGATTAGACTTTCCAAAAGCAAGTGAAGCAGTATTAAGCCAGGTAGCCTGGGTTTGGAGAAGGCAATGGCACCCTACTCCAGTACTCTTGTCTGGAAAATCCCATGGATGGAGGAGCCTGGTAGGCTGCAGTCCATGGGGTCGCTGGGAGTCAGACACGACTGAGCGACTTCACTTTCACTTTTCACTTTCATGCATTGGAGAAGGAAATGGCAACCCTTTCCAGTGTTCTTGCCTGGAGAATCCCAGGGACGGGGGAGCCTGGTGGGCTGCCATCTGTGGGGTCGCACAGAGTCAGACATGACTGAAGCGACTTAGCCGCAGTAACAGTAGCCTGGGTTTGAAGCCCAGCTCTCCTACTTACTCCCCACAGAAACTGTGACAAACTACTCCACTGAGTCTGCAAAGTATGGATAAAATTTCTTCTACCAAGAGTGGTGAGAAATACATGAGATCTATAGACATAAGTGCATGCAAATCCTGGTATCTAGTAAGTGATCAGTAAGCATCCAGTACTATCATTATGCTAGCGTATAGCAAACGTTCACTTGTATCCTCACCACAGTGTCAGAAAGAAAATAAAAGTAAAATACACACACACACTCCTTTTTTATTTTGATGATCTGTCTGGTTAGGAGGAACCCAGGCCAAGGTTTTCATCCATTATCCTGAAAAATTATGCATTTGGCTGTATGCACTGTTCCCTGAACATCTAAGAAATCACCTGACTTATTATTGCCTGGGCACTTCAGAATGTCAGCATGAAGCACGCCAAGCAAAATTTAAGGAATATTAAGTAAACACCTGATATTCCTAGTGCTGAAGGGAAAGAGAAGCACTCTGTTCCTATTTTAAAGCTACTTCACAGGGAGAAAATAGTGATTGGCCTGGAAACTCAAGTGTTATGAGCAAAACCTATAAATACGATGTGAAGGATGGGGTCCCACCCACTCTTCCCCCATGGAAGTGAAGAGCGTGACTTTGGCAGCAATTAAAAGCTAAGGGCTTGCCAATGATGAGTTCTCCCATCAAAAAGATAAATTAGAGATTTTGTGGGGCTTGTTTGGTTTTGACTTCACCCATTCCCCAGTGACCACAATTAAAAATGAGCCAAACATCATGTTCCCCATTTATACAAACAAAGGTGGAAAATTAACGGTATGTCCCATGTATAGATTGACCTTTTTAACAGGTATGATATTTGAAAAACTAGGGGTGAAGACAGAGCTTCTTATTTGATGACTCCCCTTTTCCCTGCCACGCCCCATGATTACTAAACTCGCAGACTGTGCGGAGACACTTCCATTAGGGAGTAGTTTAAAGAATCTTCAAGTTGGAGCCAGGCAGTTCCATCTTTGGACTTCAATTTTGTCATCTGTAAAATGAAAATGTTGCACTACAGTATGCCAAGAGATCTTAGGATTTAAATATTTTATGCTGTGAGGTGCTGCTAAGAGAACTCAACCAAGGCCATCCCCCTGAAAGGTAAGGGGGATTTCTAACCTTTTCTAGAAAGGAATAAAAGTGATGGAGAAGGAGTACAAGCAGAGCATGGAGGGAGAAGGGCACAGGAGCCAGTCTCACTATGAAGCTCTTAGGAAGTCACTATGAAGGAACTAGGCTTGATATTTTGCAAACACCCATTAGGAAAAAGAAGAATCTGGTAAGTCAACTATACTTCAACCAGAAAAAAAAAAAAAGTCCAGAAAATTTTAATAAATACATAAAAGAAGTTACACAGAATAAATGAGGAGTCTGTCAAGTGAGAGAGCCTCTCACCCTCTATGGGAGAGATGAAGAGAAAGGTTCATCTTCTCCACAACTCTAAAATATCCAAGCTTTACATCACAGATTTAACTTTCAAAGTACTTTCAAAGTCGTTTCAATACTTGTCAACACTCTCAGATTCCTTCTGAATATCTAATAAATTTTAGCATCTTCCTGCAGAGTTTGTATGTCGGAGCACAACACTTCCCTGAGTGTTTTATTTCAGACTGTTCTGTGTCTGCACACTCCAACAGTACAAGGACTGTGGAGATCTGGGCTTGTCCTTGACAATTTCTTCTACTAGTTCCATGTTCGTGCAGACCCATCACCAAACTGTCAATTCTATCCCCTGCACCAAAAAACAAAAACAAAAAGCAGACTGTTGTAAACGTTCAGAAGGATGATCGCCATTAGCAAATTCCTTTTGCTATTCTCATCTCAACAAATGGCCAAGGACAGAAGAGATATAGAGGTATAACCAATACATGCCCTAGCTCAAGCTGTCAGGCGCCCTGCAGAAACGATTGTGCCTGTTGCCCCACAGGTGCTTTATTCCTGGCACCGTGAAGTTAATATAGGGCAGTGGTTCTCAAACCTGAGTATGCATCCAAATCACCTGAAGACTTCTTAAAATACAGATTGCTGCCCTCCACTCACTCCCCAAGGTTTCTGACTCAGGCCCCCTACGGTGGGGCCTGAGAATGTGCACTTCTCACAGGTCTGTCTGCACCTCTGAGGCTCAGGGTCCAGAAAGCACACTTTGAGAGTCACAGGCATGCGGAAACCTATGAGAGTCGGTGAAGCTGGAGCCTGCTCATCCGTGAGACTGAAAGAAGTCAGAGAAGGAAATCTGGGCTCATTTTACTTCTTAAATTCAGATCCACTTAGCACTTACTGAGTTATATGAGACAGGGGGGTTAAGTGCTTTCAAGCACTTTTAATTCTCCCAAAGCCCTATGCTGTTGTCATCCTCATTTTAAAGAGAAGCAAATTGAGAGATTTGCTGCAGAAGGATTAAGAAACTTGCCTGACCTCAGAGCTAGTAAGTAGAAGAGCCAGAATTCAAGCTCAGGTCTTCTGCCCCCAAGTCTGTTGGGTGACCTCAGTGATGCTGTACGTTCTCCGTCTCTAGAAGGCTGCCAGAGGACTCGGGGCAGAGGTTGTGAACCACATTGATGGAGGATTTTATAGGGACTCTTGCCATGCACATCTGGCTCAGTGGGCAGACAGACCAACACTCTTCCCCGTATCTCAGCTCTGCCAACTGTGAAACTGAAGACCAAAATAGTTGCCACCTACCCCCCAGCTTGTTCCCAAGAATGAGATAAGAGCTTTCAGCTATTATATAAGAAGCATTTTTTTCTTTCCAATCCCTCTGCTTGCTGAGTAACCTGAAAGACTCCAGATCTTATAAATGATGGGATTCACCTTTACTCTCTTGAACCCTTTGCAATGGTCACCCTGTTCTCCCATCCTGACTCCTACCTCCCCCATGGCCTTAACATCCACAAGTCAGGAACTCCAAGTTCAAAACATGTGCCTAAAATGACGTGCATTTCAGACGCTCCATTTGTTCCTGCAGAGTGACTGATGGAGAATTGTTCTGACAGCTCCGCTGGACACATTTTTAGGTGTTCCTCAGAGCCGCCCTCACACTGTACCTCATGGGTCCCTAAGACATATGCTGCAGGCTCTGCCTGCTGAGAAACTGGCAGGAGATACGCTGCACCTATTTTGCAGGCTTAGAAGCACTGTGTCGAGAGCCTTATCCTCTTAGAATGAAGACTCCTTGGTGGTGCTTCGCTGGTCTATTGAACTGAGAGAAACATCCTAATTCCACATTGAGAGTCAAAGGCTGAACATTCCAGAGAATACATAAGTATTCTGGAGCCCAAGTGAGCAAATAAAAGATTGATTTCTTTTCATTTCATTTTCTTGGCTTTGTGTCTCAAAAGGATGGCCAGCCTCCCTCTTCCTCAATCTCTTCTTGTGGGTGTTTATTAGTGGAGCAGAATGAGATCCTGAAAGCCTTCCCCTTGCTCTGATGTTCTGACTGTAATGGAAACAGTCTCCAGGGGGTGAAGTGTCACTGTGGTTATCTAATGATCAAGGACAGCATGCCTGAGAGAGAGAGAGCAGCCAGGGTCCCTGGCTGTCACCACATGGCTTATTCTCCCCCTCCTCTCTCTTGCCCCGCCAGTGACTAATTGATCTATGAAAGCCCTTGGAGGTACTCTGAGGGAGAAAGACACTTTATATCTGCTTACAACAAATCCTCAGAGGAACAAAAAAATCCATTTCATGCACAAATTTCCCTGCTTGACTCTTTCCTCCATTCAATTCCCAGTTAGCTAAATCTTCAGCACCTAAAGAATTCAGTAGACAAAAAAAAAATCTTCTGATGGCTGGTTCCTGCCAAACAAAGAGATTCGCACATGAAGGACAGAAAGCAGAATCAATAATAAAAATGAGGGACAGAAAAGTAGGCAGTAAAGAAGGAAAGTAGTTCTGTGTCTTTGAGGCACTAATTTAAAACAATCACTAGATCCCAAAGTCAACAAGTTCTGTTTCTAACACTGGCCACTAGTGAGTAGGACTCACGAAAAGCCAGAATCTTACAGTGCAGCCTCTTGGCAACTCAATTTATCATAAGTAAATTCTAATAGACTGATTCTTTTTTTAACCTCTGGCAACCAATCTAATGTTTCTATAGATAGACTCAAAAGTGCTGTCAACCTTTTGTATATCCATCCTACCAAAATGTACCAAAGGGGTGCTTTAGGATGTCTTGCTGCCCAACTGGGACTGAACCTTGCATTCTGACTTTCTGATTCAGCTTCTGCCTATAGTGCATTTGCTTTTCAAAAGGAGATTGCCAGGGCTACAGAAAGAGTTGAAGGAATATTAATAAGAGAACTGAGCTTTTATCAAAAGCGGCTTCTTGTAAGTGAACTTGGCCCAACTCAGAGTTCTTCCCCTGTTGCTAACTGATCCCAGGGACCCTTTGGTAAAAGCCAGAAAAGTCATTCATGGGGCTTTTTCCCATGCAGATGTTAAGCTCTTTGGACAGCTGGAATAAGGTTAAATTCATTCATTTATTCACTGAGTATTTATTAAGTACCTGAAATGTGCCTGACTGGTAGGTAAAATTTATTTTTTAATCATTAATTATAACGTTTGATCTGGAGAAGGCAATGGCACCCCACTCCAGTACTCTTGCCTGGAAAATCCCATGGACGGAGGAGCCTGGTAGGCTGCAGTCCATGGGGTTACAAAGAGTCGGACACGACTGAGCGACTTCACTTTCAGTTTTCACTTTCATGCACTGGAGAAGGAAATGGCAACCCACTCCAGTGTTCTTGCCTGGAGAATCCCAGGGACGGGGGAGCCTGGTGGGCTGCCGTCTATGGGGTCGCACAGAGTCGGACATGACTGAAGCGACTTAGCAGCAGCAGCAGCAGTAGAACATTTGATCTGCAGAAATAATTGGTCCAGTGTTTGGAAGAAGTATACCACGAGACAGTGAGTAGGGAGAGAAAAAAGAGGAAACTACTTTGCTCCCTTCTTCACAACCCCTCGGATAAGCTCCATGGGGAGGAGAGTTCTGAAGCACCGAGCCACTTTCAAGTTGCGAGCTACAGTGAATTACTTTGGCAAGTTCTATTTCATTGGTTTAAATCTGGTATAACATAGAATAACACATAGCTTCCCAGAACTGTCTATATCCAGAACCTATGTCAGTTGCTTAGAACGTTTTCTAAAACCCATCCACATGGAAGGAAAGTTTTTAAATGAATTTTAAACACACCCCAAGGTTATCCTTCCTCCACTGCAGGGTTTGTTCAATGGCTGCAGGCGACCAAGCAAATGCCAAATCAGACATAGACCAGAATAACATGGCTGCCCCTTTAATCTTTTGCAAATTCAGTCAAACAGCAATCATTCTTATTCTATAAAATGGGTATTTTTTGTCCAGCTTCACAAGATTCAAACCTATCCTTCATTGCTGCATAGAAAAATAATGTAATTATAAGTTTTAAATTGCATTTGTACACTCCTTACTAATTCATAAAACATTTTATGGTTTATAAGAGGATTTTCTCATTTAATCAGATGATTTTCATATTCAGTCAACAATTATTGACCTAATAGATCTCTCTGGTGCCTAGCTTAGGGCTTAGTGGATGAAGAATAAAATATGGTCTTTGCCGTTAAGAAATCTAAAGTCTAGTGGGTAAGAAAAGTTAGCAATAATCACAATATGTGCAATAGAGAAAACATAAATGTTTAGGGGTAGGTAGAAGAAAACAGACATAGTTAAGTATTCAAAATTAAAATTGGTACTTGGGGAAATTCTTTTATTTATAAGCTCCTAGGTGGAAACAGTGTCAGACTTTATTTTTTGGGGCTCCAAAATCACTGCAGATGGTGACTGCAGCCATGAAATTAAAAGATGCTTTCTCCTTGGAAGAAAAGTTATGATCAACCTAGATAGCATATTCAAAAGCAGAGACATTACTTTGCCGACTAAGGTCCGTCTAGTCAAGGCTATGGTTTTTCCTGTGGTCATGTATGGATGTGAGAGTTGGACTGTGAAGAAGGCTGAGAGCCGAAGAATTGATGCTTTTGAACTGTGGTGCCGAAGAAGACTCTTGAGAGTCCCTCAGACTGCAAGGAGATCCAACCAGTCCATTCTGAAGGAGATCAACCCTGGGATTTCTTTGGAAGGAATGATGCTAAAGCTGAAACTCCAGCACTTTGGCCACCTCATGTGAAGAGTTGACTCATTGGAAAATACTTTGATGCTGGGAGGGATTGGGGGCCGGAGGAGAAGGGGACGACAGAGGATGAGATGGCTGGATGGCATCACTGACTCGATGGATGCAAGTCTGGGTGAACTCCAGGATTTGGTGATGGACAGGGAGGCCTGGCGTGCTGCGATTCATGGGGTTGCAAAGAGCTGGACACGACTGAGCAACCGAACTGAACTGAACTGAGACACCAGGCATATCTAGGTATATTGCATAGCCAGAAACAAAATGTTTTTGATGGGAGTGCAAGACTGAGGGTGGTAGCTATTGAAGTGGAAGATCTGGTAGTGGAAGAAGTGTAATGATGGCAGGTTTTGGAAGACTTGGGCATTTCTCAGTTAAAGAATTGATGTTCATCGCAGCACTGTTTATAATAGCCAGGACATGGAAACAACCTAGATGTCCATCAGCAGATGAATGGATAAGAAAGCTATGGTACATATACACAATGGAGTATTACTCAGCCATTAAAAAGAATACATTTGAATCAGTTCTAATGAGGTGGATGAAACTGGAGCCTATTATACAGAGTGAAGTAAGCCAGAAAGAAAAACACCAATACAGTATACTAACACATATATATGGAATTTAGAAGGATGGTAATGATAACCCTCTATGCAAGACAGCAAAAGAGACACAGATGTATAGACTGGACTTTTAGACTCTGTGGGAGAGGGAGAGGGTGGGATGATTTGGGAGAATGGCATTGAAACAGGTATACTATCAGGTAAGAAACGAATCGCCAGTCTATGTTCGATACAGGATACAGGATGCTTGGGGCTGGTGCACAGGGATGATCCAGAGAGATGATATGGAGTGGGAGGTGGGAGGGGGGTTCAGGATTGGGAATTCATGTACCCCCGTGGCTGATTCATGTCAATGTATGGCAAAACCAATACAGTATTGTAAAGCAAAATAAAGTAAAAATAAAAATTAAACAAACAAACAACAACAAAAAAGAATTGATGTCATATCCTGGTATAGTACCAACTCCCAACTATCCTGGAAACATCTGTCTTCCTAGCCAGACAGTCCACTGGTTCACCATAGAGCCAATATACACACAACCACACCAAACAACCACCACAAAATATCAGCAGTGACCAACTACGTGGCAACAAATCACGTGCCAAAGAACCAACGACCAGTGGCCACTCAGAGGTGAACCACATGCCAAGGAAGCAGAAAGGAAACCCTTTGCTCACACCTGCCTTAGATTAGCTGAGCACCATTCACATGAACAGGAGAGGCAACAATCATTTTGAGGAGGGTGAAAAAGCCAGGCAAAGAAGGAAGAAACCAAACACGGATTGAAAGCACATGACGCAAGCCCCTGGCTCGTGGAGCCTCACAAGAAAAAGCATGAAGTAAGTGTCTTGCAGAAAGGCGACTATCAGCAAGACAAAATGGTTGTAATCAATCCTAACAAAAGCCAACAAAAGAAAATGTTGGACAGCTTGTTAGATAAATATTCAATAAGACTGATCCACCTCACTGCATTGTTGTAAAGACCAGCTAATAAAAAAAGATTGTCAAGGACACTGCAAACACAGAAGAACTAACCAATAATAAGAACATTAATAATAAGGGAGGGCCTAGGAATAAAACCAGTTCCATCAAAACCAAAGATGTTGAGCAACCAGCACAGAAATAAAGAAAACAGATACAACTGCCTGGAGGTTGTCCAAACAAACAAGAACCAAATACTTTTTTTTGCTTTTAATTTTGAAAAAGAAGACAAGTTTACAGGGTATAAGACTATAAATAAATATTGGCCAATGGGTTCTTGTTTTTCCCTGGAGGCAGCTCCCTTTGAAATGACTTCCTGGACAGAAGGGGTGAGGGAGTTGAAGGCTCCTACCCTCCTCCCTAGAACTCACAGTCTGCGACAGGAAGGCTTCCCTCCCTAGTCTTGATGATTTGGGGTTAAAAAAAAAAAAAAACACTAGAAGGAATCCAAAGCTGTGGTTCATTTCATTCTTTCATTTCCTGCCTTTGCCAAATGCTGACAATTACAAACAAATGTTGTCTTCACAACAACTTTCTTCTAGATGAACATTCTGCTTATTTCGCTTGCTTTTGTGTCTGTGACTTGAGAAACACTTTCTAAATCCCCAAGGTGACAGGAGTTCCACCTAATGATAATGATTATTTAATGTCATCATCACGATGGGCTGCCTGGGCAAATGAAAAGCTGGCTGGGTCTAAAGCATTCACTCAAATGAGGTAAATTAACACTTTCCAGGGTACCAGATTTCCCATCGGGACCCTAAAGAAAGCAATTCGTTACCCAGGCATTCTTCACCTTCAACATTGCTATCCACCAGCAAGTTCTTCCATTGCTTAAACTGTCAGACTTCTCAAACAGTGTGGGGAAGACCAGGAGAGATAAGAACATACTGAGAAGAGCCAGGCTGGGTGGATAATTTTAGTCATCTGAAGATAGTCCAGGGGTGATAATCATCACCATCGTCACAGCACACGTGAATGCAGTCCATGTTACTTTTCAAAGCACTTTCATCACATAAATCAGCCCTTTGATCCTCACAATAATCCCTGAGGTATGCAAAGTAGGTATTATAGTCTGCACCTGGCTATGTCAGCAAGATGTGCACAACTGGCATGGAGATACGCCTAGAAGACACAGGGAAGAAAGAAAGGCTGTAGCAGGAAGAGGGGCAAACTCCCAAATCAGTAGCCTCAAAAGCACAGCCTGTCTGGGACCAGGGGCCATGCAGAGTGAGGACATAGGATGGCACACTCAAGCAGAAACATGAAGGAGTGTGGGTGTTTGATTGGATAGACAAAGTTTAAAAGACTCCTGGTTATCTGCTGAGTCAAAGATCAGTATTTCTAAAGCCAAAATCAAGAAATATGAAAGCTAAAATGAACGAAGTATCTACTATAGTAATTCCCTTGCATTCAAGCCCTCAAGCTGTGAACTCTCAAGATGCAGAAGCTACAGCAAGGAACCAGAACCTGTGCCATTAATGTTAAACATGAGTGAAATTGCAGCTTGCCAAGCTCACAGTCCTTCAGCTCCACCATCTCCCACTTCCTCTCCCTCCTCCAGTCAGTAACTCTTCTTGCCTGTTCACTCAATGCCAGCCCCTGTGTACCAGCTGTTGTACTGTACTACTACACTTTTCAAGGTACTATAAGATTTAAAACGTATAGTTTTTGTGTTTGTTTTTTATGTATTATTTGTCTGAAAAGTATTACAGACCTATTACAGTGAAAGTCACTCAGTCATGTCTGACTCTTTGCAACCTCATGGACTATGCAGTCCATGGAATTCTCTAGGCCAGAATACTGGAGTGGGTAGCCTTTCCCTTCTCCAGGGGATCTTCCCATCCCAGGGATCAAACCCAGGTCTCCTGCATTGCAGGCAGATTCTTTACCAGCTGAGCCACAAGGGAAGCCCAAGAATATTGGAGTGGGTAGCCTATTCCTTCTTCAGGGGATCTTCCCAATCCAGGAATCGAATCGGGGTCTCCTGCATTGTAGGCAGATTCTTTACCAACTGAGCTCTCAGGGAAGCCCATTACAGGACAGTCCTATATAGCCAATTGTGTTAGTTGGGTACCTAGGCTAACTTTGTTGGACTTAGAAATGAATTGGACTTATGAATGTGCTCTTGGAAGGAAACTCGTTCATATGTAGGGAACTTATTGTATGTGCCAACTGTGTTCCTGAAAGATATTAACAGATTTAACCTTCACAACCAATCTATGCAAGATAGACATCATCAACCCTTTATTTTTTTGACCATGCTGTGCACCTTTCAGGATCTCAGTTCCCCAACCAGGGATTGAACTGGGATTAGGTTCAGGCTGGGGGAAGGGCAGAGATGGTAGAAGCAGAATGGTCCGAGCCAACGGGACTTAAGAGGGCCCTGGGGAAGTGAAAAGGAACTCTATGACTTCTCTGCCATGGAACCTGGGACAAGACACTTCTCTGAACTTCATCAGTAAAAAAGAATCAACAAAATCCACCTCACAGTAATTCTATGAGGATTGAATTTTATACACACACACATATACATATATATGTAGTTCTTAAGCATTTGCAAGATTTCATGTTGAGATAGATGGTCTCTGTGGAGGGTAAAGTGACAAGCAAGAATAGCAATTGGAACGATCCCTTCTTTGCATGTAATAAAATATTTCCATTGAAAACCTACTTTCCCCAATCCTCATGAATTCAAGCTACATCATAAGTGAGACTTTTTTGATTTTAAGAAGCACATAGAAAGCCATTTCAGTGATCTTTTCCTTCTGTGAGACTTATTTAACATGTTTCTTATGACCCACTATGAACCTTTCTGCTTTATGTAAAGAAGTTTCTTCCTGGAGGAAGAATGAATCAAGGGCAATAACATCCTGCCTGACCCTGATTAGCATGTCAGAGTCACATGCAGTAACAGCACATAAAGACCCAACAAAATTGCCCTCAGTTTCTCTAAAAGATTTGCCCAAGAGAGCCCATCCATGTTCAACTCTGCAGTGACTCTGGACATCAAAAACATTCCCAAGAAGGAGAGGTGGCAACAGTGAGCAATGTCATTTGTACAGTTCCCTGCAAAGGTGCTTACAAATTTCAGCTTTCAAATCCGGAATAATTCAGGGAATTTTAGAGTTTGCAAGAAACCCATTGCCCACCTGATCTCACCCCCAACTCTAAGCCCACTGGTCAGTGTCTTCCTGTATAAGAAAGCTGACACAGGGTTTCCTTATACAGACCTGGGTCTGGGGCAGTTATTTCTAGAAAGTGCCCAGAGGACAGTTGGATATAAACACAATAGTATCAGGAGCCACTAAGTGGCTCATTCAGAATGTCTTCAGTTTCTCTAATCCTCTCATTCTATTATGACTTGTCAATGTCCACATTTTATATTAATGTACTCTTATAATATGCACACAACCAGAGCATGGTCATAAGCAGCTTATCCCCCTGAACAGTCAGCAAACCTTCTTGTCCATCTCTCTCTCCACCGGGCCCTCTTCTCGGGCCAAAACACCAGCTCATCTTCAAGATACAAATGCATTGTGGGCTGAGGACACTGGCCACAGAGATGGCCTTTCCATGCCCCCCACCCCCCACCCCCACCCCCCGCCATCACTCTCCAAGGGAGGACACGACTGGGCTGAAGTCTAAAACCAGACTAGCTGAACCTGAACTTAGCCCTGGCCCTGCCCTTCAGTCCCATCACCCCAACTGGAACTGGGCATTGCACATGGACATTAGTAGACTTTGAACTTGAGGTGGAAGGCTGCCTGGCTGCCGGGATCTAGGAGGAAAGAGGACCCCTCGCAGGTTGTAACCAGCCTGCAGCAAAGCCTGAGAGCCTGAAAGGGGCTACAGAAGGGAACTTTGACCGCCCGGCTTTCCAGTCGAACATGTGAAGCCTGGTGTTTCCATCATGAGGTTAGGAGAGCCTGCGTGATTCTGTTACAGTGAGAAGCTGGTCTTGCGCTCTAAGTCCATCTGATAGGTTAGCCAGGAAAATGTCACGAAAAACATTCAATGGAATTTGTCTTAAGATTCCCAGTCAGCGCCGCCAGCTATTAAAATGAAACAAAGTCATAGCTTGCTCTTTAGTAAGTCTTGTCTTTGTGTCATCTCAGGATTTCCCATGATAGGAGGCTAAGGCTTATGTAACATTGGCTTCAGGTGACTTAGTCATCATCATGAGTGAAGACGGGGGTGGGGGAAACCTTACTGGGTTATCTCTGCCTAAATGCCCCAAAGCAGCCACCACTTGGCTGGAAACAGCAAGGGGTTTTTTCTTTTCCTTTTCTTTTCTTTCAGGAGGAGCTGCTCTTCACTCTAGAAATGGGGAAGGGCTACTCGAGAGTAGGGGGTAGCACCAAGGCAGCTGAGAACTCTGCAGCAGAAACCATCCTCCCAGGGCTTAGTCCCTCAGTCATGCCCAACTCTTCACAACCCCATGGACTGTAACCCACCAGGCTCCTCTGTCCATGGGATTTCCCAGGCAAGAACACTGGAGTGGGGAGCCATTCCCTTCTCCAGGGGATCCTCCTGACCCAGGGATCGAACGTAGGTCTCCTGTGTTGCAGGCGGATTCTTTACCGTCTGAGAGCTACCGGGAAAGCCCATCCTCCCAGAGTGCACCACAGAAGAGAAGCAGCACCGGAGAACATCAGCACACAGCCTTACACAGAACTAACTGCAGGACCTACAGGCTGCAGGCACTGGAGAGGCCGGCTGGAGGTCTCCCCTGCAGCCCGCTCAGAGTCCATGCGGGTCACCAGCGGTTCTTTCCTGCCCCCCAGTGCCCTTGACTGCCCAAGTCCCTGACATCCTTTCTCCAAGTCAGCTTCTTCTGTGCCTTACTCCCTCAGGCAAAGCACTGCATTTTCCAAGGTAACACCTAGCTAATCTAATACAATCTAATCTGAAAGCGTTAGTGAGTATTATTGGATTAATGCGCTATTACTCCTAGAAAATACAATTTGCATTCCAGAGACACAGGGCCTCAAACCGAAGGAGTGGGAATTTCCATTACACTGGCAGGCTAGGAAGGAGGCAATTTTGCAAGGGGTGGGAATTTCAAGACCAAATTTAAAACCTGAAAAACAGCCTTGCCTGTTCCTACAGCTGGGAAGGTTTGGAGTCTCATGTTTTAAAAGCTACCATGTAATCTCCCTCCTAACTTTTTCCCCACCTCCTCACTACTGATGTGCTCAGCAATCTTGAACTTTCTTTTAACCTCAGGTGAGCCTGGGCGCTACCTTATCAGTGGGGGTTTCAGCGCATCTTTTAAAAAAAGAAAAGAAACCTACCTCCCCAGTTATTTAAAGTAATCATGCCTAATACTTCATTCTTTTTACTTTGGTCTATTCTTGATAAACCTAATAAGGTACTTCAGAGATACACAAGAACTCTTAGAAAGAAGAGCAACAATTTGGTGTATACATGCTATACATCTGCCTATGTTCTAAACCAATTATATACATTGTCTCCCTCCTCATAACAATCCAGTAAACTAGAAGCTATTATCCCCGTTTTTAAAATGAGAAAACTGAGGTACATAAAATTTAAATAAATTAGCCAAGCTCATACAGTTGATAGTGTTGGAGGAGGAATCCCAGCAAGATTCTCTGAATCCAAAACCTGCCCTAACCCTAACCCTATCTTCTCCTAGCAGATATAAAGCAACAATATTCCTACCATTTTGAGTTTTACCACCTCACAGTGCTGAGTAAGTCTTAACGCATGGTCCCCAGACCAACAACAGCAGCATCCCTCAGGAAACTTGCTGAAAATTGCAAAATTGGGGTCTCGACTTGAAAGAATCAGAAACTCTAGGGGCGGAGCCCAGCAGTTACATTTTAACAAGCTCTCTGTGTGATTGTGGGGCACACTCAAGACTGAGAACCACCAAACCAAGCCATCAGCCCAGATTCTTAAAGTTTTGATAACAGGTCAGTAGTAGCTGCTTTTTAATAACTTCCATTCCTGAAATAATTCCTTTTCAGTTAGAAACTTCCACGTGATTTCACTAACTCTAAGGCGATGTGGACATATGAACATCGTTGGCACATGCTTGACAGGTGTGCAACATTGTGAATGAAAATGAGGGAATCGGTGCAGAAGAGAGTTTCTCAAAATCCTGTACAGGGCTGAGTGTAAAAGCCATGTAAGGAGTATTCTTGAGTTTAAAGTGCGGGGAAAGGGGAAGGTTATCTAAGCTGCGGCCGCTCGTCGGCTCCTGGTGCATGCCTGCCTGCTCAGTTTCTGCGGTCGCGTCCTACTCTTTGCAACCCCATAGGCTGTAGCCCGCCAGGCTTCTCTGTCCATGGGATTCTCCAGACAAGAATACGGAGTGGGCTGCCATGCCCTTATCCAGGGGATCTTCCCAACCCAGGGATCGAACCCACGTCTCTCACATCTCCTGAATTGGCAGCCAGGTTCTTTACCGCTAGCACCACCTGGGAAGCCTCCGTCTGCTCCATCCTTGTGCAAAATTACAGAGAATGCCACGAAAAGCCCCTGGGGGATTCACCTGACTGGCATCTGAACAGCTTGCCTCCCTTTTTTGTTTTTCATCCTAGGCCGCTAAACTTTCTTAAAACAAGACTGAGGCACCCAATTTGGCCTAGAAAAAGCCTATTAGGCTGAGGTTGCCCCACTCCCTCCCTCAGCTGGAAAACCTATGCCCGGAGGACAGGAACACAGCTGTGGGGACGTCTGTGCCTCACAACTTGGGGCTGAGAATAGCCCGTTTTTCAGTAATCAAGTTCCAGCGCTCAGTTTCTCAAACCCCATGTGTCTTGGAGCTGGTTCAATATTAGCCTAGGTGTGCCTACAGAAAAGAACAGAGAAATTCATGGCCATCATTCTACCTTGATCTGAAGAAGAAAAGTGATTTGAGTTGATTTTCAAATGGGGCCAGAGGCTAGAAATAGGGGGAAACTTCCTCACTGAAGCTGGATCAGGAACCTCAACCTTCTCAAACCAGAGTGAAGCTGCTCCTTCAGGGCAGGCAGGGGGCTGTTCTGGTGGAAAACAAAGCTTGGATTCTGGGTCACGTTGGCCCAGCTGCGCAGTCCAGCCAGGGAACTTGCGAGCTCCTGCGTGGCCGTTCCTAGCTGTGTGACTCTGGGAAGCACACCTCATCCTCTTCAGCCTTGGTTTCCTGAACTGCTTTGGAAAGCGGGGCGTGGGGAGTTCAAGAGGCAGGAATGATGACCGTCGGGTGGGAATGAAGAGAAACAGGGCCTCGTAGCCTAACTAGGCTCCACCTACCACAGGAGCTGCTCAGTGAATGCAGGCTCTCTTCCTGGTCCCCTCTGAAGTGCCCAGGTCGATGCTCACCTGCCTGATGGGAGCCCCAGCCTCCAAGAACCAACACCAGGGGTTATATAAACAGGGCTTGATACCCAGGGGTTACGTGCCCTGTTAACGGGTCTCACAGGCATGGTCCAGAGATCCCAACATAGCAGTGAGGGGTTTCTAACCTTGAAATACTGAACAAGACCGGGCTGCCTCATATCCTAAAGCAGGAAAAAGCTATAATCCCCTAGTCTGGGTCAGATCACCAGCCTTCCCCTAAATCCCCTTGGGAACCCACTTCCTCCCCACAGCTCTTCACTCATAAACACACCCTGAAAACTGACAAAGGCAGATTCAGTTAATCCCTAAATATTCAGGGGTATGACACACCATTCAACTACAGAGCAGAGAAACACCACACTGTGTCTGGGTATTAATTATGCTTAAAACCTTTCCCACAGACATTTATTTTTTCCCTAAAGGAGAGCGCCCTCTACTGGCGAATTAGCATGCTGCTGGGGAAGAGCATCTGTGTTAGAGGACATTAGGGACGTTGCTGCTGCTGCTGCTGCTGCTGCTGCTAAGTCGTTTCAGTCGTGTTCGACTCTGTGAGACCCCATAGACGGCAGCCTACCAGGCTCCCCCGTCCCTGGAATTCTCCAGGCAAGAACATCGGAGTGGGTTGCCATTTCCTTCTCCAATGCATGAAAGTGAAAAGTGAAAGTGGACGTTAGGGCCTCCTTTTAGGGTAGCAAAAGGTGTCAGTTATTTTCAAATAGCTAAGTTTTCATCCTTGCTGGGAACAAATGCGGGTATGAACTAATGAAGGTTGATGTTTAAAACCCCAAACCCCTGAAACCCTCTCAGCTGACCTGGTTACAGTTTACTACAGCAAACAAACGGGCTAAAAAGAGGTACAAGAACCTTCTCTCCTCCCTAATACATGGATAATCTTCTAGAAATATTTCACACAGAGACAGGGCTCCACCCAATATTTAGGCTGTAAAGGTGTCCCATCAGACATTTTAAAAGTGATTGCAAATAACCTAAATATCCATCACTGCACATTTAAACAATGGAATATTATGCAGCTTAAGAAAAGTGAGAAAGCTTGTTCTATCCCTGTATGGAAAGAGTTCCAAATCTTGTAGTTTAAGAGGAAAAGCAAAATACAAATGGATAGCCAACAAGGGCCTACTGTATAGCACGTGGAACTCTGCTCAATGATATGCAGCAGCCTGGATAGGTGGGGAGTTTGGAGGAGAAAGGATACATGTGTATGTATGGCTGAGTCCCTTGGCGGTCCACCTGAAACCATCACATTGTTAACTGGCTATACTCCAGTATAAAATAAAAAGTTTAAAAAAATCAAAAACAAAAAAGCAAAGTATGGAAACCATATATATAATACACTACCATTTGTGTAAAATTAAAAGTAGATTTATATTTGCTTCTACATGCAGAAAGTAAAATATTTCTGGAAGTCTGAACAATAAACTAGTAATCGTGGTTACACTTTATAGGAATCCAAGAACTATAGGAATGGCGGACAGGAGTGAGGAGAGACTTTACTTTGTTACATATTTTGACCTCCGATGTGAATAAACCCGTTAACTAGTCAGAACATTAAATGGATGGCTTTTCAAACAACAGCCTGAACGGGCATGCAGATTTCCTTTACTCAACATTTTAATACTAGTCATCTTTTATTTAACACTTATTATGTGCCATGCACTGTGCTATGTGTTACAAGGATTAACTTATTTATTTAACCCTCCCAATCACTCTGTGCAGTCTTGTCATCCATATTCTAGAGAAGAGGAAACTAAGGAATGGAAAGGTCAAGTTACTTTCCCAAGTTTACACAGAAAAGGCTCCAGCAAGGCTGATACCAGAGTTTCTGCACTCAACACTGCTACTCAGCTGCCGGGGAGAAAATTTCTCCAGCACAGCAAAACTGGCAGCAGAGAGGGTTGTAAGTTAAAACCTTGGGAGACCCAAGCAAAAGTCTGGAGAAGCCCTTTACTAGCGGTCTCAATGTGAGATTTTGACTGGACAAACACACACACCCTTACCCACACACACACACTCACACCTTCTCATACATAGTCACACACACAAACATACTCTCATATTCTCATAGTCACATATGTTCATATATTCTCACACACTCCTGTACATAGAATCTTCCATTCTCATAAACATATATTCCCACACACTGATAAACATTTTCACACATATTTTCACACTCACACATATCAGTGGCTTTCTCTGGCTCCAGCCTGACCTCTCCACGTTCTCTCTGGCACAGCCCCGAGTGTGGGCCCTGTGACACTCCAGCCAAGGATCCCTGGACCTCTCAGGCCTGCTCACCCTTGCCCATTCACAGGACCTCCTCTCTAGGCACACACCTTTCCCAAATGAAATATGGAGACTTATATTTCTATCTCATCCAACCCATTCTTGCTCCTAAATATGCTCCGCGCTGTCCAACTCAGTCTTTCATTAAGTCCCCCTCACGACAAAGATTTTCTCTTCCTCCAGACCTCAAGAAGGAAAAATTGTTTTTTTCATTCTACTTATGCTTCCAGCCTCTCTGCTTACCCAGTGAATAAAGAATCTCATGCAATTTGATTTTTGACTAGAAAGAGGTATAATCTTCCATCTACCTGGGAGAGCAGGCAACCCTCTAAGCATGAGTATAAACACATTTCTTCATCAGCCCTGGAGGACAGAGAACCACTGTGAGACTGACATTTGGGGCTGCCAACAAGACATTTAGTGTCCCTGGAGCTCTGACCTGCAAATGTTCTAGATGAAAGACCATTTCAAAAGGAGAGTAAGATACAGTGTTTGACATGTACTCTTCATTCCTTTTTGGGTCTGCCCCCACTTTAGAACACAGCAGTTCTGAAACATTCTACTGCTGCCCCCCAACTCCTTGTTACCGTAATGTTTCAAATACTGGGGACAAGATACTTTTCTATCTATGAGGTAAATTGTCAGTAACTGTAAAATGAAATAAAAATTCCAGTCACTCTTCTGAAGTTTTCATTTGTAATAATAACATTAGAAAGTCCTTCAAAGTCATTATTCCATTTAATCCTCAGTGACAGTGATACAATTATTCTTCCCATTTTGCAGATGAGAAAACTGGTGTCATTAGAGTGCAAGTAACTGGTCCAAGTTTATATAGCTAGGAATTAGCAGAACTAGGAGCTGAGGCCAGATCTATTTCATTATAAGTCCACACCACACTTAAATGCCCTTGGGGGCCCAACTCAACTTCTACATCTTGGTCCAAGCTCTTGCAAACTAAAACAAAGCAATCGATATTTTTTAGAATCACCTCTCTACACAGCATGACAGCGTGTGCAGCTGCTCATTCCATACCTCTGGGTTTGATTATTGCTTGGTATTATTATCTTTCATATATACTCACATAAACTCTAAATGTTAATCAAATTATTAACTATTTACAGAGCATGGCTTTTCCATCTTTGTACCCAGGCCTAGAAGAGTTTTTGCACATTTCAGGCTTGCTGACAGTGGCTTTATACTCTCTAGGTTTTTCTAGAAAATATCTGCCTCTCTGCCTATAAAATACATGGACTAAAATATGTTTCTCACAATATGTTGTGACAAACATGTTTCTCACCACATCCTCTATAAGAACAAATAGGAAGCAACCCAAATACCCCACAAGGGAAGAAGCTACACAAACTATGGGCCACCTGCACGAGAGAATGTTACACAACTCTTAAAAATCATGTTTTCAGAGATGATTGACTAATATAAGAAAATATTGACCAAATATTATGATATAGTTTACCTTTACAGCAAAGAAAAAAACCTTAGAGAAGATTCACCAAAATGTCAATTTTTTTAATCTCTAGAAAAGGAGATGAAACTACAGAGAACTTTTATCTTTTCTTTCAGAACATCAGCTCCTTTTCTGGTAATCCTAGGGGCCTCTCATTTCAATCTGGTGAGCTTCATTTTTATCTCTAATATAGGAGTAGTATCAATTTCCTCACAAGGCTCTTATAAATAGTTAAAAATTTTCCAATAAGAAGTGCTTTATAAATGAATAACAATGGTATTAAGTTATACAGTAAATGATTATATGATCTTTATGCAGTTTTCATAGCAACGATTTTAGAAGGAATGATACCTTGTCAACAAATAGTTGAAATTTTAGTAGAATTTATATCTTTTAAAACTCTAAAAATCTCTTCTTTCTTTAAAAAAATAAACTAAGCCAATGTTTATCTTATAGTCAGTGAACTATTATGAAATGGTTCTCCATGGATGATTCAAGAAAAAAAGAAACCCATCTATATCAATAACTTAAATAGTCCAGCTTTTCTTTTTAAGCGAAATGAGAACTAAGTTTATCAAAATAATAACCTCAAGGCGCCTCGTGCTTCGCTAGTTACTCAGTCACTGTGGCGCAGGAGGGCAGGCATGACAAGGAACTCCTGCCCTGGCTGCTGAGGTACCACTCCAGCTCTACGTGGGCAGGGGTAGGTCACACAGGCATGGTTAGTCTTCTTCACATGCAGCCAGTCTCCTTGCCTGCAGGAAGAACCTCTAAGGTCAAAATGCCACATGAAACCGCCCTTTACCAGGGCAGCAGGGGCTCCTGTGAACAGGTTCCATTCCAGAAACTTAGCTTAGAACCTGGTCCTGCCCAAGCTCCCCAGGCTGCCGTTTTCCTACCCCCCATCCTCAACTACACTCCGTCACACTCAGCTCCAGGTATGACGGCCAAAGGACTGGATGAAAGCCTGTCTGAAAAAGAAACTCGCTTCATTTCACACATATGCGTTCAACCCACTCCAAGCCCAGTACCAAGCACCTCCACACTTCCTTTCAAATTGGAGTAATTTTTACATCTGCTTTCCCTCCTCTCCACCTCACCACCTCCTTTCTCCTTTCCATCCAAACCAACGATGTCATTGTCAGGGGCCAATATCTGCATATCTCACCAGATTTAAGCTCCGTAAACCAGGAGGAGAAGAACCAGGCTGACCTAGTAAGACTTCAGCCACTCAGAATCCCTTCAGAAAAGCCAAACTTGATACATGATTGCAAGCCCTAGTCCTTTAAGCTTCAGAACTTTTTAGGACACTCATGGTTTTGAATGGAAATCGTTCTCCATTATAGTCTATGCTCTCTGCTTTCTTAAACAGATTACACTGAATTGAATATCTTCTTGATGACGCATCTTCACGCACATCGCCGCCCCCCTCCATGGGGACTGTTGCATTGCCACACTTCTTTCTTCTGAGGTTTTAGTTTTTCTGTTTCTTTTATTTGAGGAGCTCAGTGTTTCTGCTTTCCTCCAGCCTTCCCAGATCCCTTTTCGAATCCGTTGCTACTGATCAAAATTTGTTAGCTTCTGTACCTTACTAAGCATAGGGTTTGAGAATAAAATGAATAAAATGCCCACACCTCAGTTCATCAATTTGCTGTTGCCTCTATCGGCTGCTCTGAGCTTTATGGGCCCCCTTCCTGGTTCTGTGTTCTGAACAGATGATTCAAAACAGATGTTTCAGAAAGTTGAAGCTTTCACTGCATTTCAATTCATACCTTGGAGCTATAATTAGTAACTTTCCTAATAAATGCTGGAAAATGTGTAGAGAAAAGGGAACCCTCCTACACTGTTGGTTGGGACATAAATTGGTACAACCACTATGGAGAACAGTATGGAGATTCCTTAAGACACTAAAACCAGAGTTGCCATATGGTCCTGCAGGCCCACTCCTGGACACGTATCTGGAGAAAACTCTAACTTGAAAAGATACATGCATCCCAATGTTTATAATGTTCATAACAGCACTATATACAATAGCCAAGACATGGAAGCAATCTAAATATCCACGATAGATGACTAGATAAAGAAAATATCACACGTACACACACACACTGGAATGTTACTCAGCCATAAAAAAGAATGAAATAATGCTATTTGCACCAATATGGATGGACCTAGAGATTGTCATACTAAGTGAAGTTTGCCAAAGACAAAATATCGTATGATATCACTTATATGTGGAATCTAAAACTGTTACAAATGAACTTATTTACGAGATAGAAATAGACCCATAGACATAGAAAACAAACGTATGGTTACCACAGAGGATGGGGGAAGATAAATTAGGACTTTGCAATTCACATATACACATCACTGTATATAAAATAGATAAGCAAGTTCCTATTGTATAACCCAGAGAACTATATTCAATATTTTATAATAACCTATAATGGAAGAGTCTGAAAAATTATATATATATATATATAACTGAATCATTTAGTGGTACACATGAAACTAATACCTTATAAATAAACTATACATCAATAAAAAATTAATAACCTTGCAATAACCTTTTGAGGAATAAGTAGGTGACTTGAGAGGACTGGAAAGAAAAGATTGGAAATTTTTGTTAATAGAGAGAGAGAGAGCAAGAGGAAGATTTTTATATTTTCTTGTCTTCCCTAGCTGACTGGTTGCTCTAAATTTTTAAGTATTTACCTCTTCACTTCAACCCTGTTCCATAACCTCAATCAGAGGGTTAAAAAAAAGACTATCCAAGTACATAATGGAAAATTGGAAAAGTTCATTTGGAGCTAATGTAATAAAAGGAGATAAAGATGATTCCAGACATAAGAGTGGGCATAATGTATTCTGAACTCATTCAATCATAAAAATAAAATTTTATTTTGTTTCAGGGCTAAACTGAATAAAAGGGCAAGACTTGTTGCTATGAAACATGCTCCCAGGCTTTCAAGCTTTACAAACTCTTCTTTAGGGACAAAGTTGTGTTTCCCAGGTGTCTCCTCAGACTTCAGAGCCATTTGTTTTCCCTTCCATCTTAACAAAACGCCTGGCCCTTTGTTCATAGAGTGGCGCTTACCCACATTTCCCAGGCCCTCCTACCTGCCTGGCATTTCCTGGGGTGTGGTCACAGCAGCCCTTCCCTCAGCTTTCTCTTTCTGACTGAAGATAATCAAAGGGTCTTTAGAAAGTTTCTTAAAATTTTTTCTCTTGGTTCACAAACTGGCCCCCATACACGGAGGGCAAGGAGAGACCAAGGAAATAGGCAGACCACTCCAGATTGGTAGGTGGCAGATTTAATAGGCAAAGGAACTTGCGTAGAGGCTTGTCTTGTAGGGGGCTGTAAGATAAGTAGATTTTCACACACACCTGCCAGGATCTTAAAAGTGTATAAAGAGGCCTTTATCAGGGTTCAGTCATGGATTCAGTCTAGATGGTCTCAACAATATCTACTCTCTCAAGCCTGAATCTGAAGCTATGGGAATGGTGGGCAGACAGGGGACAGGGGAGGAGCCTCCAACTGCCTGGTACTGGGTCAGGGGTCAACCAGTAGTCACATCCTCTCAATGACCTCCTCCAACACTAACAAATGAACAAAAACATATGTATAAGTGTGTTTACTTCAGTATCATTTGAAGTAGCAGAACAGAAAGAATCTAAAAATAGCCAATTGATAGAAAGGCCCATAGTTATTGACCCAGAAACAGATTCACCTTACATTAATAAATGAGAAAAATAGGGACTTTCCTTGTGGTTCAGTGGTAAAGAATCTGCCTTGCAATGCAGAGGACACAGGTTTGATCCCTGGCAGGGGAACTAAGATCCTACATGCTACAGAGCACCTAAGCCCATGCACTGTAACTACTGAGCCCACACCACAACTAAGAGCCCGGGAGCCACAGCTACTGAAGGCCCTGTGCTCCAGAGCCCGCATGCCAAAAGTATTGAGCCCAACATACCACAACTAGAGAGTCTGCGCACTGCCTCAGAAAAAACAGATTCCACATGATACAACAAAGATCTCACATATCGCAACTAAGACTCAACACAGCCAAATACATAAAATTTTTTAAATAAACGAGAAATATACATATCTCACAGACTGATAACCACAGCATCACCACTTTTATAGTAGTATATCATTTACAAGTGTATAGACACATTTGAGGACCTAAAAAAATATACACCAAAATGGGTGACAAAATCGTGAAGTACTTTGCTTTCATTTTGCTTTGTCTGTATTTTCTAATGTTTTTCTAAATGATTATGGTATATGTGAAATCAACAAAAAAAATTTGTGAAACAATTTTCTCTGTCAAAAGAACCAATTCCATTGTCTTATTAGTCACGGAAAATCTTACTAAAGTTTGAGAGCACCTCTTCCAAAAACCAAATACATGAAATCAAAGGGATAGACAGAGGTCCCAAGACTGAACAGTCTGTCCCTTTATACCACTGTGCTATACTGACACATAAAACATGAATGGTTGATGCATAGAGCTATCCAGATTTAAACAACGAAAGAAGGATTTTTGGAGAGTGATTTCAAATGTTACCAGAGAGCAGACTATGAATGCACTGAGTGATACCCTGAAGGGATTCAGCCATCAATTTCCAGCTGGAGAACAATGAGACCTCGAAAGACCAGAACCTCCCAGAGCAGATGATGCTAGCTGAAAAGGATCTGCGTTCTTCAGAAACCTCAAAAATGCTAACCTAGAAAGTAAAGCACAGACAGGTGACTGAAGGTAATCGACATCTATCAGCTGGCTGTTTCTGTCCTACATCTTAAATAAATATTTTAAGTCTATATAAGTATACAAGTTACAAGAAAAAGTTACAAAGACTTTAGAGGAGTAGTTGGTAAATAAAATAACAAATACTGATTTCCAGTCAAGACGGTGTAAAGAGTTTATGCTTTGATTAACCCCTTTACGCTCCTAATATATAGTAATACATGATAAAATATAAAAAGAGAAAAAAAAGTTTCAGATTTGAAAACAAGAGAAACATTTCCACTGAACAGATATGCAAAGCAGAGAGGCAGGCTAAAGCTGTCTGTGCTAACCAAGAGCTCAGCTGTTGAGGAGTCAGAGTTTGAAAAGCTCCACAGAAATTCTACACAACCATTTAAAAAAAGAACAAAATAATGCCATTTGTGGCAACATCGATGTAACTAGAGAGTATCATACTAATTGAGTCAGAAAGAGAAAGACAAATACCATGCGATATCACTTAATGTGGAATCTAAAAGACACAAATGAACCTATCTATGAGACAGAAACAGAATCACAGACATAGAGAACAGGCTGGTGGTTGCCAAGGGAAAGAGGTTTGGGGGGGGGATGAAGCGGAAAACTGGGGTTAGCAGTTGTAAGCTTTTATATACAGAATGGATGATCAACAAGGTCCTATTATATGGCACAAAGAACTATATTCAACAACCTATGATAAACCATAATGGAAAAGAATTTTTAAGAAAGTGCATATATTGATATATATACATATATGAAAGTAGAGCTGAATCACTCTGCTCTATATCAATAATCAATACAACATTGTAAATCAACTATACTTCAATAAGTAAAGAAATAGCTCTATAGATGATGGGGAATAAGGCTCACTAAGAGCCTCAACAAAACGTAGCTGACTTCTGCCTAGAGCTGTAATCATGTTTGTCAACTTATTTTTCATCATTATCCCCCCAATGAAAAAAATTTTTGTTTTTTTTTTGAGGGGGGGCAGCACCTTGCAGCATGTGGGATCTAAGTTCCCCAACCAAGGATCAAGCCTGTGCCCCTGCAAAGGAAGCACAGAGTCTTAATGGCTGGACTGCCAGGGAAGTCCCGAGAAAATCTGAATTTAAATTTTCCCTAAAGAGAAAAATTAAATGCTAAGGAATAAGGGTTGAGTTTTGAAGGGCCGCTATAATATCTAATAGTTTTCACCTTATTGAGGGCAAAAGCATGAGCCGTAGTTTTAAATCCCACTGCCTTACCAAGAGAACTGGGCCACACTGACTGGCTGTCGGTGCTCCACCATCACTATGCGGAAGGAGCCCCAGTGAGAAATTTAAAGCCTGATTACGGATGAGGGATGTGAAGAATGTTTGCAGTGGAGGGGATTGCCAAAATGCTGGACACAGAGGCACATGGAGAAAAATGGGAGAAAGAAAAATGAAAAACAAAAATGTCTCTTCTAAAATTGCTGGTAAAGCAAAATTCCAAAACAATAATTGGCTGCTAAGAAAGAAAATTAACACAAATAACAATCATGTATTCATCCTGGAAAATTAATTTCACAGACAGCTTCACAAAGACTTTAAATTAGAAACATTGAGCTCTTCAAAAAAAAAAAAAGAGAAAGATAATGCAACATAACCTCCACTTTGTAAAGTGGATGAATACAAAGTATTTCAACAAAAACACATAAAAATGATAAAACAACAGTAGGTGGCTATTTAAAGAAGCAATTAGAAATTAAGAAAGGAAATACAGAGTGATTGAGTTGAAATACAGTAAACAGGACTGGATTGTTCTTCATTCTAGATAGGGATACGTTTAGTATTTCTTTGCAGGTAGTTTTGCCTTTTGGGTTATTTTCTCAAGCTTTATATTGAGATACAGTTGATAAATAAAATGCATATACTTAAAGTATACAGTGTTATGATTTGATATACATGTACCTTGTGAAGGACTGCCACGATCAAGTTAATCAATACATCTATCATCTCACACAGTTACTCTGTGTGTGTGTGTGTGTCTGTGTGTGTGTCTCTGTGTGTGTGTGTGTGTCTGTGTGTGGCTAGAACAGTTAAGAATTACTTTTCTAGCAAATTTCAAGTACACATTACAGTACTGTTAACCATGTTGTAATAATCACCATGTTATACTATTTCTAATTTCTAAAATAGGTATTTCTCTTTTTAATTTTTTGAGGAAGCTCCATACTGTTTTCTATATGTTACGTATATGAACTTAATCAAATAACTCACCTCTTTACATCTCTTTTTCTCCATATGAAAAAGGAAGTAGATGAGATAATATCTAATTTCTATTCCAGCTCTAAATTCCTACTATTCGAACACTTATTAGACTAATCTAAATATATGTCATTATGTTCAGAACGTGGCAAGAAGAGATAAAAACTCTTCTCAGTTTAAGTGGCTGATGTTCTTACATAAGCAAATCAGGCATAAAGTGCATGAAACGACATATGTAGTAAAACTTATGAACTTGGACTAATTTCTTAGGGAGTGCTAGATAAGTCAAAATTTGAGTTTTTAAAGCAATGATATTTATTCCCTTCAAGGACATACCTGAGTTCAAAGTAGGACGAGGAAAGCGATTATATGTAAATGAGTGCTTATATAAATGTTTGAAAGGGTTTTTCCCTTAAGAAAGTTGAACATACTTCCTCCCACTTCCTGAACACCATCCAAGAGCCTAGCAAAGTCTCTGAGGGGTGGAAAGAGCTGCAGGCCTTTCAGGCGTGGCACTCTCTCAAGCCCCATCACTAAGAGCACCTTCAATGTAGGACAGAAATCCCTGCTTGGCCAGAAGTCAGTGCTTTCACAGGGGTAAGATTAATGTCATTTAGTTAAGCAGGAGAGAATGGTTCTGTAAAATAACTCAAGCCCTCACAGGGCAATTCAAATTATCAGCAACCTCATAAATAAATGCAGTCATATCAATATTCAACTGGCAAACCATC
The DNA here is from genome assembly GCF_014754425.2 of Oryx dammah. Lineage (NCBI taxonomy): Eukaryota > Metazoa > Chordata > Mammalia > Artiodactyla > Bovidae > Oryx > Oryx dammah. Next base: position 60,652,370 of record NW_024070204.1, read on the forward strand.
AAAAAGTGATGTCTGAACTGATCTTATTATGCCATTAGGCTTCAGCTCTCAGCTTTATGTAAACAGAGACACATTAATTGGTTAATTAGTAATCTTTTAAGGATGGAAGAGTCAATTTGCTATCAATATTAATTTTACTAAAATTTTATCATCCCTTCCATATACAGAAACAACTATATAAATTCAAACTATGAGTTACTAATGGTTCTGGTAAAGAATAAGTTACTAGCTCATGTTGGTTATTTTTTTAATTCCTCTTCCTTCCTACAGTAAAAACATATCTAATGTTGCACCCTTGAATCAGTTGGGCCTCTTCCCTCTCCTTCACCACATATCCATCAGTTCAGTCACTCTGTCATGTCAAACTCTTTGCGACCCCATGGACTGCAGCATGCCAGGCTTCCCTGTCCATCACCAACTCCCAGAGCTTGCTCAAATTCATGTCCATCCAGTTTATGATGCCATCCAACCATCTCATCTTCTGTTGTCCTCTTCTCTTCCAGCCTTCAATCTTTCCCAGCATCAGGATCTTTGCATCAGGTGGCCAAAGTATTGCAGCTTCAGCATCAGTCCTTCCAGTGAATATTCAGGACTGATTTCCTTTAGGGTTAACTAGTTTGATCTCTTTGCAGTCCAAAGAACTCTCAAGAGTCTTCTCCAACACCACAGTTCAAAAGCACCAATTCTTTAGTGCTCAGCTTTTTTTATGGTCCAACTCTCACATCCATACATGACTACTGGAAAAACCATAGCCTTGACTGGATGGACCTTTATTGACAAAGTAATGTCTCTGCTTTTAAATATGCTGTCTAGGTGGGTCATAGCTTTTCTTTTAAGGAAAAAGCATCTTTCAATTTCATGGCTGTGGTCACCATCTGCAGTGATTTTGGGGCCAAAGAAAATAAAGTCTGTCACTGTTTCCATTGTTTCCCTATCTATTTGCCATGAAGTGATGGGACCAGATGCCACGACCTTAGTTTTTTTTTTTAATGATCTTAGTTTTTTGAATGTTGAGTTTTAAGCCAGCTTTTTCACCCTCTTCTTTCACTTTCATCAAGGCTCTTTAGTTCCTCTTCACTTTCTGCCATAAGGGTGGTATCATCTGTGTATCTGAGGTTACTGATATTTCTCCTGGCAATCTTGATTCCAGCTTGGGCTTCATCCAGCCTGACATTTTGCATGATGTACTCTGCATGTAAGTTAAATAAGCAGGGTGACAATATACAGCCTTGATGTACTCCTTTCCCAATTTGGAACCAGTCCATTGTTCCATGTCCAGTCCTAACTGTTGCTTTTTGACCTGCATACAGATTTCTCAAGAGACAGGTCAGGTGGTCTAGTATTCCCACCTCTTTCAGAATTTTCCACAGTTTGTTGTGATCCACACAGTCAAAGGCTTTAGCATAGTCAATAAAACAGAAGTAGATGTTTTTCTGGAATTCTCTTGCTTTTTCTATGATCCAACAGATGTTGGCAATTTGATCTCATCACATATAACCAGTCACTTATATAAGTCATAAAATCCTGCCACCACTTTCTTTTCAAATATGTCTAGATTCCAACACTTCACTCTCAAAACCACCATCCTAGGCCAGGCCCTCATCAACCCATGCTTGGTTTAGCACAATAGACACAGAACATCTACTATGGCTCACCATGTCTTCTAAAACCTACCAATCAATTGGATGTGGCAACCATCTCTTCATCTTCATATCACTGTAAGTCTGACCCAAATTCCTTCTACTCAAGAGGGTTTTTTTAAGCAGGTTCATGAGACAGGGACAAGAACTAAAGTTCTCTCCTGCAAGCATGCATGCTAAGTCGCTTCTTTGTGACCCCATGGACTGTAACCTGCCAGGCTCCTCTGTCTGTGGGATTCTCCAGGCAAGAATACTGGAGTGGGTAGCATGCTTTCCTCCAGGGGATCTTCCTACAGATCTTCAAATTCCCACTAATCCATTGGTTGATACTACTCTGGTACACACAGTCCTAACCCACCTACCTGTACCTCTCTCCAGCCCACATTCTTCCATATTCCATTTTTCCCACAGAAATGATTTTGTGAAACTACTAGCTAAAGCTCAAGTAACCCAGGGTCCTCCATGGTGGTCCAGTGGCCAAGACTCCACACTCCCAATGCAGGGGCCAAGGTTTGATCCCTATACTCAGCATTCTTCTCCTTTCTATAGTCACCCCAGCTCTAGATGATCTCATCCAATCCCATAAATATCTTTATACTGACAACTCCATAATTTATATCTTCAGCCTTGCTCTTTCCTGAGTTCCCAATTCAAATAGCCAACTGTACACTCAGAATTTTTCTGGGCAATCAAATACAGCATGTTCAAAGGCTTACCCATCTCAATAGAAGATTATCACCATCTGTTAGTTATTTGAATCAAAAGCTTTGAACTCATTCTTTGCCCTTCCATTCCCTTCCTCCCAACATCCAATCCAATAATATATATCTCTGTCTCTCTGAAATATCTCCCAAATCCAACCTCTGGAACCATCTCTAATGGCTACCACCCTAGTTCATGTCATTAACATTTCTCATCTGGATTATTGTCATAGACACCCAAATGACAATGAAATTCTGACATTCCTTTAGAATGATAAGCCTCATCAAAGAAGAAAAGGTTAGCTTGACATGATACCTTTAATGGAACTCTATTGCTGTTGGAAGTGACCATCTTGTTCCTTCCTTTCCTTATGCACTCTCTGAACTTTCCTCCTTGTGAATCTCCCTCATCTTCTAACTTCTTTTCCTTTACTTTCCCTCTTCTCAATATCTTGTTTCTCTTCCTTTCTCTCTTGCTTAACTGAACAACTAGGCACACGTTATAGTGGAAAATGCTAGCAGTTACTTGTAAGCATCTCTTCCTATTGTCTATCATGGTGAAGGAGGTAATTATGACAGTTTATATTTCTGGCCCTCAGCTGCCTCATCTATTAAATAAAGAGATTATACTAGATGGTCTCTGAGGTCCCTTAAAGGTCTAGAAATCTATTCAAGTTATTTATTGAGTAAAGAGCTATGTTCCATGTTCTTAAAAGTAGGTAGATTCAATATTTTATATTTCCCAGAGGGGAAAAAAGTAAATTAGTTTTTTAACAAGGCCTTCAATTGATCCTTTTCTATCAGGGGTCAATGTCTCTCAATAGAAAAAAAAAATACACTTCTCCCTTGGTATAGTCTGAATGTTCAATATCTCTGTAGTTATTTCTGTCTTTGAGCCCTTCTTGAGACAAGTGATTTCCAAGAAGAGGCCAATAGGCTATTTAATATGAAAGTGAAGTTGCTCTTTGTGACCCCATGGACTGTAGCCTACCAGGCTCCCCTGTCCATGTGATTCTCCAGGCAAGAGTACTGGGGTGGTTGCCATTTCCTTCTCCAGGGGATCTTCCTGACCCAGGGATTGAACCCAGGTCTCCTGCATTGTAGGCAGACGTTTTTACCATCTGAGCCACCAAGGAATGCTTTTAATATGAAGGCTATCATTTATTAGGCACTTATTGTGTTCCAGGCTCTGTGATAAGCCATTTTTAATTAAATCTCAACACAAGTCTACATAAGGCAAGTATTTTATTATCACTCCTCTTTTACAAAATAAGAAGCTAAGGTGTGAAGAGGTTATCAAATTTGTGTAAGGGCGCACAGCTAACAGATGGTGGAGCCAAAATTTGGACCCAGATCTATCTGACAGCAGAGGATGAGATGGTTGATATCATCACTGACTCAGTGGACATGAACTTGAGCAAACTGCAGGAGATAGTGAAGGGCAGGGAAGCTTGATGTGCTGCAGTCCGTGGGGTTGCAGAGTCAGGCACAACTTAGAAACTGAACAACAACTCTCTGACTTAAAAGTCCATGCTCTGGAAACATATACACTACCATATGTAAATAGATAGCCAGTGGGGATTTGCTGTATGACTCAGGGAAATCAAGCTGATGCTCTGTGACAACCTAGGGGTAGGATGGAGTGGGAGGTGGGAGGGAGGTTCAAAAGGGAGGGGACATATGTACACCTATGGCTGATTTATGTTGATGTATGGCAGAAATCAACACAATATTATAAAGCAGTTATCCTTCAATTAAAAATAAATTTTTTTAAAAAATAAAAAAGTCCATGCTCTGAAAGATTATAATACTATATACCTCCCTCCTGAAATGCTGGACCCCCAAAGTCTATCTTGCAGGTCTCTGTATATTCTCGTGACCTCTGATGTCCTGAGGGCAAAACCCTAGCCTCTACCTGACCCAACAAGGTCAGCTTCACTGCAGGATTTTAAGAGCAGAGACTCATAATTTCTTATGGTACAGATCCCAGTCATGTGGACACTCAGTAAACACTCTTGACTGAGGAAGGCCATGGTAAGAAGCAATGGACAAAGCTAGGATGGCCTAATGCAAGTTCTGGTGATGCAAAATAAAAGTTTAAGATGAGATTGTGCTAGGACTAGAGATATGGTCAGGCTTCCTATGAAGTTTAATTTCTATGACCTCATTATCATTTGCCGAAAGTAGAGAGAGCTATTGATACCCCTAGAGAACTGCTTTAGAAAATGGCTAAAAAAAACTGGTTTAATTAAGACTCTAGATATTTAAGTAGAATATCAGGTCAGCACATTTGTGAAAGTATTTCCTTTTTTAAAATGCTTCCAAAGATCTTCAGAAGTGGGATTGCATTGGCATGACCACCTCCTGAGCAACATCAGAGCAGAATCAGCTCTCAGGGAGTCTTTTGTACCTGAAGAATTTATGGATTTCCCAGCCAAGAGGACCAACTGGCAGAATCTCTAAAACTCTGCCTTTATCCCTTCCCCCATCTCTAAGAGAACTATGTTTGGGTAGGTAAATTCTCTTGCTGAAGCAGAGGTTTAAGAGGCACCTAGATGTCTTCCTGGGTCACTGGTTTGAGTCTAATAAAAATATGACATTTTGTAGCACTGTGTGATGCCATTCAAATGTCCTTAACCCATCCTTGGGATTGGCTGTCTAAATTTCCTTAAAACCAAGAGTTTTAGGGGACTTCCCTGGTGGTCCAATGGTTAAGACTCCACACTTTCACTGCAGGGGGCTTGGGTTCCATCCCTGGTGGGGAAACTGGGATCCCACATACCACACAGCCAAAAAAAACCAAAAACCAAGAGTTTTAGAAGGACAGAAAGATCCAGACTACCCCTTGGGATGTTCTTCACTTAGAGAACTGTAACAGGAAACAGAGGGAAAAGGGTGAGTAGGTAGGCACGAGGTCATGAAGTGGGTGGGCAGGAGTTCCCAGGGGAAGCCCAGCAGCCACCAACAAAGATCAGCAGGGGCGATAGCAGAACAGATATCTGAGAGGCTGAGTCTCCACAGAGACCATGGGCATCAATCAGGACCAGACCAAAGAAAGGGAGGGAGCTCGGAGAGAGGAAAAGACAGGGAAAGGCCAGGTCCTAATGATTCTGTCCACTAAGTGTTCAAGGCCAAAATTATAAGTGACCATCCCCCTCACCTTGATGTTCCAAGCCTCTCCTTTCAGACTTATGTGACCCAGGAAAAGAGAGTTTAAAAACATTGTCAAGTATCAGTACCATATCTACAGATGAAATTTTGATTCTGGGTATTTCTTTCTTTTGTTACCCTTTCTTGGTAAGAACATTTGCACAGCCTATCTAAGATATGGCACCAAGGGAGCCTATTTCTGATTTATAGTCAACTGTAATACACAACTAAAATAAAAGAACTTGACAAAAAATAAGATAAAATAAACCAATGACATCAGGCATGGAATTCAGGTTAACAAACAGAGTTTTCTTCCTCTTTACTCAAGAAAAGTAATATTATTGACTCTACACACCAAGAGAACATTAAACACTTTATCCCATCCCACAGAACTCTCGTTTTTTTCAGCTTTCTTTTTAAAACAAACTTTTAAATCCCTATTTTCTTGAAAGTGTATCAAAATGTGACATTCTAAGCAATCACTGAAAGTGTAGGGAGAATATAATCACTGTAATTAGCTCTGTTTATATACCAGACAGACTTATATTTCACTATAAATATTCCATATGAAAATCTTTGAAAGAGGACCAATTACGCTGAGAGGTTTATCTACATGCCATTTGTCAAAAGAAAAGAAAAAATATGCCACAGTTCCTATTTGAAAAAAAAATATTTCCTGGGATAATGCAACATGGTACACTTACCAAAAGGTGGGGCGGGGGGGGAATGAGGAGGAGTCTTGAACTAAAATAAGAAGGTACATCAACTTTAAGCTGCAGGCCTCTTCCCCTGCAACCCCTGTCCTACCAAAAAACAAAGAGTACATGCAAGAGGGTTCTGGTTCATATCATCTTAATTCTAACACTAGCACTGGTCACTGAGGGAACATCAGCCGAAATAGAAAAACCCCCTATCACATGTGCTCTGTGACAGGAAAAGTTCATTTTGTTCCTAACCTTACAGCTCAAAATGAAATTACTATTTGAAACTAAAATCTGTCTTAGCTTTATAATTCTTACTTAGAATGTGTTGCATTCATTTTGTTCTTCCTCTGCAACTTGTCACATATTGTTAATCTTAGTTTCTAAGGGAAGAAAAACAAAATTTTTCAGTGTTCCTGTTTGCTTTTCTATCCTGTGTGCCCACAAGGCTCTTGAATACAAATGAGGCCCTCAATCAAAATTTAGCAGAAGAGTTTTGCATGAATTTTGATCATATATTAATGCATATATGTGGAATCTATGCTTCCCTGGTGGTTCAATGGTAAAGAATCTGCCTGCAATTCAGGAGATGCAGGTTCGATCCCTGGGTCAGGAAGATCCGCTGGAGAAGGAAATGGTAACCCACTCCAGTATTCTTGCCTGGGAAATCCCATGAACAGAGGAGCCTGGCAGGCTACAGTCCATGGCATTACAAAAGAGTCAGACATGGCTCAGCGACTAAACCACCGCCACGGAATCTAGAAAGATGGTACGGATGAACCTATTTGCAGAGTAGCAGTGGAAACACAGACATAGAGAATAGATTGTGGACACAGTGCGGGAAGGAGAAGGTGGAAAAAATTAAGAGAGTAGCATTGAAACATATACATTATCATATGTAGAATAGATAGCCAGTGGGAATTTGCCATATGAGGCAGGGAGCTCAAACTGGGTGCTCTGTGATGACCTAGAGTGGGGGAATAGGGTGGGAGGTGGGATGGAGATTCAAGAGAGAAGGGACATATGTATACCTATGGCTGATTCATGTTGATGGATGGCAGAAACCAACACAATATTGCAAAGCAGTTATCCTTCAATTAAAAATATTTTTTTTAAAAAGAGTTTTGCATACATTTTGCAACGCTAGTTATAATTTCTGTTATCTGGTCCTTCAGAGGCCCTAAAAGTCCTACTAATTCAGTCTTGAAAATCATTTCCTTCAGTCTAGGTATTTCTGGGGAAAAAAAAAAAAAAAAATATATATATATATATATCCATGTGGACATGGTAGGTTGTCCTTGGAAACAGGGAAAGGACTGGAAATCACTGGTATAGTCTGACCAGCTGTTTTCAGCATCTGTTCTGATAGATTACAGCTTCTATCTTGATTGGTCACCTCAACTGTTGTTACATATTTTTTAACATATTTTTTATATTATTTGAATATAAGTCAAATAAAATCTTTATCAAGTTCAGCTAGCAAGTGTTTCAAGAATAAACACTTGATAAAGTCACCTAGATATAACTCACCTAGAGCCAGACATCCTGGAATGCAAAGTCAAGTGGGATTTACGAAGCATCACTACGAACAAATTTAGTGGAGGTGATGGAATACCAGTTCAGCTATTTCAAATCCTAAAAGATGGTGCTGTGAAAACGCTGCTCTCAATATGCAAGCAAATTTGGAAAACTCAGCAATGGCCACAGGACTGGAAAAGATCAGTTTTCATTCCAATCCCAAAGAAAGGCCATGCCAAAGAATGTTCAAACTACTGCACAGTTGCACTCATCTCACACGCTAGCAAATGCTCAAGATTCTCCAAGCCAGGCTTCAGCAGTACGTGAACCGTGAACTTCCAGGTGTTCAAGCTGGATTTAGAAAACGCTGAGGAACCAGAGATCAAATTGTCAACATCAGTTGAATCATAGAAAAGGCAAGAGAGTTCCAGAAAAACATCTACTTCTACTTTATTGACTACACCAAAGCCTTTGACTGTGTAGATCACAACAAACTGTGGAAAATTATTCAAGAGATGGAAATACCAGACCACCTGACCTGCCTCCTGAGAAATCTGTATGCAGGTCAAAAAGCAACAGTTAGAACTGGACATGGAACAATGGACTGGTTCCAAATTGGGAAAGGAGTACGTCAAAGCTGTATATTGTCACCCTGCTTATTTAACTTACATGCAGAGTACATCACATGAAATGCCAGGCTGGATGAAGCACAATCTAGAATCAAGATTGCCAGGAGAAATATCAATAACCTCAGATATGCAGATGACACCACCCTTATGGCAGAAAGTGAAGAGGAACTAAAAAGCCTCTTGATGAAAGTGAAAGAGGAGAGTGAAAAAGTTGGCTTAAAGCTCAACATTCAGAAAACTAAGATCATGGCATCTGGTCCCATCACTTCATGGGAAATAGATGGGGAAACAGTGGAAATAGATGGGGAAACAGTGGAAACAGTGACAGACTTTATTTTCTTGTGCTCCAAATCACTGCAGATGGTAACTGCAGTTTTCAAATTAAAAGATGCCTGCTCCTTGGAAGAAAAGCTATGACCAACATAGACAGCATATTAAAAAGTAAAGACATTACTTTGCCTACAAAGGTTCAGTTCAGTTCAGTCGCTCAGCTGTGTCTGACTCTTTGCGTCCCCATAAATCGCACCCCTCCCTGTCCATCACCATCTCCCGGAGTTCACTCAGACTCATGTCCATCGAGTCGGTGATGCCATCCAGCCATCTCATCCTCTGTCGTCCCCTTTTCCTCCTGCCCCCAATCCCTCGCAGCATCAGAGTCTTTTCCAATGAGTCAACTCTTCACATGAGGTGGCCAAAGTACTGGAGTTTCAGCTTCAGCATTAATCCTTCCAAAGAACACCCAGGACTGATCTCCTTCAGAATGGACTGGTTGGATCTCCTTGCAGTCCAAGGGACTCTCAAGAGTCTTCTCCAACACCACAGTTCAAAAGCATCAATTCTTCGGCGCTCAGCTCTCCTCACAGTCCAACTCTCAGAGCCATACATGACCACTGGAAAAACCATAGCCTTGACTAGACGAACCTTTGTTGGCAAAGTAATGTCTCTGCTTTTGAATATGCTATCTAGGTTGGTCATAACTTTTCTTCCAAGGAGTAAGCGTCTTTTAATTTCATGGCTGCAATCACCATCTGCAGTGATTTTGGAGCCCCCAAAAATAAAGTCTGACACTGTTTCCACTGTTTCCCCATGTATTTCCCATGAAGTGATGGCACCGGATGCCATGATCTTTGTTTTCTGAATGTTGAACTTTAAGCCAGCTTTCTCACTCTCCTCTTTCACCTTCGTCAAGAGGCTTTTTCGTTCCTCTTCACTTTCTGCCATAAGAGTGGTGTCATCTGCATATCTGAGGTTATTGATATTTCTCCCAGCAACCTTGATTCAAGTTTGTGCTTCTTCCAGCCCAGCATTTCTCATGATGCACTCTGCATATAAGTTAAATAAGCAGGGTGACAACATACAGCCTTGATGTACTCCTTTACCTATTTGGAACCAGTCTGTTGTTCCATATCCAGTTCTAACTGTTGCTTCCCGACCTGCATAGGTTTCTCAAGAGGTAGGTCAGGTGGTCTGGTATTCCCATCTCTTGAAGAATTTTCCACAGTTTATTGTCATCCACACAGCCAAAGGCTTTGGCATACTCAATAAATCAGAAATAGATGTTTTTCTGGAACTCTCTTGCTTTTTCCATGATCCAGTGGATGTTGGCAATTAGCTCTCTGGTTCCTCTGCCTTTTCTAAAACCAGCTTGAACATCTGGAACTTCACAGTTCACGTATTGCTGAAGCCTGGCTTGGAGAATTTTGAGCATTACTTTGCTAGCATATGCTGCTAAGTTGCTTCAGTTGTGTCCGACTCTGTGCAACCCCAGAGACAGCAGCCCACCAGGCTCCCCCATCCCTGGGATTCTCCAGACAAGAACACTGGAGTGGATTGCCATTTCCTTCTCCAATGCATGAAAGTGAAGTCGCTCAGTCGTGTCTGACTCTCAGCGACCCCATGGACTGCAGCCCACCAGGCTCCTCTGTCCATGGGACTTTCCAGGCAAGAGTACTGGACTGGGTTGCCATTGCCTTCTCTGTATGAGATGAGTGCAATTGTGTGGTAGTTTGAGCATTCTTTGGCATTGCCTTTCTTTGGGATTGGAATGAAAACTGACCTTTTCCAGTCCTGTGGCCACTGCTGAGTTTTCCAAACTTGCTGGCATATTGAGTGCAGCCCTTTCACAGCATCATCTTTCAGGATTTGAAATAGCTCCACTGGAATTCCATCACCTCCACTAGCTTTGTTTGTAGTGATGCTTCCTAAGGCCCACTTGACTTCACATTCCAGGATGTCTGGCTCTAGGTGAGTGATCACACCATCATGATTATCTTGGTCGTGAAGATCTTTTTTGTACAGTTCTTCTGTGTATTCTTGCCACCTCTTCTTAATATCTTCTGCTTCTGTTAGGTCCATACTATTTCTGTCCTTTATTGAGCCCATCTTTACATGAAATGTTCCCTTGGTATCTCTAATTTTCTTAAAGAGATCTCTCGTCTTTCCCATTCTGTTGTTTTCCTCTATTTCTTTGCATTGATCACTGAGGAAGGCTTTCTTTTCTCTTCTTGCTATTCCTTGAAACTCTGCATTCAGATGCTTATATCTTTCCTTTTCTCCTTTGCTTTTTGCTTCTCTTCTTTTCACAGATATTTGTAAGGCCTCCCCAGACAGCCATTTTGCTTTTTTGCATTTCTTTTCCATGGGGATGGTCTTGTTCCCTGTCTCCTGTACAATGTCACAAACCTTAGTCCATAGTTCATCAGGCACTCTATCTATCAGATCTAGTCCCTTAAATCTATTTCTCACTTCCACTGTATAATCATAAGGGATTTGATTTAGGTCATACCTGAATGGTCTAGTGGTTTTCCCTACTTTCTTCAATTTCAGTCTGAATTTGGCAATAAGGAGTTCATGATCTGAGCCACAGTCAGCTCCCAGTCTTGTTTTTGTTGACTGTATAGAGCTTCTCCATCTTTGGCTGCAAAGAATATAATCAATCTGATTTCGATGTTGCCCATCTGCTGATGTCCATGTGTAGAGTCTTCTCTTGTGTTGTTGGAAGAGGGTGTTTGCTATGACCAGTGTGTTCTCTTGGCAAAATTCTATTAGCCTTTGCCCTGCTTCCTTCTGTACTCCAAGGCCAAATTTGCCTGTTACTCCAGGTGTTTCTTGACTTTCTACTTTTGCATTCCAGTCCCCTATAATGAAAAGGACATCTTTTTTGGGTGTTAGTTCTAAAAGGTCTTGTAGGTCAACTTCAGCTTCTTCAGTGTTACTGGTTGGGGCATAGACTTGGATTACTGTGATACTGAATGGTTTGCCTTGGAGACAAACAGAGATCATTCTGTCGTTTTTGAGATTGCATCCAAGTACTGCATTTCAGACTCTTTTGTTGACCATGATGGCTACTCCATTTCTTCTAAAGGATTCCTGCCGGCAGTAGTAGATATAATGGTCATCTGAGTTAAATTCACCCATTCCAGTCCATTTTAGTTTGCTGATTCCTAGAATGTCGACGTTCACTCTTGCCATCTTTGTTTGACCACTTCCGATTTGCCTTGATTTGTGGACCTGACACTCCAGGTTCCTATGCAATATTGCTCTTTACAGCATCGGACCTTGCTTCTATCACCAGTCACATCCACAGCTGGGTATTGTTTTTGCTTTGGCTCCATCCCTTCATTCTTTCTGGAGTTATTTCTCCACTGATCTCCAGTAGCCTATTGGGCACCTACTGACCTGGGGAGTTCCTCTTTCAGTATCCTATCATTTTGCCTTTTCATACTGTTCATGGGGTTCTCAAGGCAAGAATACTGAAGTGGTTTGCCATTCCCTTCTCCAGTGGACCACATTCTGTCAGACCTCTATGGTTTTTCCAGGAGTCATGTATGCATGTGAAAGTTGGACCATAAAGAAAGCTGAGCCCCAACGAATTGATGCTTTTGAACTGGGGTGTTGCAAAGACTCTTGAGAGTCCCTTGGACTGCAAGGAGATCTAACCAGTCCATCCTAAAGGAAATCAGTCCTGAATATTCATTGGAAGGACTGATGCTGAAGCTGAAACTCTCATATTTTGGCCACCTGATGTGAAGAACTGACTCATTTTGATGCTGGGAAGGATTGAAGGCAGGAGGAGAAGCGGACGACAGAGGACGAGATGGTTGGATGGCATCATTGACTCAATGGGCATGGGTTTGAGCAAGCTCTGGGAGTTGGTGATAGACAGGGAAGCCTGGCGTGCTGCAGTTCATGGGGTCACAAAGAGTCAGACACGAGTGAATGACTGACCTGAACTGAAACACAACCGCCAAGACATGGAAACAACTTAAATGTCCATCGACAGATGAATGGATAAGGATGTGGTTATATATACACAATGAAATATTACTCAGCCTCAAAAACACAATGAAATAATGTCATTTGCAGCAACATGGATGGACTTAGAGATTATCATATTAAGTGAAGAAAGTCAGAAAGAGGAAGACATACCATACGATATCACTTATATGTGGAATTTCAATATGACCTAAATGAACTTACCTACAAAACAGCTTCACAGATATAGAAAACAGAGTTATGGCTGATGGCTGGGGGTGAGGAAGGGATGGGTTGGGAGTCTGGAATTAGCAGATGCAAACTATTATGTAGAGAATGGATAAGCAGCAAGTTCCTACTGTATAGCACAAGGAACTATATTCAATATCCTATGATAAACCATAATGGAAAAGAATATGAAAAAGAATGCATATATACATATAAATGAATCACTTCACTGTACAGCAGAAATTAACACAACACTGTGAATCAACTATATAATACTTCAATAAAATAAATTTTTTTAAAAGAATAAAACATACCTACCAGATATCTGATTGATTTGCTCTGGGGTTAACTTCAATAGCAGTGTTAGCTGCTCAGTCATGTCTGACTCTTTGCGATCCCATAGACTGTAGCCCTCCAGGCTCCTCTGTCCATAGGATTTTCCAGGCAAGAATACTGGAGTGGGTTGGCATGTCTTCCTCCAGGGGATCTTCCTGACTCAGGGATTGAGCCCACGTCTCTTACATCTCCTGCACTGGCAGGCAGGTTCTTTACCACTAGCTCCACCTGGGAAGCCCCTAACTTCAATAGAGCTTCATTCAAAGCCTTACAATATTAACTCCATTAAATAAGAAATAAATCACAGTTTTTCTGCTATTTAAAAATATTTTTTCACGTATTTATTATTTATCTATTTAGCGGCACTTAGCTGTGGCATGCAGAATCTTTTAGTTGCGGCACGTGGGATCTAGAACCCCGACCAGGGATTGAACCCAGGCCCTCTGCATTGAGAGCATGGAGTCTTAGCCACTGGACCACCAGGGAAGTGCTACTATGTAGCTCTTTAGCTACCATCACACATTCACAGCATAGCTTTGGGCAAGACGTGTCTACATGGACTACCTTTAATCAGCTTCCATTCACTCTTCCAACACCATCCCTCCCTGTTGCGTCTCATCTCCTACTAGCATCTACTCCTATTGCTCCCCTGAAAGTGCTCTCATAGTTTCCAGATTGCTTAATTAGTGGACCCTTTTCTGTCTTTATCTCAGTTGATTTCTCTGCAGTGTTTCACCCTGTTGGCCACTTCCTCTTTGTTGAAATTCTCTCCTCCCTCTGCCTTCTGTGATATTTTCTCTTGATTTTTCTCATATCTGCCTCAACCTTATAAACTTCTTTCTCCACCAACCCCTGTAACATTGGTACTCCCCAGATCTTTGCTCTCTCCACACCCTCACTTAGGAATGCTTGTGTCTGCCTTTCTTTCAATATGTAGTACTGCAAATGTACAAAACTAAACTGAACTTTTATATCTTGTACTCCATCTGCAACTCCTAGTTCAGACTTCTAATCCCCCTTTAATTCCCATTCTCACGAGCTCAACAGATAATTCCAGTCTCTTCTCCCTTCATTTTATGACCTTAATCTCACATACCTATTCCCTTACCCTCTGTAAGCTTCAGTTCAGTCCCTAACATTTCTCCCATGTCTCTCCCATGGAAACATAGACCAGCTTCCTAATGGGTCTCTTTGCTTTCTCTTTATTCTCCCAAGTGATGCCATAATGATCTTTCTGAAATGACTCCGTACACACATGCGCACACACACACAAATCTAGAGAATTCCCTGGCAGTCCAGTGGTTAAGACCCTGTGCTTTCACTGCTGAGGTGAAACTAAGATTAACTAATGCTACAACTAAGAGCCTACAAGCTGTGTGGTATGGCAAAAAAAAGAAAAAAAAATCTAGGATTTGCTTTTTGCTGTAGACTCTCACATTGCTCTGTGCATAGCATCATCCTGACACTTATCAGCCTGTATTCTAATAAGTTGAGAGTTATTTGTGTTTTCTCAACTAGACTATTAGTCAGTTGAAGGCAACTTCTAGCCTGAGTGAACTTTTTGATACCATGCCTGATGTGGTAGGTGCTCACTTCACAATGGTTGAATGAATTAATGGAAAATGCTACTAATATTAAAGGAGAAGATTTTAAGAAATGAAAAGGAAAAAGTTTGGAAAGGAATATAGACACAAAGTTGCCTCACTGAGACTTTGCCATGAAAAGTGGAAGAAAGACAACACAAGGCTTCGTCACATTTTTGGACGATGCATCCTTTCAAGAATCTGATAAACATTAAGGGCTCACCTCACAGGATAAAATACAGCTATACACATCACAGAGGATTCTGCATTCAATTTCAGGGGTTCTCCGTATGGATGTCCCAAGCCTCCAGAAATCTAAGGCAACACATGCCCATATGTGGGATGGATCAGAGTTGGGTATGTCTAGAATGAGAATTTGTTCCAGAAAAAAAGGAGTTTTCCTACTTCACACATTACACCAAACGATATAGTAAATTCATTAAAAAGATAAATAATTTTTCAACTATAAAATATTAGGGAAAATATTTTTATAATGTGGAATAGGTATAAAATTTATGAACCTATAAAAGAAAGGACTGACAGATTCGACTATATAAACTTCTGAAAAATAAGACACCATGGATAAAGGAAAAAAAGGCAAATTTCAAAATATGTAAAATATGTGAAATGTTTAAAATCCAAGTAATTTATATCCAGAAAATACATAAGTAGTGACTGTGAGAAAATAACACCACCACAGGGAAAAGAGAAATGGAAAAGAACAGACATTTCACAGAACAAATGCAAATGATTAATTAATACAGGAAAAAGTGCCCAACTTTTACTAATCAAGGAAATATAAATTAAAATAACGAAGTCATTCTTCTTCATCCACCACATTGGCAAAAATTAACAAGATTGATAATATACAGGTTGCCAAGGATATAGGAAAAATGAATATTCTCAAACACTGATGTTGGGAATGAAAATCAGTATTCTTTTAGGAAAGCAATTTGGCAACATCTGTCACTATGGTAAATACACATAAAATTCTACCCAGAAATTTTACCAGTAAGCCTCTCTTCTAGAGAAATGCTTGCAACTGTGCACAAAGAATGATAAACAAGGATATTCACTGAAGTATTATTTATAGTAGAGAAAGCCAAATGTCCACCTAAGGGAAAATGACACTACATTTTTTTATAAAGTGTGGCTTATCTATTTATATTCTCTAAGACATAATACTAAATGACAAGACAATGTATATAATATCCCATTTACTTAAAAAAAAATAGACACTTGACTACATACATATACCAGGGTATAAAAGGGCTATACATTTTAAAATACACCAAACAGTGAGTACCTCTGGAAAGAGGAGTAAAAATCACAAGAAATGACAAGTTAGGATGTATCATTTTATTCTGTATTTTTACCATTTGGAACCAGGATAAATGGAAGTGGAGCACATTTTTAAGGGACATATTCCATTGTACCAGCCAATTTCCTCATTCATTCTGGCCTCTGGAATATCTCACAATTTTGCCTAATTTCTACTGCTCACAAACACTTCATTTAACCCACAAATTGTATACTCTCTCCTAGTCAACACCAGAGCCTGTGGGTCCATGTGGGCGGCCATCACCAGCCTTGCCTCGCAGGGGCAGGAGTCTCATCACTCACCAGATGCAAAGTCATGGCTGCCTCATACAGAAAGGAGGGACCTTGACCCTGTGTTCTGTTTAGGCTATTTATTTTGTTCTGTTTATGCTATTTATTTTGTTCTGTTTGAGGATTTTGCAGAGGGAACCATGATTCTGTATAAATGGGTAATGTTCAATGACAGGTCTATATTTGGTTGTAAGTTAAATGATATTGCTTTCAGAACTTAGTGTGTGGACTGTGAAAGATGCAAGTTTATGAGAATGTTCTCATAACCACATGGGAAACAGAAATGATAAAATAAGCCAAACTGCTACTAGTAGAGATCACCATGCTAGTAGTGTTCCCTTAATCCCTCTCCATTGCAGGAATTAGGCATTAACTTCCCCTCCGGACTTCCTCAGGACAATCAGGTCCAGATACATAAGAGTTCTTTTCCTCTCACTCCTATTACCATGTTCCTTTTGAAGTTCTTGGAAGGCATGTTCCTGACAATGCTTTAAAATGTCTGGTCCACCCCACCCACTCTTCTATTAATACTGTGGCCTCTTAATAGTTGTTAAATAATACGCACCCACCTATACACACTTAGATAAGTGTTTCTGAGTTACCTGTCAATCAGCCTGATTTCCCCACATATCAACTCTTCTATTAAGAAGATCTGATTAAAAATTCTTATGATGGGACTTCCCTGGGGGTCCAGTGGTTAGAAGCCCACCTTCCCACAGGGGACACAGGTGCAACCCTGGTTGGGGAACGAGGATCCCATGTGCCATGAAGCACTAACCCTACAGCAGCAGCTATGGACCCCACATGCTCTGGAGCCCGCATCCCACAGCTGGAGAGAAGTCCAGGCACAGCAACAAGAAATCTCACGTGCCACAGCGAAGAGCCTGTGTCCTGCAGCTAAGACCCAATGCAGTTAAATGAATAAACAGATACGAAAAAGAAACACAGATTTTATTTTTTAAATCTTATTATTTTCAAAAACCTGAATATATGTCATGGAAACAAGAAGTATTGCAGTCATCTGTGTGGGGATTATGTCTCAACATTAAGGGTACTGTCATTTTTAGCATCTCCTTTTACGAGGAAAAAAAACAGAGACAAGTAAAGTCTTAGATTCCCAGAAATCACAGCAAAATCTGAGCCTGGAAATATCAACCAGGTCCATTTTCCCCCTTCCTGCCCACACAGGGCCCCAGTGTAGTCCCACTTCCCTGATAGCCCACAGGCTGAAGCCTGTACTGACGCTCACCAAAATATTCACTGGGTCTTGGCAAAACACAGCTAATGGCCCAGGAAAGGAAGAATAGAGAATCTCAGGCTTTTCACCTTTGCTTCGCTTTCTGGACCTGAGCCTTCTCACGGCAGGACATTGGAGGCAAGTGCATTAATGTAAAGGCAAACAGAAATGTCCCTTTCTCCACACTTATTGCCAACTGGTTTGTTTTCCTAATCTACCCCATAAACACAGCTAAACCGTGCTCTGCCAAGAGGCACCTGGGAGAAGATGGGAGTCCTTAGTCGTGTTTGCCCAGGCTGCAAAGCTACAGTGATTCTAGTGAACCAGGATCAGATCCAGCTTGCCTAGTGCAGCTTTATGCCCGCCTCATTTACATAGGTCACTCTGTGTGGTACATGTTATTATAAGTAATGCACCCACCCGCCACAGATTGTAATGCATCCCAGGAAGCAAATTACTGTCAATGATAAGTTATATGACATTCCAGACCAAATTAGTCGGTTATTCATCTGAGGATCAACAAACTCAGCCTCTACTGAACCATGAAGGAAAGGGAAAACCCCTGAATGATTACATAGACGTCCTACAGTGAAGGGTTGGGACAGGACTGTATTGAAACCCTTTCCTTAGCATGGAAAAGCTGAGAAAGGTCTGGAGAGGCCATTCAGCACACCCCCTGCCTCAGCCTGCTGCAGACTCCAGGGATCCATTAGCATCGCCCAACAGAACAAAAAAGATATATACCAAGAAAAAGCATGTCTTGTTACACATTTGACAGCTACATTTTTCCTAGGGCTACTCCACTGGAAGTAGAACAATATGTCAAGAATAACTTAGGAGAAGTTGGGAAAAAAAAGTCCTAGGAATATGTAAGAAAGTTGGTGATGACATGAATAAATGAAGCAGTATAGGACAAAAAGGAGCTCTCAATAAGCTCAGATCACACCTCATCTGCCTCATATCACACAGGATACTCACCAGCTGATTCCCACACAGTAGCTGGCAGGTGAAGGAGAAACAGGATTTGGGAGCTTTTTTTTCCTATTTCCATACTTCTAATTGTTCTTAAGTTCCACTCCCTAGGTATCTTAAACATTAACAGGCTAAAGCTATGCCCTAACCTTACTATTGGGAGAAGGCAATGAAAACCCACTCCAGTCCTCTTGCCTGGAAAATCCCATGCATGGAGGAGTCTGGTAGCCTGCAGTCCATGGGGTCACTAAGAGTCCGGCACGACTGAGCAAATTCACTTTCACTTTTCACTTTCATGCATTGGAGAAGGAAACGGCAACTCACTCCAGTATTCTTGTCTGGAGAATCCCAGGGACAGAGGAGCCTGGTGGGCTGCCATCTATGGGGTCACACAGAGTCGGACACGACGGAATCGACTTAGCGGCAGCAGCAGCAGCCTTACACTGGGGTGCTTATGCTCTTTGGCTTCCAAAGGACAGAAATAACTTCACTTAGGCTACCTCAAGTTGTGAGGGCTCATGATTCAGTTACACAGGGTAACGTGTGGCTTCTCCCTTTTCTACCTATCTGCCCCAACTGTCATCCTTAAGCCGCAATCTGGCTGGCTGATCCTCTCCATATTCCTCAGACCAAATTCCAGAGTCTGTTTCCCACTGTAATCACTTAACTCCTATTGGTCAGAAGCCTTGCCTGTCAGCCACCTACGAGCTCACCAGCCTATGAACTGGCTGCCTTTGAGTCAGGTGTCTACATCTGGGCCAATCATCAGGTGCCCACTGCACAAGATAAGGTTTAGAGTAGCTTCTTTGGTCAGGGGTTATGGACCAAAGCAACTTTTTCCAGAAAAGAATGACTGGAGCTGGGGGTGAGGTCTCAAGCACATGTCTTAGTCAAATTGCCACCAAAAGCTTAAGCAGAAATAAGCCATTGATTTAGAGGCAGGGTCTTTAAAGGAGCAGGACCAGTTTCATAGGCTTATGCACAGGTACACAGGGTCCCTGCACTTACAAGGGCCCACACTTGGCTTAATGCTCCTTTGTAGATATCTTAACATTCTTAATAATCTTTGAATAGGGGGCTCTACATTTTCATTTTGTAGAGGCCTTGCAAATTATATAGCTATTCCTCTCTGAGAGCTTTTATTGAAACAAGTGAAGGCAGTTTCATAGAACTAAATAATTTTGGATTCAAAGATTCTTCAGAGATCATTCACTCAAAATACTCATTTGACAAACAAGAAAACTGAGCTCAAAGAAAGGCTGATTGCTTTATCAAGATCCCACAGTGAGCACTGGCAGTGTCAGACTAGAAACAGATTCTTAGTGCAAAGTCCAATCTTCTCATTACTCCATGTGGCAGGCTTCCTAGCAGAGAGGACTGCTTGACAGTCAGTCTATTTTGCCAAAATATTTGGTAAACTATTTAGAAATCTCATTTTATGAGGCTGATATAAAAACACAAATATCCATCTTTCCTTGTTCAATCTTGCATCCTATTTCCTCACCTATGACCTCCAATGGAACAGATTCCATTGACAATCTCCAGAATCTAAAATGAGAGCTGGATAGAGAAATATAAATTAATAGAAACTCCTGGAGAATTATCTGATAACAGATATAAAAATTACAGTGTCCATACTCTTCACTCCACAATTCCATTTCTACATACTGTCTCACATACACACGAATATTATTGCACACCAGAGACTATTCACTGTGGTGTTGCTTATAATAGCAAAAGATTAACAACCTAAATATCTGTCAATAGGAAACTGGTTTAAATTTATATATATATGCATATAATATATATATAAATACATGCACACATACAGATATATATATGATACTATGTTCATGCAACAAAATATTACATAGCTCTTAGGAAAAAGAGGTTAATTTATATTTACTAATATGGAACAATATCTAACATACTGCTTCACAAAAAAGCAAGGTATAAAACATTATACAGTACGCTTCTCTTTGGGGGGGAAAGGATACAGGAGTCCCTCCAACCACCACCCCCGGCCACTATCTGTAAGAGAGAAGTTCCAAGTGGATGTCTAAAACCACAGATAATACCAGACCCTTTATATACTATGTTTTTCCTATACATGCACGCCATACATACTATAGGTATGAATGTACAAGAACTATGATAAAGTTTAATTTATAAATTAGGCACAGTAAGAGATTAACAACAATAACTAATAATAAATTGAATAATTATAACAACATATTGAAATAAGTTATGTGAATGTGGTCTGCCCTCTTTCTTTCTCTCTTTCTCTCTCAAAATATCTCATGGTACAAGTGTAATGCCTTAAAAGGGGAAGCGCTTTACAGCATACTCGAATTGCCAGCATCTCTATCCTTGCACTCTGGGCCCATTATTAAGTAAAATACCAGGAACAGTGCAATCCGGCAACAGTTATTCCATATCAAGATGGCCACTAGAGGGGATGCGACGATTCACATCCCTCATGGAGCAGAGGGGATAATGCAAGATTTCATCACGCTACACAGAACAGGGCACAATTTAAAACCTACGAATTGGGAGTTTCCTGGTGGTCCAGCAGTTAAGAATCCGCTGCCAGTGCAGGGGACATAGGTTCA
Source organism: Oryx dammah (assembly GCF_014754425.2). Lineage (NCBI taxonomy): Eukaryota > Metazoa > Chordata > Mammalia > Artiodactyla > Bovidae > Oryx > Oryx dammah. The sequence continues at coordinate 60,673,542 of NW_024070204.1, forward strand.
ATCACTGTATCCCTGGTTTGGGAAGATCCCACACACCACAGGGCAACTAAGCACACGCACCCAGGAGCCCTAGAGCCCATGGTCTGCAACAAGAGAAGCCTCTGCGATGAGAGCCCTTTGCACACAGCTAGAGAGTAGTCGCCTGGTTCTCCACAGCTAGAGAAAGCCTGCATGCAGCAGTAAAGGCCCGGGGCAGCCAAAAATAAATGAATAAACACGTAAAACTTATGAATTGTCTATTTCTGGAAATTTCCATTTAATATTTTTGAACCTCAGTTGACCACAGGGAACTGAAACCTCAGAAATCAAAACCACTGATAAGGGGGAAAACACCACTGTATTTAGTTATATACCCTATAATTACACAAACATATGTTGGAGTATTTGTACTTGCACATAATCTATCTAGAAGTACATTCAAAACAGAATGACTGCCTTCAAGGAGACTCAGGGATAGGAATGTGGGGGAAATTTTTATTCTATGCCCTTTTGTTCCCTTAAAATGTGTGCTATTGGCATATCTTTTCAAAAATTAATTAGTTATAAATTAGGAGGTTGGGATTAACCCATACACACTATTGGATATAAAACAGCCAATAAGGGCCTACTGTATATCACAGGGAACTGTAGTTAACATTTTCTAATAACCTATAAGGGAAAAGGATCTGAGAAAGAACATATATATGTATGTGTGTATATAACTGAGTCAGTGTGTTGTACATCTGAAACTAATATAACATTATAAATTAACTAAACTTCAATAAAATAAAATAATGAGTTCCATTGAATGAGTGTCTGAAAGAGGACCCTATGACACTGCCAGTATTGATTCATGTCTACAATAGTGGCTTCACTCGTAGCTCAGTCAGGAAAGAATCTGCCTGCAGCGCAGGAGACTTGTGTTCGATTCCTTGGTTGGGAAGATCCCCTGGAGAAGGTGATGGAAACCCACTCCAGTATTCTTGCCTGGAGAATCCCATGGACAGAGGAGCCTGGTGGGCTACAGCCCATGGGGTCTCAAAGAGTTGGACACGACTGTGACCAAACCACCACAATAGTGAAAAGCACACTATTGCTGTCTTGTTTACTAAGGCTTTTGCTAGGATCTTGTATTGAACTTACAAAGGCAATTATAAGCAGTTACATCAAACTGCGGGAAAAAACACACACAATTCTCTCTTTTCCCCCTCCTCTGCTCTATATAAAAAGAAAAATCTGAAAAGTTTTCAAAACCTGCTTAATCCATTGCTTGTTTAGTCATTGGCACAGCTGTGTGACACAGTAGAGAAAACGAGAAATGTTCCAACTCTTTCTTTGGAAATTTGCCAATATCCTCTCCAAAGTGTCCTTCAGAATATCCACTTATGTTTTACCAACGCACCTACCAATCGCGTTGCTGAGCACTTTCACAACAGCTTTACTTTGAACCAAAAGCACAAAGGGGGACACAAACATCAGTGCTGCCCTCATTCAGCAGAAGTACATTTTCCTCAAGTGGCAACACAAATGGTGACTTTAGGTCTCCAAGTGAGCCCAATTCCCGTGGGAAAACCGATTCCTAATTAACAAGCAAAGACAAGGGAGGGTCCCCCCTCAGCCTCATATGCTCTATTCTTCCACTTCACATGGTCTACATTTATGCAGCCCACATGTAGTGGACCAAGAATAGCCACAAATTCTTGACACACCTCTCCTTGGGAGGTAGGATCTGTTTCCACTCTTCTAGATTCTGGGTTGCCCTGTGACTTCTTTGACCGATGGGATATAGCAGAATTGGTGCCATACCAAGTCTGAGTCCAGTTTTTAAGAGACTGACTGTTCCTCCTTTTCCTTTCAGCATCCTAAGCAAGGCACTGTGTAAAAATTCAATTGCCTTCCTAAGGAGAGCAGGTGGAGATGCTAAAACAGCGTGGAGAGGGAAAAAAGGGCCAAAGCCATTCCTGTCAAGACACCAAGCACGTGGAGGAAATAACCTAAACCCTCAGCCCCTACCAGCCACCAATGGAAGAGCACCAAGCAACCTGTGTCAATATCGGGTGGAGCAGAAGAGCCACCCAGCCAAGCACTGCCCAGGTTCCTGACCCACAAAATTATGAGATGTAATTAAATGCAGTAACACATAACCAGACCACCATCCTAGCAGCTATTAAACACTGACATCTTCAAATAGTTCATACTCAAAATTCAGTCCTTCCTAAATTACCTTAGAATAATAATAGAATTATCTCATGCCAGGCAGCCACCACTACTGGGAGAAGGAGCCAGGTTCAAGCTGAGAGAATAGAAGGGTCTCCTCCCCTAGCATCTCTTCCTATGATTTCTAGAGACGAATCTACATGGCCAAGGTAAGGGACCATCATCTGTCACTGAGGACTCCAGAGATCACAGGTCACAGAGCCTGAAGTTTGCCAGCTCACACAGGATCCCCATCCCTGAGGGTATCCTTTGACCAACCCTATCCATGGCACTGCTGGACCAAACCCATGTCCACCATGTCATGGCGGTCACATGTGGTTATTCTTGGAGGTGGGATAAGAACCAGTCCTCTTACTGCAGCCCTTGCCCTTCCAGGCTGAGCTGAGAGGAAAAGCCAAGTCTTGGAGGGAAAGATTCCTAGATTAACTTCCCCAAACCATCACTGGCAGCTGCCACCCACTCCAGCCCATGTGCCTGTCCTCACCCACCCACAGGGTTGCCAAGGCCTGAAGGAGGTGGCTCTGTCAGAAACCATAATTAGGGATTTCATCATATACTTTAGCTCCCTGAGAACAAATTCTTCCCTACAGCATGCAAATCTATTGTTCAAATTTCAAACACCCAAATGACCTTCAAACACACTGTTGGGAATGCATTAGGTGGAAAAGTAAAGACACCACCTCTTCTGAATTACAGACATGGTCTCGAAATGCAGAAAAGGGCATTTCTAAGGTTGAAGCAAGAATGAGAGACTTTAAAACAACATGATGAAGGAATACAATGAGACTGACAAATATAACTTAGGAGGGTCCAGGTTGTACAGAGGAGAGCATGCACAGAGATGCTATGAGAGAGGAGAAAGGGGAGGTGAAAAGAGGGTCTTCTCCCCTCCTGGTTCCTGGCTTCAAAGGAATGAAGTCCCATTCAGTGTCACTGAACACCTTCCCTCACTGTCTGTAGAGACAAATATATAAATGGTGAGCTGACCATCTGAATAATCTATTATTCAGAAAGTCTGGATATTACTAGGGAAAAAAGGTGTTGGTTTAGAGGAAAGCTTTTTTTCCTCCCAAGCCAAAGGAAGAAATTTAGGACTTTTCTAAATGATCTCACTAATTTTATCAATTTTTTACTTCAGATAATGACTCTTCCCAGAACACTCTTGGGTCAGGTCTATAGAGGCAGAAGAGGGAAGAGAGAAGGTTACCTCTCTGGTTGCTTAGACTGGTCCAATTCCACTAAGTATCACACAAACCTCTTCATTGCTTCTGCTGTGTTCACCTGACCTTTTTCAATTTCTTTTTCCTCTCTCCATTACCCTAAGGGAGTTATCTAGCCACTCCGACTTTCTTTGCATGCAAAATGTAACAGTCCTTTGTTTCTTCTTTCAGATAAAGGCCGTCTTGGGGAGGGGAAAAGAAAAGAGCCTGGCTTCTTCAAATTAGCTCTGAAATAAAAGTCACTGCCAGATGTTATATAAAAGGTGACGTAATCCTAAAGTACTTCATTACATATGCAGCTCTGCTCTTCAGCCCAGGAGGAGTTTATTACATTTTGTCGATCCCATTTTCTAAACCCACATCATTTTTACATAATTTTTCCTGCCTGACAGACATCTTCACATTTTCACAGCAACCCATCAAGATAGCGTTGCAACAGCACAGGGAACTGGGTTGGCCGTTTACAAATAAGGGCGCTAATAAGCCAGATTTGTCCCTGAGATACAATTCAGAGGTAAATGGTCTATCCATGCATGTAAGAAGCACATCTATTTTAGAAAAATAGAGAAGAAAACAGAGCATCATTCCAGCTGACACCGTGTTCTTTTAAAATAGGTACTGAATCTATTCTACAAGTAGGAAAATGGGGAAATGCCAATCTAAACTTATTCTTGCAATCCTCTTCATTTCCCTAATAAATTCCTGAATCCTAGTGGAATAAATAGCCATGGCAAATGCATTAAGATCAAACTTCCTGCCTTTTTGGATTGGCACAAAATTTAGATGAAAACACACATTTGTACCAAGGCATATCTAGCTACCGGGATGCTTTAAGTGCAAACACTGCGAGACATTTCCTCCCACTCCCCAGGTGCTAAGCATCTTTCCCCCTCCTTTCCTGGGCACTTGGGGCCCTACTGCCCTCTGACGGTGAAAAGCAGCAGTGCAGGCTGGACACTTCTTCCCTCCCAAGAGAATTAAGGGCTAGCTGGAGTCCAGAGCCAAGAGGACCACTGCCTTAAGATCACTATGAGAGGCCGAATACTCTCAGCTACTAGTCGGGAAAAAATCTGACTCAGAAATCCGGTGGCAGAAGAAAATGCCTGTAACTCCCACTCCCAAGAAATGTATATACATACATGCCATTCATGTTGAGAATCTCCTTCAGTTTTAATGAAAGACCTCTGTTAAAATGAACTTTATGACTCCAGACTGTAATTACAAACTCGGGGTAACAGATTCTCTCATTTCTTTTAAGCGCAGAATTTGAATATAGGACAAAGGGAGATGTGAAGGCTTTGTAAAAGAACTCTGACATTCCCCTGTGCTCTCCTCCCCCATTGCTGAGGAAACAGATGTAGATCAATGGACCACTAGGCCCCAAAATACACGTATTATTTTCTACTTTTGCCCAAGGTCATCACATTCCTTAGTTCTAAAGTATTTTGCTTCATAGATTCAAATTTTCCTTTCCTTTTAAAGCAGTTTTTCTTCGTATGAAGGTTATTCGTGCACATGGCCTAAAGAGTCAAATAGTTCTGCAAGTCTCATTCCAAAAAACAGCAATCCCCACAGCATCTACCTCTTGTTTCCTGCTCCTAAGAGGCAACTACTTTCAACTCTTTCAACTGAATCGTTTACTCTCTCTCTCCATGTTTCTGAATGATGTGTGTATGTTGCTACCTCTTGATGTTTGGCTTAGGCATTTTATACTGACTGTGCACTATGGAAAACAATTTCATGCACATATATACACAGACCCCCACCACACAAATATCCTTTCCAGTAGAATTTTGGTAAGATTAAAAATCAATATGTATAGTTCTATGACTATTAAATTCTTAACAGCCAAGTCATGTAGGCTCCGGGAGCTCTGGCATGCTGCAGTCCATGGGGTCACAAAGACTCGGACATGACTGAGTGACTGAACTGAAATAATGTGGTATGCCATATTAAGTTTTTATTTTCCTTGGAGTTTTAAAAAAAAGTTGGTTTTTTTTTCCACATGCTCATTTTTCTATTGTATTCATTCCCTGGAAGAGGTCATGGCAACCTACTCCATTTTCCTTGCCTGGAGAATCCCATGGACAGATGGAGGCTTGCAGGCTGCAGTCTATGGGGTCGCAAAAAGTCAGACATGACTGAAGCAACTTAGCATGCCTGCACCCAATGTATTAATTTTCATAGGGCTGCCATAACAAAATACCACAGTCTTGGTGGCTTTAAGCAAGAGAAACTGGGAATTCCCTGGAAGTTCATGGGTTAGGACTCTTGTGCTTTCACTGCAATAAATAAATTAATAAGTCCACTGCTGAGACCTACAAACTCAAGGGGATGAGGATTCTTTTAAAAAATAATAAGAGAAATTTATTATCTCACTGTTCTGGAAATTTACTATTCACAGTCTGAAATCGAGGTGTTGGCAAGACCATGTTTCCTTTGAAGCCTCTAAGGAGGAGCCTTCTTTGCTCCTTCCTACCTTCTAGTGTTTGCCAACAACCCTGGCATTCCTTGGCTTACAGAAACATGTACACCTTGATGGTCACATGGCCTTTTTTCCTGTGTATGCCTGTATCATCAAATGGCACCCTCCTCTTCATATGGCATGGTCTCCCTATATTGCTTCTCCTCTTGCTATCAAGACATCAATCATCTAAGACTAAGGGCCTACCCTGTTCCTGTCTGACCTCACCTTAATTTACATCCTCATTGCATCTGCAAAGACATTATTTCTGAATAAGTTCACATTCTCAGGTATCAAGTGTTGGAACCTCAACTTGTGTTTCAGTTCAGTTCAGTTCAGTCGCTCAGTCGTGTTAGGGGGTCACTATTCTACCCACATCTACATCAGTTTATTCCCAAATTCTCTCCAATTGTCTAAATCTCCTCTGAGTATATGCAAATATTTTCTGTTTCCTATCAGGTTCCATCTTCTGTGTTGGTTCCCACTCAGGCTTTCCCTTTATGACTGATTATAGTTACAGTCCATAACCTTTCAAGTTCAAATGCAAGAACAGTGCATGTTCCTATCTCAATGGTGTCATTGGCCAAACAAGGTCACATGCCAATCTCAAACCAATAGTTCCATGCAGGAGAATGGTATGTGCACAGTGGCTTAAGCCTGGGTCTTATGGTCTATCCCTGGAGCTGAGAGTAAGACCAGTTTTATCCAACTGCATGATCTGAGCATGAGAAAGAGGTGATTCCTGTATAAGAGGAGGATTTGAATATGAGACAAAGTGACACAGAATATGGAACAAAGGGTGAATAGATGTCAAGCACCGAAAACCACTAATGTCCACTATATCCTGTCAACAAGACCTTTAAGAGGTTTCACTTTCCCTAAACCAGAACACCAACTTTGGCTCTCTAGAGAATTTTATGATAATCGACTCACTCCAGGAAAGTTTAAAAAAAAAAAAAACAGAAAAGAAATTGAACAAAAATACATTCACATCTATATTTTATCCTTTTTTTGCTTTTATAGGAATTGGTCTGGTAAGATCTAAAGGGAAAACACACATCATTTTAATACATTTTGACATCCTAAAATGTTTGGGGAGAAGGTATTATCCCAAATACAAGATGTCCTACAAATGCAAAGAAATACCCTCTGGTCAAATCCTCATGATTTCAAACAGAAGGATGCAGAAAACAAAAATTGCAACCAAGCAAGCAATAACCATCCCACTGATATTAAAAATGTTCTCCTGCCGAGATGCCACAAGAAGTTTTCTTCAAGTGAGTTTTCACACTTCACCCTAGTTGTCCAAAATCATCTGTTCCCATCTATGAAGAGTTTTGAGAACACCAGCCTCACTCCCCATCCATCATACAGCATCGAAGGAGTTCAGAAATGTTTAGCTTTAGGTTTCCTTTCTATTGACTTCATTTTTTTTTTTTTTAAGAAGGGGAGAGCGCAAGGGCCACGCCGATGTCCTCTATTGACTTCTCTATTAATCTTTGACCTAATTCTTTGTACTTTGGAACAACAGATCCCAAACTTTAACAGTCATTTTATTCACTGAAACAGTTAGTGTTTGAGTCTAAGAGTTAATGATCTCTCCCAGCCTGAAGGCCTCTGTCAGGGCAAACACAGGCTTAGAGACGTAAGACCCAAGACAATAAAATCACAAAGAAAAATGGAGGAAATAGGAGAAGACGGTGTCATGGTTAATTTTACATATTAGTTTGACTGGGCCCCAGGATGCCCGGATGTCTGGTTAGGCGTTATTACCTGGGTGTGTCTGTGAGGGTGTTTCAGGAAGAGATAGATAAGCATTTGAATTAGTGGGCTGGTACCATCCAATCCACTGAGGGCACAGATAGTCAAAAAGGCAGAGCAAGGTTGCATTCTCTCTCTGCCTGAATACTTGAAGTGAGATATATATTTATATTTTATGATCACAATGAACATTTCCATTTACTTTGCATTATATGTCATTGGTCATGTATGGATGTGAGAGTTGGACTGTGAAGAAAGCGGAGCGCCGAAGAATTGATGCTTTTGAACTGTGGTGTTGGAGAAGACTCTTGAGAGTCCCTGGGACTGCAAGGAGATCCAACCAGTCCATTCTAAAGGAAACTGGTCCTGGGTGTTCTTTGGAAGGAATGATGCTAAAGCTGAAACTCCAGTACTTTGGCCACCTCATGCGAAGACTTGACTTATTGGAAAAGACTTTGATGCTGGGAGGGGTTGGGGGCAGGAGGAGAAGGGGACGACAGAGGATGAGATGGCTGGATGGCATCAAGGACTCGATGGACGTGAGTCTGAGTGAACTCTGGGAGTTGGTGATGGACAGGTAGGCCTGGCGTGCTGCGATTCACAGGGTCACAAAGAGTCGGACACGACTGAGCAACTGAACTGAACTGAACTGACATGTCATTATAAATGTTAACAAAACTTAAAAAGGATACCTTTGGGTCGGTCAGAGGAAAATACCAAAGTCTCATGTGGGGGCTGCAGTTTAAGGATGCTGTCTTCAGCCATCACATGGTGGCAAAACAGTGGTGAGCAGTACCCAAGTCCGTATCAAAGACACTGTGCGTTTCCTTATATATCTTATTGAATCTGTTTCTCTGGAGAACCCTGAATGATACAGATGGAATAGAGAGAAAAAGAAAAAGTAATCAAATAAAAAGCTAGAGAAAGAGAAGGCAAGGAAGAAAACAGAATAAAGAATGTGGAGAGAAGAATATAAGATGATAAGATGGGAAAAGTCCTAACTTGGGTATGAGGAACTGCTCTTTGTAATTCACTGCCTAGCCCTGTGTGCCTGTCTGGGGTTACCCCTCTGGGCCCCAGTCTCCCCACTAAGAGGAGCAACCTGACAACATCTCTTGAATTCCTCTGGTCCAACCACTCTCTGGAAAAGGCAATGGCACCCCACTCCACTGTTCTTGCTTGGAGAATCCCAGGGACAGGGGAGCCTGGTGGGCTGCCGTCCATGCGGTCGCTAAGAGTTGGACTCGACTGAAGCGACTTAGCAGCAGCAGCAACCACGCTCTAACTGTGATTCCTCCAGTCCACCCCCTCAGCTAATACTCGTGCAATAGGTGCCTACCTGCCAGGGTCCTCACCTGGGTGGGGATGACAAGCAGCTCACTGCAGGACTGGTTTTAAGTGCTGCGTTTGTCAATAAAGCCCTTTTCAGCATTCTGAGCTCAGAGAAGAGGATCCCGGTGGGATGGGCAGCTAAGTGCTGGATGTAAAGTTGCCAAACCATCAAGCCCAGGGGAGGCACTCTGCGAAGAGCATCTCCTAAAAACTCAGCATTTAGAATGACACATCTCAACGTCCCATTTCCAGAACCTATCACTTCACCTCCTATGGGATTTTAACGGATGAAAAAACAATAAGCTCTCTATTCCAGGTGATGTTAGCAGAAGACCTATTTCTCGGATCAATGCCCTCAACCAAATACCAGAGCAAATACACAGGCTCTTTTAGGTCTTATTCACCCTTCTACTTGCTGCTGCCCCTTCGTGGAAGCAGATGAGATTTTATGACATGATTAGTACTGAGAGTTCTGGGCGAGCAGTGATCTTCAACCAGAGGACATTCAAATCCCCTAGAGAGACTGTTTTTTAAAATGGCTGTTTGGGCCCCTTTCCTAAAATTTTTCATTTAATTGGTCTAATACAGGAATGCAGGCAGCAGTCTTTTCTCTTTAAACACTCCCCAGGTGATTCTAATGTGAGGCCAGGATGAGAACTAGGAGGCTGAGGGCTACAGTGTTTCCACCAGGTTTGGAGCAGCAGGGAGCCCCTCAGACACACCTGCTTTACCAAGAATCCTTAACAGAAAGGAAGTTTCCCCCACAATAGCTGTAGATGTTGTGTTTTGGTCTAGCTTTGCTCTTTCCCCTACAGAGCTACAGACATACTCCAAGCAAGCAAGGGTCCTACCAAGGGTAAGAAAACCATCAAATTTTTGCCAAACTAGCGCCCTTCTAAATTTGGGGCTGACATCACTGTTTTAGAACTTACAAGAACAATTGATCTACCTCCATCTAAGGAAATGAGTCCCAGTGCCAGGCAGTTCTGGTTTGATAATATGTTCATCATCAAAGCCATTTCTTAGGTACTGGAGAAAGTAGAGTCACTAGCCCTGTATTCCTAAATCTTAAACTTTGTCCTGTATTCTGAAAAGTCTGTCCCTCCACAGAGTTTAAAACAGCTATATCCCTAGTTTGAGCAGTATCTCATATTGTCATGGATCTTCAGAGTAAATTATCTGGCTTCTGTGGCCATCAGTTCTTACTTTTTGAAATTTGTCAATAATATTCCTCCCTTCAATGTCCCATTGGTCAGTTTTCATTCCAATCCCAAAGAAGGGCAATGTCAAAGAATGTTCAAACTGCCGCATAGTTGCACTCATTTCACATGCTAACGAAGTAATGCTCAAAATTCTCCAAGCTAGGCTACAACAGTACATGAGCCAAGAACTTCCAGATGTTCAAGCTAGATTTAGAAAAGGCAGAGGAACCAGAGATCAAATTGTCGACATCTGTTGGATCATAGAAAAAGCAAGAGAATTCCAGAAAAACATCTATTTTTGCTTCATTGACTACGCTAAATCCTTTGACTGTGTGAATCACAATAAACTGTGGAAAATTCTGAAAGAGATGGGAATACCAGACCACCTGACCTGCCTCCTGAGAAATCTGTATGCAGATCAAGAAGCAGAAGTTAGAACCAGACATGGAACAGTAGACTGGTTCCAAATTGGGAAAAGAGTATATCAAGGCTGTATACTGTCACCCTGCTTATTTAGCTTACATGCAGAGTACATCATGTGAAATGCCAGGCTGGAAGAGGCACAAGCTGGAATCAAGACTGCCAGGAGAAATATCAATAACCTCAGATATGCAGATGACACCACCCCTATGGCAGAAGTGAAGAGAAACTAAAGAACCTCTTGATGAAGGTGAAAGAGGAGAGTGAAAAAGCTGGCTTAAAACTCAGCATTCAAAAAATTAAGATCATGGCATCCAGTCCCATCACTTCATGGCAAATAGATGGGGAAACAATGAAAACAGTGACAGACTTTATTTTCTTGGGCTCCAAAATCACTGCAGAAAAGACGCTTGCTCCTTGGAAGAAAAGCTGTGACAAACCTAGACAGCGTATTAAAAAGCAGAGACATTACTTTGCCAACAAAGGTCCATATAGTCAAAGTTAAGGTTTTTTCAGTAGTCATGTATGTGTGTGCGAGTTGGATCTTCTGAGATTCTGAGATTACAATCTCAGAAAGCTGAGTGACGAAGAATTGATGCTTTTGAACTGTGGTGTTGGAGAAGACTCTTGAGAGTCCCTTGGACCACAAGGCGATCAAACTAGTCAGTCCTAAAGGAAATCAATCCTGAATATTCATTGGAGGAACTGAAGCTGAAGCTCCAATACTTTGGCCACCTGATGAGAACAGCCAACTCATTAGAAAAGACCCTGATGCTGGGAAAGATTGAAGGCAGGAGGAGAAGGGGACGGCAGAGGATGAGATGGTTGCATGGCATCACTGAATCAATGGACATGAGTCTGAGTAAGCTCTGGGAGATGTGAAGGACGGGGAAGCCTGGCATTCTGTAGTCCATGGGATCACAGAGAGTCAGATATGACTTAGCGACTGAACAAAAATAACATGATGTTCCATATATTTAGCCCTTACAGTATATCAGGCACCATAATAGACACAAAATATATCTAATTCACAGGACAACCCTGAAAAACAAACACTATTTTTCTAAGTTTACAGATAAGAGATCCCATGGCTGGTAACTATTAGACCTGAGATTCAAATTCAAGTCTATCTGGCTCCAAAAATAATCATCTTCTCACAGTGCTCTACTTCCCACAGAAAATCTGTTGGAAGGTCAGTAGCTGCAACAAAACAATAAAAGTAGATATTTGTATAGTAATGAGCTGAGTTACCCCCAATGTTCTCTCCTTACTCCCTGAACTCTAAAAGGATCCTTAGCCCCAGATTTCCCATCCTCAACTATATTAAAGTCTTTAGAGCCTCCAAGTCCTCTGAGAATGCCTATACTTCCTGATTAATTTGTGAGATGCATTACATACTTCTAAACTCTATGTAATCAAATCCTATAGATGTTAAATCAGTGTGCCTGGTAGAGTGGGAACTGGAAGCTCCAAAGGACAGATGGACATCTGTTTGAGTCGACTAGGAAAAAGACTTTCTAACAAGGATGCAAGTTCTTACACAGATCAGGCTCCTTGAGAGAGAAAGGGAACTTGGGGCAGACACCAGGAACACAGTCAACCACATTCAAAGACGAGGAACTTAGGATGCGTGCCAGCCTTTTGAGAACAAAAGAAGGCCCCACTCCCCACCCTCTGGTGCTCTACAAACTAAGCGAATTGACTGCAATCTTAAAATGTTTATCCAGCTACGTTCCCCAAGGGTTGTCTTAAAGAAGATAGAAAGAGCCAGACCACAGCAGAAAAGCCCCTATCTCACTTGGTAGGTCATGCTGAAGTTGGAAGAATGTAATTGCTTGAACATTTAGATCCCATCCGAGTTGGCCCTTCTCACTGAGACAATCTAGCCTTAAAGAAGGACTGTCCCTTCCTCTCTCCTATTAGTAGGCAGCAGCCGCCTAGTCATCCCCTCCAGAGTCAGGAAAGCTATTATCTATCTCCTGGATTTAGTGAAGCAAATAGAAGTTTGATTTCTTTTCAGATAAAAGAGATGATGCAAATGAGAATTTTATCTTGCGTGGAGGAGTGTCAAAGTAGGAGAATGAATCCTTCTTGATTACAATCTTCCATCATTCTGATTCTATAATTACTGAATGGGATCAATCAGCTTTCAGTTGTTACCTTGGTGAAAGATTAAAACATCATTACTTGTCCTACGTATTTCACACTTTAGCAAATTTTAATAAACTGAATGCATGAGAAATGGTTATATTATTTCTCATGATATTGGGATGCTAATGACATTTGTATTGATTTTAATACACATTTGTTGGTCAAAAAGAGTCAGATTCCAACGAGGCATAGCATCCTATAATCAACACTAACAAATGAAGACTACTGAACACAGAAATGGCCCAGATGAAGTCATTAATCAGAAATATCATAAAATAATTGCCAAAAAACTAGGGCGGTCTTATCTTCCTAATGAACATCTTTTATGGAATATTGATTAATTTATAACTATTACACATTGTTGATTTCTCTATTAAAATATTTTAAGTAAGTCTATGAAAAGCACTTTAAAAAGCAGCATCAGGAGAGAACTAACTTCTCAATAGAGAGGCTCATAGGTACCTTCCCAAAAGGTGAGAAAGAGTCCTAAAGATCACAGCATATATACAACTCTTCCTTAAAGCAATTCAAGTCTGAAAATTTCTTGGCCTAAGAGTGGGAAAGAATTTACAGAGTTATGAATAACATAAAACAGAATAAGAAAGGTGACGTTTCCATAGTTAAGACACCACATTTTCAAGTAACTGGCTGCTTGACTTGTACTTCAGTTCCCTCATCTGTAAAATGGGACATAATAATAGCACTCACTTCACAGGGCTGGTGTCAAGATAAAATGCAAAAGTAATATACATACAGTCTATATTAGCATCCTCCAGTCAAACTGCATTTCCCAGTTAAAAGTGTGTTGTTGCTGTTCAGATGCTAAGCTGTGTCTGACTCTTTGTGATCCCATGAACTGCAGCACGCCAGGCTTCCCTGTCCTTCACTATCTCGGAATTTGCACAAATTCATGTTCATTGAGTCAGTGATATCATCCAACCATCTCATCCTCTGAATCCCACTTCTCCTTTTGCCCTCAGTCTTTACCAGCATCAAGATCTTTTCCAATGAGTTGACTCTTTGCATCAGGTGGCCAAAGTATCAGAGCTTCAGCATCAGTGCTTCCAGTGAATATTCAAGGTTGGTTTCCTTTAGGATTGACTGGTTTGACTTCCTTGCTGTCCAAGGGACTCTCAAGAGTCTTCTTGAGTTTCATATATATGAAGATCTTATTTTGTTTCTCCCAAATTCTCTGTTTGATTTTTTATGATTACTTACTCTAGCTTGTACATTGATCCATGCCTCCTAGGGGGCTAATCAAGTCTGGGAGGATCTGGAAACTAGAGTCTAGCCTTGCAGGTAATAAATAGTGAGGAGTGATGAGGAAGCCAGAGAATGAGGTCTTAAATGCTTCACAGTGTGAAACTTTACCAGCGCCAGCCTTTAACAGACCTATAAGAATTGTGATAAATGTCTTCTGTGGGATTCCATTTCTTTTAAATGCTGGAAAAAGCAATGTTTTTCTCCAAGAGAATATAGAAGATAAAATATAGATGGCCCTGGAAAGACCAAGTGGAAACGAGAGAGCCAGGCTTATAAGAAGCAGGACATGTGAAGAGTCACGGGAAGGGGGCTGGTGTGTCTGAGCCAAGTTCACCTGAATCTTCCAGAAATGAGAGTTAGAGGACTGGAAATGGGGGTCCTAGGTGACACCACTGGGTATTTCAAAATAAAATCAACTCTTCCAAAGCCCATTTTCTCAATTTTAAGATTCACTGGCCTTCCTTTCCATTTTGGTTTTTCAAAAACTTCATTGACACCAATTCAACACACCATTCTTCAAATCCAATTAAATTCATTCTACCAACCTCTTTTATCAGCTTTTTATTATCCCACATCTTCCTTTAATGTTATTTGAAATTTTAAAACAATACAATAATGAGCATTTTTTAATCAAAGCAAGATACCTGTTATGTCTGCTGTGGAAAAAAAAACTTATATAGGCCACTTATACCTTGACTACGATGATGACAGCAGTAGCAGCTATTGTCTGTGGAGTGCTCACCATGAAGCAGGCATCATACTAATTGTTTTACTTACATTAATGTGTTTAACTCTTACAACATCCCAGCAAAAGCAGACTGTTATTACAGATGAGGAAACTTAAGGTCATAAAGTTGGTGGTAAAACAAGGATTGCTTCATTCTTAAGTAATTATTCACTAGGGGTAAAATACAACAAATAAACTACTTTTTTAAATGTAGATTAAAGAAGAGAGAGGTGCAGTTATATTTTTAAGTACATTTATTCACAAAAGGTATAAAAAGCAACCTGAGAGCAATCACAGATAAATAGTGCTTTACTTTAAGGCCCTTGAAAAAAGGTTTTGGTTTTCAAAACTAGTCATAACAGTAAGTCCCATGCTACATACCTTTAGTGTGATTTTTAACTCTCTTACTTTGTGATACGGGGGGGTCTGGGTTCCTTGGTTTGAATCTGGGAGGGCTTATGACTAACAGTGGAGGTGACACTATGTACTTTCAAGTTTAGTTCATAAATGCCTGCTTCTGATGGGATACTTGCTTTTGGAACCCAGCTACCATAGACTTTCATCTTAAAGGCCCAAGAGAAATACCAGTTCCTTCTAGAGCATTAGAAGCTCTAGAGAGCTTAGCTTAACCAATTACAGGAGGCTCACTCGGATACCATAGCAAAGTCCTTAGGGGCCATTGTTCTTCGGATCTCTTGGCAGCCCCCATTCAGCAAGGACAACCACCACAGGACCCTACAAACCAGTGGAAAGCCAACAGAAGGTTTTCCCCGCAACTTTTGGGATCACCTCCACAGCTCTAGAGCCCCACATGTCAGTGGACGGCCACCCTGGTATTGCACCCACAGTTTTTGCGCCCCCAAGCTGGTGATCAGCTCCCATCCCTTTCCATTCCCTGTCCTGTATCTCCCAACATCTCAGCATTCAGGACAGTTTCCTCCATCTCCAGGCTGTCCCGCCTATTGCTGGGCTGCGTCCCTGCAAGGCCTGTGCTTGCCCAGCTTTAAGATGAAGGAAAGAACCCAAAGTCAGTAACAGAAGTTTAATGGATGGGGGGGATCTTACATGTCTGAAGCAAGGTCTTGGAGCGACATCCACCGTGTGGCACTGAGGGCAAGCAGGACATGGCAGCTGTCTTTGCTGGGAGGCGGAGAGGATTACCAGTTACAGAGGAACTGGCCTCCGGTGATGCTAAAGCTGAAACTCCAGTACTTTGGCCACCTCATGCGAAGACTTGACTCATTGGAAAAGACCCTGATGCTGGGAGGGATTGGGGGCAGGAGGAGAAGGGAACGACAGAGGATGAGATGGCTGGATGGCATCACCGACTCGACGGATGTGAGTTTGAGTGAACTCCGGGAGTTGGTGATGGACAGGGAGGCCTGGCGTGCTGCGATTCATGGGATCACAAAGAGTCGGACACGACTGAGCGACTGAACTGACTGACTGACTAGGCTCATTAGTTACCAGGGAATCCCACAAGGGGGGCTTGCTCCTCACTGCCCCTTTGATGAGAACAATCACCAGCTGGGGCCTGAGGCAAGTATGTAGAAAGGTCAGTCTGGTGGATAAGGTATAGGTGAAGCAGGCACTGGTCAGTCAGGGGGGCTGGAGGGCAAGAGAGCAGCCATCTTGAGTGCCCTGGCCATAGCGAGACCAAAGGAGTCAGCAGGGTTGGTTCCTTCTGCCAGCTGTGAGGAAGAATCTGTCCCAGCCCTCTACCCTGGCTTCTGGTAGTTTGCGGACAATCTTTGGTGTTCCTTATCTTGCAGATGTATCACCCCGACCTCTGCCTTGATGGTCACGTGATGTTCTCCTTGTGTGCATATCTCTGTGTCCAAATTCCCCCTTTTTATAAGGAAATGAGTCATATTGAATTAGGAAAGTGACGAGGAACTAAAAAGAATCTTGATGAGGGTGAAAAGAGAGAGTGAAAAAGCTGGCTTAAAATTCAACATATAAAAAACGAAGATCATGGCATCCAGTCCGATCACTTCATGGCAAATAGAAGGGGAAAAAGTGAAAGCAGTGACAGATTTTGTTTTCTTAGGTTCCAAAATCACTGTAGACAGTGACTGCAGCCACGAAATTAAAATACACTTGCTCCTGGGAGGAAAGCGATGACAAACCTAGACAGTGTATTAAGAAGCAGAGACAAAAATAAATAAAAGCAGAGACTTGACTTTGCTGACAAAGTAGTCATGCTTAAATGTTAGGACTTAACTGTCCAATTTAGTCAAGTCAAAGCTATGGTTTTTCCAGTAGTCATGTACAGATGTGAGAGTTGAACCATAAAGAAGGCTGAATGCCAAAGAATTGATGCTTTTGAACTGTGGTGCTGGAGAAGACTCTTGAGAGTCCCTTGGACTGCAAGGAGATCAAACCAATCAAACAAGCCTGAATATTCATTGGAAGGACTGATTCTGCAAAGCTCTTGGAGCCAAAGCTCCAAGCTTTGGCCACTTGATACAAAGAGCTGACATTGAAAAAGACCCTGATGCTAGGAAAGGTTGAAGGCAAAAGGAGAAGGGGCGGCAGAGGATGAGATGATTAGGTGGCATCACCAACTCAATGGACATGAATTTTAGCAAACTCTGGGAGATGGTGAAGGACAGGGTAGCCTGGCATGCTGCAGTCCGTAGGGTTGCAAAAAGCCAGACATGACTGAGTGACTCAACAACAACAACAACAAACAACTAATGACCTCATTTTAATTAGGCTTTCATTATCTCTGTAAACCCTATCTCCAGTCTCACTTTCTGAGGTTCTGGGGGTCAGAACTTCAAAATATACCTTGTGAGTAAGGGGAGAGACACACAATGCAACCCATAACATCAGTGAAGAAATATGACCTAAAATGGGTAGTTTCATCATTTTGAAAAAGCAAAACATAAATTCAGCAGACACTGGCAGTTTGCTTGATGTGTATATAAAGAAATGTGCAAAACACTTCTTTAGAAATTCCAGACAAAAGCAACCCTGGCTGGCTCTTTTTATGAACCTCAAATTCGGCCCAGATTCATAAATCCTTGTAGAAAACCCAGGCCAATTTTGAAGTTTCCGACAAATTCCAGAGGCTGAATGGATCAGACAGAATTTCACTTGGTATTTAGGATTATTGCAACTAACCTGAAACTTAAGGCACATTCACGGAACACAAACTCCTTACAAATTGAATAGCAGCAGATACTAAGGGCTCGTGAGCCATCTGGAATGTACATGCTGAATGCTGAGGTTTTCCCATGTCAATAACATGTGATGAGGGTGGCAGGTGGGCTGGCAAGTTCTCACTGTTATCAACTCTATCATGGTGTATTTGCATCTCATGTGCATTTGAATTATTTCAAGTAGTGCAGATACACAAACAATAATAAAGAACCTCTTTGTGAGTAAAATTTTAAAACAATGTGTATCTCATCAAATGTGAAATTTGTCAAAACTCGCAAAATTTCAAGATGGGCAGGCTGACTGACTTGCAAAGTGTGGCTTTACTAATGCCATAGGAAGATGTTACTTTAACTGCTTATCAGAAACAACTGCCATCTTTGACTAGCAGGCATTAGTATCCATGTACATCTAAACTTCCACCAGTGGTTTCAGTAGCCATTGTGCTCTCATTTCAAATTTGACTGTGTTGACAAAGGATTAATAGGCAACCAGCTCATGCAACTCAATACTAGAAAAACAAACAACCCAATCAAAAAGTGGGTAAAAGACTTAAACAGACATTTCTCTAAAGAAGACATACAGATGGCTGGTAGACACATGAAAAGGTGTTGAACATTGATCGTTTTTAGAGAAATGCAAGTCAAAACTACAATGAGGTATCATTTCACACTGGTTGGCCATCATCAAAAAATCTACAAACAATAAATGCTGGAGAGAGTGTAGAGAAAAAGGACTGTTGCGCTGTTGGTGAGAATGCAAATTGATACTATAGAGAACAGTATGCTGCTGCTGCTGCTAAGTCGCTTCAGTCGCGTCCGACTCTGTGCGACCCCATAGAGGGCAGCCCACCAGGCTCCCCCGTCCCTGGGATTCTCCAGGCAAGAACACTGGAGTGGGTTGCCATTTCCTTCTCCAATGCATGAAAGTGAAAAGTGAAGGTGAAGTCACTCAGTCGTGTCCGACTCTTCGCAACCCCATGGACTGCAGCCTACCAGGCTCCTCCGTCCACGGGATTTTCCAGGCAAGAGTACTGGAGTGGGGTGCCATCACCTTCTCCGGGAGAACAGTATAGAGATTCCTTAAAAAACTAGGAATGAAACTACCATGAGTGAGTGCTAAGTCGCTTCAGTCATATCCAACTCTTTGTGACTGTATAGATTGTAGCCCACCAGGCTCCTCTGTCCATGAGATTCTCCAGGCAAGAATACTGGAGTGGGTTGCCATGCCCTCCTCCAGGGGATCTTCACAACCCATGGATCAAACCCATGTCTCCTGGGGCTCCTGCATCGCAGCCAGATTCTTTACCACAGAGCCACTGCTGAAGCCCCCAAATTACCATGTGACCCAACAATCCCACTACTGGGCATATATCCTGATAAAACCATAATTGAAAAAGACACATGTACCCCAGTGTTCTTTGCAGCACTATTTACAATAGCTATGACACGGAAACAGCCTCAATGTCTATCAACAGATGAATGGATAAAGAAGCTGTGGTACTTATACACAATGGAATATTACTCAGCCATAAAAAGGAATACATTTGAGTCAGTTCTAATGACTAAACCTAAAGCCTATTATACAGAGTGAAGTAGATCAGGAAGAAAAACACAAATATTGTGTATTAACACAAATATTTGGAACCTAGAAAAATGGTGCTGATGAACCCATTTGTAGGGCAGCAATGGAGACACAGACATAGAGAATAGACTTATGGACACAGCAGGGGAAGGAGAGGAAAAAGTGAGATGAATGGAGAAAGTAGCATGGAAACATACATTATTTTATGTAAAATAGATAGCCAGTGGGAATTTGTTATATGATGCAGGGAGCTCAATCCAGTGCTCCGTGACAACCTAGAGGGGTGGGATGGGATGGGAGGTGGGAGAAAGGTTCCAAGAGGAAGGGAGAATATGTATACCTATGACTGATTCATGTTGAGGTATGGCAGAAACCAACACAATATTGTAAGGCAATCATTCTCCAATTAAAAATAAAAATTTTTTTTAATTTGACGGTTGTTAAGATGAAGATCTTTGGAAAAACAGTGTCATCCAGGGGTTCATTTAAGTGATGGATCTACTATTGAAAAACACACTGGAAAGATCAGTAGCTTGGGACTAGGAATTAGGTATGATAAAAAGCTATGGAGGCAATCAAGATACCAACATTGATATGCCCTACTGTGAAATTAGAAGAGAGAACTGTGTAAAAGACTAAAGACCAAGAAACAAAAAGCAGTTCAAGCAAAAATGGGCCTCCATAGGTGTGCGGGGCTTACACTTTGCAAGTACATCCCCTCCATTTTATACTTATTCCCATGGGAAAATTAGTCTTAAATTGTGAAGATTTTAACTGTTCAAGGCCTTCAGGAATATTTCTCTTGAATTAAAAACCACCATCCTGTATTTTCTCAACAGTTTTACTGAAATATAATTTATATATCCTCCTATTGTACAATTCAATGATTTTTAATAAATTTACTGAATTGTGTAACTCTCACCATAATCTAGGCTTCCCAGGTGGCACCAGGGGTAAAGAATCTGCCTGCCAATGCAGAAGGCACAAGAGATGCTAGTACAATCCATGGGTTGGAAGATCCCTTGGAGAAGGAAATGGCAACCCACTCCTGTACTCTTGTCTGGGAAAGCTCATGGACAGAGGGGCCTGCTGGGTTATAATCCATGGGGTTGCAAAGAGTCAAACACTCCTGAGCACGGGCACACATGAGCACACACGCGCGTGCACGCACACACATACACACACACATCATAATCTAGTTTTAAAGCATTTTTATCAAACCAGTAAGATTTCTCATGACCATTGATGATTTTTGTAATATTTATGTATTCATTCACTCATTCATTTATCCGGCTGCACTGGGTCTCAGCTGCAGCATTCAGGACCTTTGATCTTCGTTGCCGCACATGTGATCTTCCAGTTGTGGCGTGCAGGATTTTTACTTTTGGCATGCAAACTATTAGTAGCAGCATGTGGGATCTAGTTCCCTGTCCAGGGATCAAACCCAGGTCCCCTGCATTGGGAGCACAGAGTCTCAGCCACTGGACCACCAGGAAAGTCCCCCCACTGAGAGTTAATCCCTATTCTTACCTCCATCCCCAGGCAAACAATGACTACTTTTTGTCTCCTTGGAGTTGCCTTTTCTGGACATTTTGTACAAATGGAATCAGATGTAATCATACAATATGTGGTTTTTGTGTCTGGCTTCTTTCATTCAGCATGATGTTTTTGAGGTTTATCCATACTGTAGCATATATCAGTATTCCATTCCTTTTATTGCTGAATATTCCATCATATGGATCCTGTAGTCATTTTTGGCTTTTTTGGTTTGTTTGGGTCTTTTTTTGGTGGCACTATACAGCCAAAAAACTAAGCTTGCAGGATCTTTAGTTTCCCAATCAGGGGACCAAACCTGGGATCGTGGCAGTGACAGGACCAACCACTGGAGCACCGGGACTTCTCCTGTAGTTGTTTTTAGACTTCAGTTTAGATGTCGCAAAGGCACAGCTACTTCTTACTGTGTCTGCCAGATGTGACTTTGAGTATGTATAGCAGATAGTACCCCTCCCTGCACACACACCTTACACTGAGGGGTGGAGTCTATTTCCTCTCCTCCCCTCCCTAGCTTGCCTTGTCACTGACTTGTTCAATAGACGTAGAAGTATCATCCTGGGACATCTAAGCCCCATTAAGAAAACTGGCATCTACTGTATCCTTCTCTGAGAAGCCAGGCATCATGCTGTAAAGAAGTTAGGGCTAAGACTACTGGATGAAGAGAACGCACAAGGAGCTAGGCTTTCAACCACAAAAAGACATCTCAGATGTTCCAGCTCCAGCCAAACTGCATTCCAGGTGAATGCAGCTGAATGAATGGCTGCTGTCACATCATGCAGATCTGAGAGAACACAGCTTAGCCCAGGCAATCCATACAAGAACAGATAATAAATGGTTGTCATTTTAAATCACTCAGTTTTGGAGTCCTTCATTATGCAGGAATTTTTGGTTACCTAACCAAAACATAATGATTAGCCACAGTCTTTCTCTTCCATTTTAATTCTTGTTGATTTTGCTCTTTCTCAGTTTCTATAGTTGTATTATATTCTGTATTATAGTATTGTACAGTTCATACGTAATACAGTATATTCTACAGAGATTTCTAATGGGCCTTGACTTTAACATCGCTTCCTTGGCTTTTTTTGGGGGGGGGGGTACATTGAGGAATTTTAGGTCAACCAACCTGCTTTCTGATATTCATATGCTGAAATACTGAGACAAAAATTTTTAAATGCTCTGAAGAGAACCACCTGGAGAGCTTTATAAAAATGAATTCTACAGCCCCATCTCCAGGCTCTCACTGTGATGGATAAGGAATCAGTATCCAGCTGTTTCCATAACAGTATACAAATTTAATTTAATAATCACACCAGGAAAGCTATTTTAATAACTCAATTAAGTATTTCCTGAAACTTGATTAAAGGAAAATCAGCATGTTAAACACTGTGTATAAGGACACAAAAAAGCATCAAAATATAACCCTTACCTTCAAAAAGTCTAGACATTGGCTGCCAAAAAAAAAAAAAAATCAAATCAGTATCAAATTAACTCTCAATCAGCATGCTCTCCAAGTTTCACAAAGCTATCGGGCAACATTCACAGAGAAAATAATGTGAATGGTATCTCTTTGAAGCTATTTAACAGACTGCACTAGAGATAGAAAACTTGATAATTGTTACATATCAATTCTATCTCAATAAAATGAGAGGAGAAGAGCAAATGTCCCCCTTCACCTCCAGAGGACCATCCCTACCCACTTTCCATGTATTCAGTCCATGAGTTATTCTCTCCAGGCTGGCCAATCAGAGGACAACATCCTTCTTGCTGTTACCAAGTCCAACCTCATACTGCTCACTGCACAACCGGCCGATATATCAAGAGACAAGTTGTTGGGGCAACAACAGAAAGCCAGCAGTCCAAGAAGATGGTGGACCTAGTGTCCCAAAGAACCATACCTGAGTTAGAATTCAGACTTCTTTTATACTAAAAGGGGAAAGGAGTGTGATTGGTTGTTGCAAACACCCATAGGAATTTTGCAGGAATACTTTATTCTTGCAACTGTCCACATAGTCATACTATTCCTATAAACCTTCAACAAGACAAATGTTATTCTCTGTTCTGCAACTTTTTATCTCTAAATTAATGGGAAAATGTTATACCTTTAAAGGTCAGAGCCTTGAGAATGGGCTATTCTGTATATTTTAAGCTATAGGCAACATTTTTTAAAAAGACTGATTATTTATTTTTAAACTGGATCTTCAGTGATGCGTACAGGCCCCCTCCAGCTGCGGTGAGTGGGGAACACTCTTTGATGCAATGCTTGGGTTTCTCACCACAGCAAACTCCTCCGTTGCAGAGCACGGGCTCCAAATGTGTAGGCTTCAATAGTTGCAGTGCCTGGGCTCAGTAGCAGAGGCTCTCAGGCTCTGAGAGTAGGAGTGAGGGACTCAGTAGTTGCTCCGAGGCATGTGAGATCATCCCCGACCAGGGATCAAACCCATGTCCCCTGCATTGGCAGATGGACTCCTAAACACTAGACCACCAGCGAAGCCCTGTAGGCAACAATCTTAACTTGTAGCAGAAATAGTAGAACACAAAGGTTAAAGGAAAGGAAACAGAACCAGCTTGAGGTCAGATTTGTTCTTCCCTGTTACATGGCTCAGGGATGAACATGTGATGCAGTTAAAGCCAATGAGACACAACTTCTAGACTTCTGTTGGGATTGTGAGAAGGAGATACTCTCTTTTGTCTAACTGGATTTAAAGCTGAGAGTGAAACCTTAGAGCTATTAACAACCATTTTGTCACCTAACCAGGAAACAACGTCTTAGAAGAGAACAATATATTAGAAAAAAAAGAACTGGGAACTGTCAAGAGAAATGGGACTCTCATGGTATCACCTGAACATTTCTTTCAAAAAACATTGAAAGCCAGTTCCTGTTCTGGACTTTTCAATTCTGTGATCCAAAACACAGACACAGGGAGAGAGAGAGAGACATATATCTTTCATTGTTTAAGCCAGCTTGAGTTGGAGTTTCTGTCACTTTGTAACTGTTTTTGTGTTTTTTTGTTTGTTTGTTTGTTTGTTTTTTGGGGGGTGGCCATGCATGCATTTGTGGGATCTAGTTTCCCAACCAGAGATCAAACCCAGGCCCATAGCAATGAAAGTTTGGCATCCTAACCACTGAACTGCCAGGGAATTCTCAATAACACATCTTTCTTAAAAGCATGTTTCTCACCAACAAAATGAAAATAGTACCTGCTACCGGGCTTTGGTGGAGTCTGAGTATTTTGGAAAGCATACAGCCTATTCACCTATGATATATTATTCCTAATTCCTCTTTTTCCTCCTGCCTGAGTTCCTTGCAGGAGAACATAATATACAATGCTATACCAAAAGAATATTTTCATTACCAAATATGCCTGTTCTGTGTTCAGGGACTTCTGATCCCCATCTGTTCCACAGGATTTTTCATATCATAGAATTCTTTGAAACCATATAAGCAACGTTCTGTTTCAGTGAACTGTTTGTTCCCTAAGCCACAAAAATAGCTTCTGCAAACAAGGTCCTATGTTAAAATGATATTTCTTAAAACATTTTACCTGTGATATATGCCAACACACTTTGGAAATGAAATTGCCTAGTAAATTTGTTCCTGATATTTAATAAATTTTCATTACTGCTAATTAAAGTTTAAGTTCCTTCTAGTTTCTAGATCTTGGGACATGCTGCTCAAAAAAGACACAGCCACGTGAGAAACCAACAATAAAAACTGTTTGGTCTTTACTCAAACAACAGATTTTCCTTTCAATAATCAACTGCTCGTTTTAATTCTGTAATTCTCTTTTTCCTTCATTTCTGCTTCTCCTTTATTTCCATGACTCTTAATCCAACACTGAAATTTCATTTTTTGATTTGATCCGTCTCCAATATTTATTCCTCAAAGCCATCATCAATGCTTTTGTCGAAACACATCTGATGCCCCTGAACATTCAGTTCAGTTCAGTCGCTCAGTCGTGTCCAACTCTTTGCGACCCCATGAATCGCAGCACGCCAGGCCTCCCTGTCCATCACCAACTCCCAGAGTTCACTCAGACTCACGTCCATCGAGTCAGTGATGCCATCCAGCCATCTCATTCTCTGTCGCCCCCAGAGGACAAAAAGATATTAGACGATAGGGAGACTTTAAAATTTCAAGAACAGAAACAATATTTTGGTATTTGAATTCTATCTCAGTGGCACCCCACTCCAGTACTCTTGCCTGGAAAATTCCATGGACGGAGGAGCCTGGTGGGCTACAGTCCATGGGGTCGCTAAGAGTCGGACATGACTGAGCGACTTCACTTTCACTTTTCACTCTCATGCATTGGAGAAGGAAATGGCGACCCACTCCAGTGTTCTTGCCTTGAGCATCCCAGGGACGGGGGAGCCTGGTGGGCTGCCATCTATGGGGTCGCACAGAGTCGGACACGACTGAAGCGACTTAGCAGCAGCAGCAACGCTGTTACTTAAAAAGAAACAAAACAGCAATGAGTTAATCCTCACCCAGCCCCCGGCAAAGAACCCATACACCATCACATACTGACTGCTTCTCCCCAGAAACAAACTGTGCCTGGGGTTCACCATCAAGGATGGTGACATTCTTCTCTCGGTGCTCAAATAAAACCCAGCAAACTCCCCTTCAAGTGTTACGGTGAGGCATGTGGATCACAGTGAATGGACTGAACTGATGAAGGCACTTCATCAACTAGCACTTAACGTGCCCTTTCAAGACTGAAATCCATTCCAGTGTCCCTCTTTATACTCTGGCGCTACCTGTGTATACAGAGCAAACCAGCCATTAAGAAAGCAGCTTTCGGACTTCCCTGGTGGCGCAGCGGATGGGAGTCTGCCTGCCAATGGAGGGGACAGAATTCTATCCCAGATTGGCAAAGATTCCACATGTATGGGGGCGAGGGCGGGTGCAGCTCTGCCTGCGCGTCACAACTACTGAGCCCGCCCTCTAGAGTTTCTACTTCGCATCCGCAACGGAAGAGGCCGCCCCGCAAAGAGAGTCCCCAAGCACCGCAAGGAAGAGCGGCCCCAGCTCGCCACAACTGGAGAAAGCCCTCACGACGCCACGAGGACCCAGCGCAGCCAAAAAGAAAAGAAGCAGCTTTGCATCTTTCTACATAATCCAAAATGAGGGCAAATTATAATGTGGTAATTACATCAAAACCTCACACAAGAAAAAAATATCTCTGGACTGGTATATTCAAAGCTACCGACTTTTTAATTTTATTTTCTCTTTTTTTATGTTTTATTCCTCCGCCTTGCTGGTGCACGCTCCTTGTAATTCATTCTCCAGCTAAGCTGAACTTACTGCTGCTGACAGGACAACAAAAAGATGATGTCACCCTTTAGCCAAATTGCACTGTTATTTCAGGACCGCTCTCACCCATTTATCTCTGCCGACAACGCTCCACGGGAAGGTTTTCCAGGGCAGATGCGAGCTCCCTCGGCAACAAAAGTGGTGGAGAGTGCACATTCATTTTCAAATCCTGAGAGGCAGAATTTAGTAAATCTTGAGATTTGAGAAATATATTGTGAAAAGAAGTCATCTAATGGCCTTCAGTCTCTTCTGATTATTGAAAAACCTCAACGAATCTTAAGTATGAAACAACCCCCCGGGGTTTTTTCTCGTTACAGAAATATTTTCACCTAAAAGCATGCTTTTGACCCACGAAAATATCGTGCAGACTAGTCTCTTTTGTAAACATATGCATAGATGCTAAGACATGATTTTCCATTTTAGTTATCATTTGATTAAGAGTTGGGCAAAAATTAGTTAAAGATAAATACGCAGGGTTCCATCAAGTCCACAGAAACAGCTTCAAGATCAAATGCAGGCGTTAGAGATAAAGGAATGACATGACTTTTTGAAGAGGAAATCTAGCAATCAGAGAGACAGTATAAAACCAAAAAAGCAACCCAGAAAATGAGAGTAAAGAGAACCTAGAATAAACTGGCTTCATTTGAGAGGTACTTTCTCCCATATCTGCTCTTTTTCTTTCTTCCCCGATTCTTTAGAGCAATAGGTAATTTTTTAAGCTACATTTTCTGTTTTGTCTTATTAAAATATAATCCACACACATCACAAAAATTCCAATAGTACATAAAGAGATACAAAGAATAGGAAATCTCTGGGACTTCGGTGGTGGTCCAGTGGTTGGGACTCCATGCTTCCACTGCCGAGGGCTCAGGTTTGATCCCTGGTTGGGGAACTAAATTCCCGCATGCCATGCAGCATGGCCAATAATTAAAAAGAAGAATAGGACGTCTCTCTCCCACTCCTGATTCCAGCTCCCTAGTATCTGCCTCTCTACCACCTCAAGAGGGCAAATACTGCCATAGACTCCTCAGCTATCTACTCAACACTATGGATGACCATTTCAGAGTAATGTTTGAAAGTAAGTAAAATGAAGTGCAGACAATTACAGAGGAAACCAATCACAATGAAATGTGATTCTATCCAGGAAGCCTTTAGGCATCTCTAGGCTCCAGGACAAGAGCCTCTGCTCTTATGGTTCCCAAGCATGTCCAGTGGTGTGTATGTGTGTATCTATGCTTTCCCTCAGATGGCAGCGGGCCTTCTGCAGTGGGTGCTGCTGGAGCTCTGCCCAGATTCCCTGCACCGCCGGTGCATCCATTCCCCACCTGCTGTCAGTGACACAATTTCGCCCTTCTACAGGGAATCTCCCCACCCCCCCCCACCCCCACACTTTGGCATACCCAGCCAACACAGGGGAACAAATGACTGGTTGATTCTGTGGTGCAATTCATGCTCCAGGGCCCCACATGGGATCAAGCTAAAGCTGATGCCCACTGAGACCATCCCCATTTTTTCCTGCCCTACCCCATCCCTCCTGCCCCTGGGAGCAATGCACCCTAAAAACCCAAAAATCCCTGTCTCAGTCTTTACTTTCAAAAATCCAGACTCAAGGCACTCACTCACCATCCCTTACTTTGACTTTTCCATTTATCAATTTCTTGAAGGAGATTCCACACCTGTACATATGAATCTGCTCCATTCTTTTAACAGCCACATGCTAATCCATTCAATGGATTCACCATAATTAACATAGCACATTTCCAGCAGTCATTTCCAGCAGTTACTCTCTCAGAACTTAAAAATCTAATTTTTACATGTTTAAATGCAATTACCAACTTACCACATTTTAAGCACAAATGGTCCCTGACTTAAGATTTTTCCACTTTACAATGGTGAGAAAGTGATACACCATTCAGTAGAAATCGTGCTTGGAGTTTTTAATTTTAATCTTTTCCCAGGCTAGCTATATATGCCCCAGTGCTCTCTCTGATGCCGGACAGTGGCAGCAAACTCAGCTTCCCGTCAGCCACCTGATCAGAATCAACACACTTACAATCCTTCTGTACCCATAAAACCATTCCATTTCCCACTTTCAGTACACTATTTTATTCAATAAATTACATCAGATATTTAATACTTTATCATAAGAGAGGTTGGGCTTCCCAGGTGGCACTAGTAGTGAAGAACCCACCCGCCCATGCAGGAGACGTAAGAGACTCGGGTTCGATCCCCCGCTGGGGAAGATCACCTGGAGTGGGGCATGCTGACCCACTCCAGTATTCTTGCCTGGACAATGTCCATGGACATAGGAGCCTGCAGGGCTATAGTCCATAGGGTCACAAAGAGTCAGACACAGCTGAAGCGATGGAGCATGCATACACACCTAAGAGAGATTAGAGGATTTTGCCCAACTATAGGCTGATGGAAGTGTTCTAAACTCATTTAAGGTAGGCTAGAATAAGCTGTACTGTTGAAAATGCATTGTCAACAAATGACATTTTCAACTTACGATGGGTTCACTGGAACATAACCCCACTGGAAGTTGAGGACGATCCGTTTCTAATTAGTTGCTGAGGAGTCTTTCTTCAACTTCATTAGCTACAAAACTTTAGAACCTTGCTATCTTTGGAGAAGAAAGTTTTATTCTCAAAACAATTTATATTTCAATTTGACAAACTATAAAGACTCAGCTGGCTCCTAACCCATCCATCCCTCAAACCCCACAGCACCAGCCTCTTTAATACCAGATCAAGAAAAAAATCTCCATTGTAAACAGAAGAAAAACCAGGGCCTACAAACACCTCACTTGAACCCTCGAATCTCTGGACTTCACGACTTGCCTCCTCACCAACACGAGTAGATGCTACTCAGGAATCTGGTAAGAAGCTGCTGGATCCCATGCTCTCACAGACCTGTGCTCATGCTTGGTCATGTCTGACTCTTTGCAACTCCATGGACTGTAGCTGGCCAGGCTTCTCTGTCCATGGGATTTCCCAGCAAGAGTACTGGAGTGGGTTGCCATTTTTTCCTCCAGGAGATTTTCCCAACCTAGGGATCAAACCCACGTCTCCTGCATTGCAGGTGAATTCTTTATCACTGTGCCACATGGAAGTAGCAATATTCACACATTCCCAAGGACAGCACAGCCTAAACCACCAAGGAGAAGAGAAGCATTTCCTCTCTGCCCCTCCTGTTGATAGGGTACCCGTCCCTGCCCCCAGGGTAGCACTTGTTGGGGGTGTTTATTTGCAGCTGACCGGCACCTTTCAAAGACCCTCACCTTACTGCAGGTAGGAATTTCCTACAGTGTAAATTCCACTATCCCAAGGCAGAAACCAGAACTTGCTTTTCCTGCCTAGCACCTGCTCAGAGTGTATGTGGTAATAAACCCAGAACAGAGCAATGCTAAGAAGCAGGTGCTGCTCAAAATGATTACTTCTGGTCAGAATGAAAGCGAGTATCTGAGAGCCGTGGAGACTCCCAGGAGGGCAGTGGCAGTAGGATCTCTGCTGGATTCATTCAGTGGAGTAAGTTCTGTTGCTCACGTAAGAATTGAGGCTGATCATTTACTTCACATGGGTTTCTCTTTCCCTTATAAGCTCCTCCCTCCTCCAACCATAAAAAGATGCTTAATTTCACTCAAAATCGGAGAAGTGCAAAACAAATCAAAAGAAATATTGTTTTCTACCTACCAGATTGGCAAAGATGAAAAAATTCAATGAACTACCACCTCGATAGCATATTAAAAAGCAGAGACATTACTTTGCCAACAAAGGTCTCTCTAGTCACGGCTATGGTTTTTCCACTGGTCATGTACAGATGTGAGAGTTGGACTGTGAAGAAAGCTGAGCACCGAAGAATTGATGATTTTGAACTGTGGTGTTGGAGAAGACTCTTGAGAGTCCCTGGGACTGCAAGGAGATCCAACCAGTCCATTCTAAAGGAGATCAGTCCTGGGTGTTCTTTGGAAGGAATGATGCTAAAGCTGAAACTCCAGTACTTTGGCCACCTCATGGGAAGAGTTGACTCATTGGAAAAGACTCTGATGTTGGGAGGGATTGCGGGCAGGAGGAGAAGGGGACGACCGAGGATGAGATGGCTGGATGGCATCACCGACTCGATGGACATGAGTTTAAGTGAACTCCAGGAGTTGGTGATGGACAGGGAGGCCTGGCGTGCTGCGATTCATGGGGTCGCAAAGAGTTGGACACGACTGAGCAACTGAACTGAACTGAACCTTGGTGTGAACGTGGGAAAGCATGCTGATGGTGGAGGGTAAACCAGAACAACCTTTATGTGGATTATGAACTATCAAGTGTGAACACAAAACCCTCGATCCAGCAATTTCACCAATGGGAATTTATCTTACAGATCAGAGGTGAAAAGACTTTGTCTTTCAAGGACCAGGTAGGAAGTGGTTTAGGCCTCTGGGCCAGGTATCACTGCTGCTATCACTCAGCTCTTGTATCATGAAAGCAGCCACAGACCTTTTGAAAACAAATGGGCATGGCTGTGTTCCAATAAAACTTTATTTACAAAAACAAATGGCACTTTGAATTTGGCTCACAGGCTGTGGCTTGCCAACCCCTGCTAGGTACACTTGCACAAAAAAAAAACAAAAACATATGTACTATATTCTTCATAGCAATATGGCTAAGAATGGAAACCACTTTGATATCCGTCAAGAGAGGACTGATAAGTAAATTATAGTACATCCATTCAATAGAATACTTGCAGCCATTAAAGAGAAGGTGGCAGCTCTATGTGCCCTGATAAGGGTTAATATCCAAAATGTATCAGAAAAATTCTATTAATTTATTTACTTATTTTGGCTGCACTGGGTCTTCGTTGCTGCAGGGGATTTTCTCTAGTTGCAGCAAGCAAGGGGCTCCTCTTCATTGCAGTGCATGGCTTTCTCGTTGCTGTGGCTTCTCTTGTTGGGACGCGGAGGCTCTGGAGCTCTGGCTCAGTAGTTGTGAACACGGTCTCAGTTGCCCTAAGGCACACAGGATCCTCCCAGCCCAGGAATCGAACTGGTGTACCCTACATTGGCAGGCAGATTCCTATTCACTAGACCACCAGGGAAGTCCTCACAATTTTTAATATATTAAAACAATTTTTTTTATATTTCATTACATTGAGTTTATTGGATGATACCACACTGAATATCTTTAATCCCAGAATCTGCTTGCTCTTTTTGTACAATTGAAGTATAGTTGTTGTACAATATTATATGAGTTACAGGTGTATACCATAGTGACTCACAATTTTTAAAGGTTATCCTATAAGTTATTATAAAGTATTGACTATGTTCCCCATGTTGTACGATACATCCTTGTTAATTACTTTATACCTAATGGTTCATACCTCTTACTCCTCGACCCCCATATTGTTCCTCCCCTCCAATTTTTAAAAAAAATTTTTAAGTGGGGAGCAAGGTACAATACACTTCCAATTTTTATAAAAATTATATACATATACATATATATATATATTTGCTTATCCAGGAATAGCACATATGTGATGAACATGAAAGAGAATGAGGAGGGAAACTAGATGGCTGGGGAACAGGAGCATGAGGGAGACCTTTTTTCACCATATGCCCTTTTGTGCTCTTTGAATTTCATACCGTGTGCTTTACCAGTGAAGGACTGAATACTGTCCTTCACTGAATGAATCCCAAGAATACTGGAGTGGGCAGCCCCTCCCTTCTCCAGCAGATCTTCCCAACCCAGGAATCAATCTGGGGTCTCCTGCATTGCAGGCAGATTCTTTACCAACTGAGCTACCAGGGAAGCCCCACTAATGAAGGACGGATAAATACAATTAAATTTTTTTAATGCAAGTGCTTTTTCAGTAGTATTTTGAATCATCAAGTACAGACAGAAAAGTAAAACAGGGCTCCACATAGCAGACCTAGCTATTTCCAAAGTCCCCTCCAGTACCCAGAGGCTGCATGAAAAGAAAGTGAAAGTGCAAGTCACTCAGTCATGTCCAACTCTTTGCAATCCATGGAATTCTCCAGGCCAGAATACTGGAATGGGTAGCCTTTCCCTTCTCCAGGGGATCTTCCCAACCCAGGGATCAAACCCAGGTCTCCCACATTGCAGGTGGATTCTTTACCAGCTGAGCCACCAGGGAAGCCCAAGTCTGCGTGGTGTCCCTCAAAGAGCATCCCAGGGGGAATCAGACTTGGGCTGACCAACTCCCTGTGCTGCCCTGGACAAGTCACCTCAACTCTCTGATCATCTCTTTCCTCATCGGTAAAACGGACACAATAGTACTTGCGAGCTACATAATACAAAATAGTGTTATTCTTATTGGAGAACTCTCTTAATGTCTCTGGGCCTCTTTCCTAATCTGCAAAATCGGAAAGTTGGACAAAATGAGCCTCTAACATTATTATTCTGTTATTAAACAAAGTTGTCATTTACAAGAATTCAGGCAGAATCATGGACTTGGCAAGCAGGTAAAGATCTCATTTTACTTATCTCAAGAGAGTGACCTCCAAGTCCAAAAAAGAAAATAAGATACATGTTTAGACTTAGAGATCTCGGAGGTGGGAAAGGGCTCCTTTTACCAAGGACACCAGCTCTTCTTTCCTTGATCCAGCCAACCCAGCGGTTGTCAGCCAGGCAACTTTTTTTTCTACCTACCACTGAGTACAAAAGAAGCCCTATTGGGAAAAAACAGTTAGAAAATGTCACTCATAAAGAGGGGTGGACATATTAATAATGTCAAATGATAGACTCCTGAGGGCTGACAAAGAAATGGAGGGGCCGTGGAGGGAGGCCCATCCTAACTTCCATCTTCCACTAAGAGTTATCATTTGTGTTGTTTCAGGAGCTCCAAGGAGATGACAGGGTGGCAACAAAGAAGAGCACCATTGCACTATCCTATTTCTGATAATTTCTGGTTATTGTTAAACAAGAGTTTGGAGACGTTAAACTGACAGGGTGTAACACACATGTTGAGTTATAAGGTCGAAAATGTTGTGAAATTCATTTTCAGAAAAGTTCAACTGGATGAGAGTGTGCTGATGCAATAAGGAGCAGAGTGCTCAACACCATCTCAGTGGGTGGAAGACTCTTTTCCTGTCCCTCCTCATTTCCACGGGCTTGGGATAACTACCTAGCCACTTTGAAAAGGCTCTTCATGTCTTTGGCTCCAAAGAATGTTTTACTCTTGAATAAACCATGTTTGTCCTCTCAATCTTAGAACCAAGGCAGCCAACCCGATTTAAGGCATTTCAACAAATCACAGACTCTACCTGGGCATGCACAGAACCTGGTAGGGATACATCCCCCAAAATGATGGTCTGAGACAAGAGAGAAGGAATATGGGCCTTAAGGCATCAGAGGAAAAAGAGAGTGGGATTTCAAATTTGAGTTGAAGGATTGCACTTTCTCTGTCTCTCTGGGCACGTGGCATCTGGACCAGGGATCAAACCAGCAGCCCCAGGAGTGGAAGCCTGGAGCCCTAACCACTGAACCACCAGGGAAGTCCCAGGATTGCACTATCTGTATGAGAGGTGGGAGGAAATGTTATTACATAAAAGATGCAGGACATAAGGTTTTGCTAAAAATTTGGGCTATGGAGCAACTAGAAATAGGATGGAGCAAATGAACGTATTTATGAAACAGAAAGAAACAGACAGACTCACAGACATGGAGAGCAGACTTCTGGTTGCCATGGGGGAGAACAGGTAGGGGAGGGATGGACAGGTTTAGGATTGGTGGATGCAAGTATTATATATAGAATGGGTAAATAATAAGGTCCTCCTATGTACAAAGGGAACTCTATTCAATATCCTGGGATAAACCATGATGGAAAAGAATATAAAAAAGAATGCATATATTGATCACTTTGCTGTACAGGGATATGAATACAACATTGTAAATCAATTATATGTCAATAATAAACAAATAAATAAATTATTTTAATAACTTTTCAAAAGAGAGGAGAAGGGGGGCACTTTCCAGGTGTCTCAGTGGTAAAGAATTCACCTACGATACAGGAGACATGCATTCAATCCCTGGGTCAGAAAGATCCCCTGGAGGAGGGAATGGCAACCCACTCCAGTATTTTTGCCTGGAGAATCCCATGGACAGAGGAGCCTGGTGGGCTACAGTCCATAAGGTCACAAAGAATCAAACATGACTGAGCAAATGAACACACACACATGCAGGAAGGGTGGGAAGGAAGGATAGAAGGAAAGAATAAGATAGATACATGCCTATGCTCAGTAAATGTACTAAATAGAAGTGTATCAACATATTAATAATAAGTGAAACTATGCGAGTTTTTTTTCTTCTTATGGATTATCTGTGTTTTTTACAATGACCATATTTTATTTTCTGTTCAGTTATCAGAAATGTCATCATGCAAATGAGAATTATGTCTGGTGACCCTATGATACTTACAAGTACTTTAAATAATTTTCATGGAGCTCAAAATAAAATAGAAGAGAGGAAAGAAATCTGTTTGGAGTAGAGAAAGGTTTATCACAAAGGCCAAGCCAAGGAGAACAGGTGATTCATGCTGTAAAGACCCAAACTGGGCTTTCAGACAAGGGTTTTTAAAGACAACATTAGGGGAGAAGGTCCTAGGATGCATGCTCAGCTCGTGGAACTTCTTCTGATTGGTTGGTGATGACCTAACAGGGTGATATTTTCAGAATCTCAACCTTCTGCTTCCAGCTGCCGTCCGTGTGTTTGTGGTCAGCATGTAGTCACCACCCACCACCTGGGTGAAGATCTTAGTTCCTACAAAACAGCTCAAAGAAATGCATCAGATTGTTATCAATACCCTTTCAGGAGGAAATAGGGGTCCTGTCACTATCATCCTATTCATTAACTGTTTGAGCCTGCCCGTTAAAACTGGAGGAGACTTTTTTCCCCTATAAATAAGAAATACAGGGAGAGGCACACAGAGGTGCTTTGTACCTGGGAGGACCACTCAGGGTCCTGTGGGTTTCCACTAAAACTTCTATCTCACTTGGCTATAAGTTGGAGCTTTCCATGACCTCTTCCCTGGTAGCTCAGACTGTAAAGAATCTGCCTGCAATGCAGGACACTTGGTTTTGACCCCTGGATGGGGAAGATGCCCTGGAGAAAGGAAATGGCTACCGAATCCAGTATTCTTGCCTGGAGAATTCCATGGACAGAGGAGTCTGGTAGGCTACAGTCCTTGGGGTTGCAAAGAGTACGACATGAATGAGCAACTAATACTACCATGACCTCTTCTCCTTTAGATTCAGTTATTTCCTAGAACAGCTCGCAGAACTCAGGAACACTTGCTTATGTTTACCAGTGTATTAAAGGACATGATAAAAGATACAGATGAACAACCAGATGAAGAGGTTCATCGTCAAGGCAAGGTCAGGAAGGGGTCTGAGCACAGGAACTTCTGTCCCTGTGGAGCTGGCAGGCCTCATTCTCCCAGTAAGTGGATGTGTTCAACCCACCTGGAAACCCCCCAAACTCCACACTATGGGGATTTCATGGATGTTTCATCCATTGTGTGTGTGTGTGTGCATGCACTCAGTCGTGTCCGACTCTTTGCAACCCCCTGGACTATAGCCCTTCAGGCTCCTCTGTCAATGCAATTCTCCAGGCAAGAACAGTGAAGCAAGTTGCCATTTCCTTCTCCAGGGGATCTTCCCGACCCAGGGATCGAACCTGCGTCACTTGTGTCTCCTGCATTGGCAGGTGGATTGATAGGCATGAACAATTACTAACTTCATTTCTAGCCCCTCTCTCTTGTCTAGAGAATGGGAGTAGGGCTGAAAATTCTAAGATTTAATCGTGGCTTGGCCTCTCTGGCAACCAGCCCCCATCCAGAAGTCTATTAGAACAACAGGTGCTCCAGGACTGCAACCCGCCAGGCCCCTCTGTCCTCCACTATCTCCTGGAGTTTGCTCAAACTCATGTCCATTGAGTCAATGATGCCATCCAACCGTCTCATCTTCTGTTGCCCCCTTCTCCTTTCGTCTTCAATCTTTCCCAGCATCAGGGTCTTTTCCAATGAGTAAGTTCTTTGCATCAGGTGGCCAGAGTATTGGGTCTTTAGCTTCAGCATCAGTTCTTCCAATGAATATTCAGGATTGATTTCTTGAGGAGTGACTGGTTTGATCTCCTTGCTGCCCAAGGGACTCTCAAGAGTCTTCTCCAGCACCACAATTCAAAAGCATCAATTCTTCAGTATTCTACCGTCTTTATGGTCCAACTCTCACATCCATACATGACCAGTGGAAAGACCATAGCTTTGACCATATGGACCTTTTTCAACAAAGTGATGTCCTATGTTTTAATACACTGTCCAGCTTTCCTTCCAAAGAGCAAGCATGTTTTGAGTTTATGGCCGCAGTCACTGTCTGTGGTGATTTTAGAGCCCAAGAAGACAAAATCTGTCACTTGCTTTCTCATAGGGGAGCCGTAAGAGATAGTAACAGTGGAGCGGTCACCAACTGCAAAGGAATAAGGGGAAGGAAAGCTTGCCTGAAGCTAGAGATGTTGCTAAACTCAGGCTCAGCTGCTCACCGCTTGATGGAGCAAACTCCAGGCGATAGTGGAGGACAGAGGAGCCTGGCAGGCCACAATCCATGGGGTTCCAAAGAGCTGGACACAACTTAGCAACTGAACAACAGCAACTGTTTATGTATCTTCCTTGAGGAAGAACCAGAACCCTGCTCCAAGGGTACACTTGTTTCCTGACCGCTTTTCCTCTGTTTCTTCATTCCCTCCTTCCCCCGATAAGCAACTGTTTGAATCTGCCCTTTGGAACTCAGGGAAGGTCAAGGAGAGTAAATAAAGCCTTTTTCCTACAAACAGGAAACAGGGAACATGGATAGGATCTGTACTCAGGAGGGCCCCACGGGGTCCTGATCCGTTTCAGAAAGAGAGTAGTTCAGAGTGAGCCACCTAGACAGGAGTAATGATCATCTGCTGAGGAAAGCAGCAGCCTCCGGCAACCTCCCAGGCAAGATCCAGAGAAATGAACCAGTGGAGCCTGACCCCAGGCTCCACTAGCTCTCCTTCCCACCTCCTGCAGAAAGCCACAGACCATTGGTGACTTTGATGTAATTCACGGAGAGAGAAGAGTATGGAGAAAGGGGGAGAATGGACCTAGAAGGGCACAGTGAAGAAATTCAACCCCTTTGCCCAGCTAAACAAGCTCAGATTCTATCCCATGTGTAGGAAAGGCAAAATGCTGTAAGGAATTTTGAAACAGTTTTCTTTCTTCCTGAATATGAGTTTAAATCATGAGTTGCTAAGCCAAAACCTCTATTCTAAACCCTACAGAGCACAGACTATAATAATGCCAACCCAATAAAAAAGACATTTAATAAAGATCAGAAATGTTGAATAACTCACAGTTCTTAGTAAACCCAAGTGCCCTCCTATAAACTTTCAAATGTTACGGATGACTTTTTTAGAGATTACATAGGAGTTATAAGGACAAGGAAAGCAAAAGAATGGTAATAGGGGCATACATAGTTCGTGGAACATTTCTTCTATTTTCCATCTTTCATCTCTGCCAAGGAGAAAGTTTATTGGACAGAAAATAGAACAAGCATTCAAACGAGAGACCCAAAAGTCCAAACTGGTTTAGAGATTCTAGGAGAGCACCTGGATTCACTACATCCATGCAAACCTTCTGGTTCTGACAAACTACATGCCAGCCTAATACTGGAAGAACTTGGCAATAAAACGAGCTACTGTTTGTTATCTCAAAAGAATCTTAGAAACTGGGGCAGGGATGGATGATAAAATTCTCAAACAAGTTATCAAACACAATCCTGAACACAGAGAAACGGGGGACATTCAAACATGCCTAGGTGTCAAGAAAGGCCAAGTCATGATTTAATGAATTCACAGCACTTCCCTCCTTCTCCAGACTGTGCCAGATTAGTAAATCAGAGAAATCTGTCGACACTCCACTTCAGCATTTGAGATCAGAATTTGATAAAGACCCTCACCTTGTGAACAAGATAGACGAATGTGGCTCGGATGATCACAAAGATAAATAATAATTATGAATCAATGTCAGCGCAGAGTCTCTGGTGCCACAGAATTCTGTCTTTAGCCTTGACCTGTACCTTGAGCAAATAGCTGAGTGTACAGTCAGCTTGCCTTTCTTCTTCTTCAATGGCTGGAAAGATAGCCAAATATATTGAATGACAGTGTGGATCCAAAGGCCATAAAAAAAAAACAAAATTCAACAATAAAACTCTTAATTGGAATAAATGCAAAAGCCTACACTTACACTGTTTGATGCATAAGAACAGAATCAGAAAAACATGACTAGGCTTCCATATAAAAACAGTCATGTTTTACTTCTTACTTTTCTCTTCCAAAGCCGAACAAAATGACAGTAGAGAATTTTTTAATAAAATTATAAATCATAAGAACAAAAAGAATGAGAGGGGATAAATAGAGGACATGAGATGTGGGACTTCCCTGATGGTCCAGTGATTTACAATCCTGTACTTCCAATGTAGGGCGCACAAGTTTGACCCCTGGTCAAGAAACTAAGATTCCCCCATGCCACAAAACTCTTAGAAAAAGCAAAACTCTTAGAAGGAAGGAGATGTGAGCAATAATTCAAAAGACGGAAAGCCTACAGTAACTGATTTGGCAGAACCCACCACCAGATAGCTCAGTTGGTAAAGAATCTGCCTACAATGCAGGAGACCTGGGTTCGATTCCTGGGTGGGGAAGATCCCCTGGAGAAGGAAATGGCAACCCACTTCCATATTCTTGCCTGGAGAATTCCATGGACTGAGGAGTTTGGTGGGCTACAGTCCATGGGGTCGCAGAGAGTTGGACACGACTGAGCGCCTTCACTTTCTTTCACTTTCACCACCAAAGTACCTGCAAAGAGGGATGCCAGTGAGAAAGCAGCCAGTTCTACATGAAGAACCCTGGAAAGGCCTCGGACCAGGAGGCCCAATAGTGCAGGAGAGACTGGTGAAGCCCAGAGTGAGAAGTAAAAGTACTGAACATATGAAGAGAATGAGCTGCTCCGTGAAAGTGTGTTTCCACTCACTGAGGAGGTTCAAGCAGAATTTAGACAGCCGCTAATCAAATACACTATAAAAGTGATTCAAGATTTGGATAGAAACATGTCTCTGACAACCTTTAAATTCCCATGACCTCTGAAATCCTGTGATTCTAATCCTGTGAACTGTGATGTTGAGGAAGACTCTTTAAAGTCCCTTGGACTGCAAGATCAAAACAGTCAATCCTAAGGAAATCAGCCCTGAATATTCATTGGAAGGACTGATGCTGAAGCAAAAGCTCCAACACTTTGGCCACCTGATCCGAAGAACTGACTCATTGGAAAAGACCCTGATGCTGGGAAAGATTGGAGGCAGGAGGAGAAGGGGACAACAGAGGGTGAGATGGTAGGATGGCATCACCAACTGGATGGACATGAGTTTGAGCAAGCTCCAGGAATTGGTGATGGACAGGGAAGCCTGGTGTGCTGCAGTCCATGGGGTCACAAAGAGTCCGACTAGACTGAGCGGCGGAACTGAACTGTAGACAGGACTCCAACGGATTTGGTAACTTTATACATGTAGTTCCGACAACAGTTCTATAGGTGGCAGTGTGGTTTAAGACGAGAATCGGCAATGGCTCCTACCTGATTCTTCTGGGCTATTCTATTGACTAAGGAAAAAAGCAGGTCCATATAGTCAAAGCTTTGGTTTTTCCAGTAGTCATGTATGGATGTGAGAGTTGGATCATAAAGAAGGCTACGCCTGAAGAATGGATGCTTTTTAACTGTGGTGCTGGAGAAAATTCTTGAGAGTCCCTTGGACTACAAGATCAAACCAATCAATCCTAAAGGAAATCAAGCCTGAATATTCATCGGAAGGACTGATGCTGAAGCAATAGTTCTAGTGACTCATAAGACTTTGAGTGTATTAGTTTGGTCACCCTTCTCGGTTCAAGCCTTCTGCCTCATTCATATCGCAGTTGTGACACTTCACCATATTTGTCATTCAGGGACAACAAAGTAAGTCATACACCAAAGCAACTGTTCTTTCACATCCCAAATGTCCTGCTTCACTATCTGTCCTGCCCTTTATCTCAGGGCTCCTAGGAATGTGGGACTCTACAAGCTTTATCCCCCTTGTTTTAAAAAACAAGAAGAACAAAACAAACACTGTATTTTTTCAAGTTTAAGTTTAGGCCAGTAACTCAAATATGATGTCTCTGCTCTTCTTCCCTTTTCCATAGCTAAAGATTTATGCTCTGCTTTCTAAAAGCTATTTACTTAATATCCAGCTCTTCCTGACAAATTTTGCCACTCATCAATACTGTATAATTTGGTTTATTTCTCTTATCAGCTTCAGATTTACAGGGTCTTTGGGGAATTTCTGCTTCTCACCAAGGAACGTCTCCAACAACTCCATCAGTTCCATAGATTCAAAAGGCTCCTCCATTCAGGTCTCAATTCCAGGAAAACTTCTTCCCATTTGGAATCTATAAAACTGTTAAATCCACTCACTTTTGGCGAAACTAGCCTCTTCTAACCCACTGATGGGGGTTATTGTTGTTGTTGTTTAGTCACTAAGTAGTGTAGGGGAGTGCCAAATGTCATCAGTCTAACCAAAAGCCCAGACTGCCTTCCTTTTTTATGTTGAATCTAGTCTAGTTGAGTGAGAAAAAAAAAATCTCATGCTTCTTTTTTGTTATCTTCACTAGTTTGTTGTCTTTTTTCAGATTCCAGGTATAAGTGATAGGGGTAAGGGGGTAAGCAGTACAAACTATTACATATGATATAAGCTATGAGAACATATTGTACAACACAGGGAATATAGCCAGTATTTTATAATAACTATTAACATAAATGGAGTATAACCTTTAAAAGTAATCACTATTGGGGCTTCCCTGGTGGCTCAGTGGTAAAGAAGCTTTCTGCCAATGTAGGAGACACAGGTTTGATCCCTGGTCCAGGAAGATCCTACATCCTAGCCTCAGAGCAACTAAGCCCACGTGCCGCAACTACTGAGCCCATACGCCTAGGGTGTGTGCTCCACAACAAGAGAAGCCACACAATGAGCAGCCCACACACCACAACTAGAGAGTAGCCCCCATTTACTGCAACTAGAGAAAAGTCCGCTTCCAGCAACAAAGAACCAGCACAGCCGAAAATAAATAAGTAAAATAAATTTTACAACAATTACTATACTGTACACCTGTAAATTGTATAATGTTTTATCCAACTATATTTCAATTAACAAAAAAGATATGTGATCACCAAATGCAAAAAAAAAAAAAAGAAACCTCATACTCATTCTTTTATGACTAAATTTTTCATTGTAATGGCATCCTTATCACCTATTCCAAGTATTTATCCTAATTACCTTGGTCCTTTATAGGCCCAGGCCGTCAATATCTGATTGACCCAGGTTGTTCTGTTTGTTTTCTGAACTGTCCTTTCTACTAATTTGATCTAAACCTAAGATTATGATGTAGTAGCTCATGACATTCTCCATCTGCCCTAATTTTTATACCAACTTTCTAGACTTTATCTTTCTTTCTCTGGAGAGAACAGAAATAATTTATGTCCTATTTAGAGCAATTAATAAGGACTTACAGAAACATCTGTGAATTGTTTGTCTCACAGAAGGAAGGGTAGCACCTGGTTAGTTAGTCCTCCAACTAAATCATTTCTATTGTTTCAAAAATATTCTTAGCATTGCCAGCATCATTTGTGCAAGTGAGTATCTCTCCACCTCTATATCACAAAATGGAAAACTTTCAATGGAGCACTGTGCATTGGGGCATACTTTTAAAAATTATTTATTATATTTTGGCAGCACTGGGTCCTCGGTGCTGTGCATGGGCTTTCTCTGGTTGTGGAGAGCAGGGGCTACTCTCTAGCTGTGGTGACTGGGCTTCTCATTGTGTGGCTTCTTGTGGAGTGTGGGCTATAGGCATGCAGGCTCAGCAGTTGTGGCGCACAGGACTTAATTGCATGTGGGATCTTCCCAGACCAGGGATCGAACCTGTGTCCCCTTCACTGATAGGCAGACTCTTAACCACTAGACCACCAGGGACGTCCAAGGCATACAAATTTGTTTTAAATTTCTTATGATCTTGTCATGTTCATAGCTCATACTTAAGCCCTTAAATGGCTTGTGAAATGGGGGGGAGTGCTCTAGTGATCCTTGTCATCTATTGCACCTTGTAATCTACTGCTATAAGGCAAATTACAGTGTATTGAAAAGAGAAGATTTAAACTTTGTGGATTCAAATTAAGCATTCAAGTCCCCATTTGAGCCAAATTCATTAATGCTGTGTTAAAACTGTGTGCTGGGAGACCCTAAGGATGAAACAAACCAGCATCTCTGTGTGTAATTCATGCATTTTAAATATAGCTGTGGCTTGCATCAAACCAGGATGTGGGAGAAGCTTCTAAAGCTGATGAAAGAGCTGCTCAAGAAAACATAAAAGGTCTTAGTTTCAAAGGCAAAAAAAAAAAAAATCAACAACTTGAGCCTATACTTGCTTCAGGAAAGTCTGCAGTGAAAATTAAAACAAATAAATAACAAATAAAAACAGCTTAATAAATGCTCCAGAATTAGTTTCTCATTAGGGCACGTGGAGGGGTAATAAGTCTCTAAAAGTCTACTCAAAAAAGCCAACAAAGTTTCTCCACTCTGTGGCTGTTCTGGTGTTTGTCTCCTGATGTTTATAGCAAAAATAAGGCTAGAAATATGAAGATAAGAGCTTTTGACTAGGGTTTTATAAGATTATCTCATGTGAAGTGTAATTTTATATACACTTGGCCTGCTTGACCAATTAAGAAATAATTTGGAAAGCATCTTTTAATATTTATTTGTTTGATTGCACTAGTCTTAGTTGTGACATGCAGAATCTTCAGTTGCGGCATGTGAGATCTAGTTCCCCACCCCCCACCCCTACCAGGGATAGAACCTGTGACCCCAGCACTGGGAGTGCGGAGTCTTAGCCACTGGACCACCAGGGAAATCCCTGGAAAGCTTAATACTGTGCAAAATCAGTTCTTCAAGTCACCTCTCTAAAAAGAAATCAAGCTGCAAAGCAAGAATATCACCTCCCTATTTCACTCTCATTTCTATGAGAAGCCAAAATTCAGCTTGCTTTACTTCAATTTATAGAAGCTTTTCCATGTTCATACCCATCATGAGAAGGAACTGACTTATGAATGGTACATAAAGTTCGAACATGCAAAGTGTACGAGAATGTCTGTATGTTTGTGTATGTTAGGGTTTTTGATGTCAAGTATTTGATGAAGTATTTCCAATGCTTCAGTTTGAGTACTAGGGGATTTACTGTGAGTTGCACACAGGATTAATAAAATAGGAATCTGGGCTACATGGCCAGGCATCGTGGGGCTCGGTGGAGCAGGACAGTAGGTGCTACAGGGCCTAAAGGGCAGTTCCCAGATCTAAAAGACACTGGTGCAGTGGTAGTAACAAGGGACCCAGGCTGCCAGCCTTGGCAGCTGGGCTCTCTGCCTCTCCATCCTCATGGTGACTCAGCAACTCTCTTCAGTTTGTCAGGCTGAGACAACCCCCTCACTGCTAGAACCAACCACCCCACTGCAAATATCTTTTCTCTCCCTCAGGGCTTACGTCACTCATGGCTTCTTGCTAGTTCATGGTTCTGTGTCCTCTTGGCATCGATGTGCTGCCTTCCGTCGGGCTTACGTCACTCATGGCTTCTTGCGAGTTCATGGTTCTGTGTCCTCTTGGCATCGATGTACTGCCTTCCGTCGGGAATCCACACCCGCTTCCATTATCACTTGGCTGTCTCTTTTGCCAGCACAAATTCTTGAAAGAGAAAACTGCTTGACTTCCTAACTATAGGCTACCTCAGGGCTTCCCTGGTGGCTCAGTAGTTCAAAAAAAAACAAAAAAAAAATCCGCCCGCCAATACGGGAGACACAGTTTCAATCCCTGGGTCGGGAAGATCCCCTTCCGAAGAAAATGGCAACCCACTCCAGTGTTCTTGCTTGGAGAATCCCATGGACAGAGGAGCCTGGCAGGCTACAATCCATGGGGTCACAGAAGAGTTGGACATGACAAAGCAACTAAACAACATCAAGCAACAACATAGGTCACCTCATCGGCCTCTAGCCCAGCGGTTCTCAAATTAGGGCATAAA
This sequence comes from Oryx dammah, assembly GCF_014754425.2. Taxonomy (NCBI): domain Eukaryota; kingdom Metazoa; phylum Chordata; class Mammalia; order Artiodactyla; family Bovidae; genus Oryx; species Oryx dammah. Next base: position 60,718,056 of record NW_024070204.1, read on the forward strand.
ATCACCAGGAAGATTTATTAAACACAGATGGCCCGCCCCCAGAGTTTCTGATTCAGTAGCTCTCTAGTGGGATCCAATAATTTATGTTTCTAACAGAGCCCCCAAGTGACTCTGATGCTTCTGATCTAGAGATTACACTTTAATTAAAAGTCTCTGCTGTAGCTACAGGTTGATGGTCCTTCATGTGTCAGCAGGGGACAAGTGGTGTGATTTAGAATATATGGCCACCTATAAATAAGGACCTTACCAGTGCCAGTTTCCTCAGCAGGAGACTCTGGACAGAAAAGCTTTCATATGGTCCATGGATAGGCAAGCTCTGACATGTTCCCTGTCTACACTTCTTCTAAGTGAGGTTCTGCAGCGTTCAATGAGTGTCTTTTATGTGCCACACCTTTAACGTACTAAGTATTGGAAATACCAAACTAGATGATATTAAATTATCACCAGGGACTCAGCTAAAGCATTTTAATAACATAAAAATCAAGATAAATGTTTGCATTCCCTTTGGGATATAAAGACACATCAAAAAAAAGCTAGAGAAATCCTCGTTTCCTTTCCAATCACGTTGTGAGAGAAACAGAAAAAGTGCATAAGCAAGAAAAGCACATTCAAAAAAGTTAATTAAGATAGGGGGCTTCCCTGGTAGATCAGTGGTAAAGAATCTGCCCACAGTGCAGGAGACTGGAGTTCGATCCCTGATCCAGGAAGATCCCACATGCTGTGGAGCAACTCAGCCCATTGGCTACAACTATCGAGCCTGGGCTCTAGAGCTCAGGAACCGCAACTATAGAGCCCACATGCCGCAACTCCTGAAGCTCGGCGCCCTGGAGCCGGTGCTCGGCAACAGAAGAAGCCACTGCAATAAGCAGGCTGTGAATGCAATGAAGAGTAGCCCCCACTCGCTGTAACTAGAGAAAAGCCAGCACAGCAACAAAGACGCAGCACAGCCAAAAATAAATAAACAAGACTTATTAAAAAAAAAAAAGATAGGGGGTTTCCCTGTTAGTACAGTAGTTGAGAACCCTGCCAATGCAGGGGACGCGGGTTCAGTCCCTGCTTTGGGAAGATCCCCATGCCCTGGAGTGACTAAACCCATGAGCCACAACTAGAACTGGAGAGCTGCAACTACTGAGCCTGCATGCTGCAAATACCGAAGCCCCCTCGCCTAGAGCCTGATCTCTGCAGCAGAAGCAGCCACTGCAGTGAGAAGCCCACACACCACAAAGCCCCTGATCACCACAACTGGAAAAGCCAGCACAGCCAAAAATAAATAAATCTTTTTTAAAAAGAAAGAAAGAGTAAGTTACAAGTGACTCAATTTCTAACTCTGAGTAAAACCAAAGTATATTTTGATGGGGACTTGAGTGGTCCAATGACTAAGACTCTGAGCTCCCAACAAAGGGGGCCCAGAGTTCAATCCCTAGTCAGGGAACTAGATCCCTCGTGTCACAACTAAGACCTAGAACAGCATCCAAACAGATAAATTGTAAATAATTTTTGAAGTATATTATAATGGAAATTATAATTAGGCTCTGTGCTTTCAAATCCAAGTTGCATGCAAAAGAGTCAAGTAAGCAGATAGTGATTGTAGCCATGAAATTAAAAGTCGCTTACTCCTTGGAAGGAAAGTTATGACCAACCTAGACACCATATTAAAAAGCAGAGACGTTACTTTGCCAACAAAAGTCCGTCTAGTCAAGGCTATGGTTTTTCCAGTGGTCATGTATAGGTGTGAGAGTTGGACTGTGAAGAAAGCTGAGCACTGAAGAATTGAAGCTTTTGAACTGTGGTGTTGGAGAAGACTCTTGAGAGTTCCTTGGACTGCAAGGAGATCCAACTAGTCCATTCTAAGGAGGAGATGTCCAGCAGATCTGCTTGGGGCAGGAAAAAGCCACATATATACAGGTTTTAGAAAAGGTCACATTTAACCAGCCTGAAAAGTGGGTGCTGTGAAGAATAGTTTATACTATTTTTCCCTGACAGGAGAACCCCAGATCAGGCAACAAACTTGTCTCCTCTAGTCCAGGTTGCAGTGCTGTCTCTGCCCTTCTCTAACTTTTCTCAAGCATTCACTGCCTAAATTCACCATAGATTGTGTTGTGTTATATCGTCCTCTAGTGGTTTCAAAAATTTCTTATCTCCCATTTTTAAGAACAGTATTTATCACAGGGCCATACACATACATGATGCTTAACATATGTCTGTTAAGTTGGATGAAAATGACTAACAGAGATCCTACAGATGACTGCAAACAAATAAGACAACCTACCTCAGCATCCCTGGGAGAGTGAGTATTCTCCCAAGCAGGAGTATTTCAGGTTCAGGTCACTTATGCCATCCCAGGCTTTCCTTTAAAGTACATAATGCTTGCATAGTTTCAAGAAATTCCAATGTAACTTTGGGGAGTATGACAGCCTGAGAGTACAAAAATTCCCAAAATGATAACTACAAGGAAAGTGTTAGAAGTTGGTCTCCATTCCAGAATATTGTGACCAAAAGGCACTTTGTAGTGAGGCTTCAGTTCTCAGTCATATCTAAATAACACCTCACTGAATAAGGAAACCATATAAGTTTATGGCTTATTAACTTTTTTAAGCCAGCAAAATGAATTTGTTTGGAAATAGCAGAGAAATTGCAATTTGCAACATGCAAACCATAGACTAGTCCCTCCTTAGTCTTTCTTTTGTGTCAGCTTGCTATATTGTGTGTTTGGGTTTATTTTGTTTTGTTTGTACTTTATTTATCCATTCAGTAGGTGTTTGTTGTTCTGCTATGTGCAACACATCCTGATGTTAGTTCCGGGAGGAGCTAGAGATACAAATGAGATTCACCCTTGCTTTCAAACTGCTTCCCCTGTAGAGAGAAAGCAGAGTACACACTGAGAGAGATAGAAAAGGAGTTTTAGGAGTTCGAAGAAGGACGAGGTTCCCTCTGAAATAATTCTTTCTGAATGTCTGGCACATATCTTTCAATCCTGATTGAAGACCGCTCAACAGCAAACAAACCACAGCAAATCAATAATGACCAAGAGCTGATATTATCATCTATATTGAAACTGTGACTAAGGACAAAAAAATCCCACTCCTGTTCTTCAGATAACAAAAATACCACTGGATTTCAACCCAGGAGAAAATATTCACTCAGAAATGTCCAGCTTTAAAATACCTTACCAGGTACCAAAATGAAAATTAAAAATAGTTAAGATATTGACTCTGCCCTGAGAGAATTCACCACATCGTGGGAAACCTGCTCAGGATTAACAGTTACACAGTGTGTCAGAGCAGAGATCCTCTGAATGACTCTCAAATTAAAGCTCAGCTCTTTTTTCCTTTGTTCTGTCAAAATATTTTGTATATAAAAAATCAAATAAATAAAAATATAAAAACATTTTATACCTATCCAGGGGTTAGAACTGAGATTGTTTTTTTTTTTTTAAGCTTATCTTTTTTGCTGGAAGAAAATACTGCAAAACATTTATTGACAAAGGAATGATATAATCAGAATACAAAAAAAAATTCCTACAACTCAGTTTAAAAATACAAATCACCCAATGAAAAATTGGGTGAAATACTCAAATAGATACTTCTCAGCAGAAAAATGGCCAATAAGCAAATGAAAAAGCACTCAACTTCTTATTAGTCTTTGGGGAAACGTAAATTAAATGAGATATCACTATATACCTATCAGAATTGTAAACAGTTACAATTGAATGATTGATACCACCAACCAGATGATGTGTAGCAACCAGAACTCATAAGGTGCAGTAAGCCTGTAAAACAAAACAGCTACTTTGGAACAAAGGCTGGCATGTTCTTAATAAACTAGAACATACACCTACTCTGTGACTTGGCAATTCTACTCCCAAGAAAAAACACCTTTCTACACAAAGACCTGTACAAGTATGTTTAAAGCAGTTTTATTCACAATACCCAAAACTGGAGCAACCCAGGTATCCATCAGTAAGAGAATGAATAAACTGTTAATTCATACACTGAACCAAAAGTACCAAAACACACAGCAAGAAAAAATAATAAACTACCAATCTATGAAGCAACTATGAAGACTCTTAAAAACATTATGCTGAGTGAAGAAGCCTTTCTCAAAAGAGAACTGTGGCAGGATTACACTTATGTATAGTTCTAGAATAGGCTAATCTACTGTATGGTGGGGGATAAAATGAAAGTAGCTTTTTCCTCTGTTGGAAGTCAGATTGATTGAGAAGAGACATGAAGGAACTTTGAGGGGTGATGGGAACAGCCCATAGCTCCATAGAGGTGTGGGTTACAAATATTTGTCAAAACTCAGCAAATGTACAGTTAATATGTGTGTATTTCATTGTACGTAAATTTTATATCAAAAGAAAAAACTGGTAAGCAAATATTGAACTTTAGTTGACAATAAGCATGCTGGGCTTCCCTGGTGATCCAGTGGTTAAGAATTCACTTTGCAACGGAGGGGACACAGGTTCAGCCCCTGGCCTGGGAAGATCGTACATGCCATGAGGCAGCTAAGCCCATTAGCCAAAACTACTGAGCCCATGCATCCCAGAGCCTGTGCTCCACAACTACAGAAGCCATGGCAAATGAGAGGCCCCCACCTGCCACAATTAGAGAAAGTCCACTGCTAAGTCGCTTAGTTGTGTCCGACTCTGTGCGACCCTGTAGACGGCAGCCCACCAGGCGCCCCCGTCCCTGGAATTCTCCAGGCAAGAACACTGGAGTGGCTTGCCATTTCCTTCTCCAATGCATGAAAGGAAAAGTGAAAATGAAGTCGCTCAGTCATGTCCGACTCCTAGCGACCCCATGGACTGCAGCCCACCAGGCTCCTCTGTCCATGGGATTTTTCAGGCAAGAGAAAGTCCACACACAATAGCAAAGACTCAGCACAGGCATAAATAAACAGAAAATTTTTAAATAATAATAAACATGCTGAAGAATTTAGGAAAGGCCTAGATTTGCCCATTTTAATTGCTGATGTGAATGTTTTAAAAGGGTCTGACGCAGGTTGGGTTCTCCAGGTGCAGACACTGGTTTGGAATTTGCACCAAAGTATTTATGAAGCGTCGACACCTATGGGATAGAGTGGGAGGGAAGCAGGACTGGGCAGAGAGAAAAGTGGAACTTCAATCTAACCTGCTCGGAACCTCAACCCCAGGATGTGCTCTGGGGTGCATATGATCGATCAGAGTTAAAGAGCATTGAGACACAATGGCAAAGCCCTGGAACCCGGCCTCGGTCAGCATGATTGCAGACCACCCGTAGAATGAGGGCACCCAAAAGGAGTCACAATTGAGGACTGCAAGCAGCCAGCTGGACAGCAAGTCCCACCTTGAAGTGGGATCTGGGACACACATGTCTATGCCCGCCACAGCATATTTCCTGTTTTAATTTGCACTTCTTTCATAATTAATGACACTTTTTAAAGTGGATTAAAGTCCAAATCTAACCATGCTCTAAGACATTTCCAATCTAATGTACAATCGAGTCTCCAAATAAGGAGCCACTAAAGGCTTTGGGGTCTTGAAGCAACTTTGAGCCCAGATGCAGTGGAATGGAAAAGACAGGGATGAAGTTGGATGGGAAAGGAAAGACAGAACCAAATTAAGGAGAGAAAAGGGAGGTTGAAACTTTACATAGTCTGGGAACACAGGAGTCAGTCGCTGACTGTTCCGGAATAGGGGAATTGTGTGATGACATGGTCATCTAGCACAGGGATTCTACCAGAATATGTCAGCACAGCTGACAACAGATGAGCTTTCTCCAGCCATCTTTCGAGTTTGACCTTTCTGACTTCTTCCTCGTCTAGTTTCCACTGGCCAACCACCCAGCCATCATGAATAAGGTAAGATCAAAGACTAATGTGGCATCAACAAGTGGTGGTTCAGAAAATACAGAAGACAGTGTAGAAATTATACCTCAACATGGCCCAGGCAAAGAATCCAAACTGGAATTAGAGTCAAAGGAATTTCTTTAGATAAGTCCCTTAAGAGAAAAATGAGAAAGGTCAGAAAACAATTTCCATGCACTTGAAAATGAAGCAGAAGAGTCAAGAAATATGTCAACAGATGTTCAAACTCAATGGTGAAAAAAAGTTTTGCTTTAATTAAAATACCAGTGATATACAATATTTTAACTCATAAAATTGTCCAAAATCTTTGTCCTTTTATTTTTCTTTGGGGGTATCCAAAAATGCAGGGAGCATGGACCTCAGGTTTGCATCACGTTGTCTTGTCTCCTCCACTCCCAAATCCCATGGAGATGATGCATGTTAGCCTAGATGGATGCTCACATGCAAGTGAGGGTTTGGGAAACCCCCATATTTTAATAGAGCTGCTAGCCCAACCTTGTCCTAGAGGGAAGCGGTATCTTTGTTATGTGTTAGTCATTCAGTCATGTCCAACTCTATGTGACCCCATGGACTGTAGCCCGCCAGGCTCCTCTATCCATGGAATTCTCCAGGCAAGAATACTGGAGTGAATTGCCATTCCATTCTCCAGGGATCTTTCCGACCCAGGGATCAAATGCAGCTCTCTTGCATTGCAAGCAGATTCTTTACTATCTGAGCCACCAGGCAGCAAACAAATCTTCCCTCTGTTTCAGAGGGAGATATCATCTCTATCTCCCAAGGTTGTTTGCTATACAAACATGCTTGAAAACAGTCTGGGGCAAGAGCTATCCGTGCTCCTGCTGAGAAGACATGCAAACCACAACAGACCCCTAAAGAATTGCCTTCCAACAAATTTCTTTGTGTAAGTTTTCTTTCCACAGTGTGTTTCTCCCAGTTAAATTTCCAATCAGTTTGAGAAGAGGGGTAACACCGTATTTTTCTCCATTCTGGGATATAATTGGTACCGGCACATAGGAGGCCTTGAGTGAATATTTCCTTTATGATTACCGGGTATATGTGTGGATGAATGGCAGGATAAATTCTTGAAAAACTTGGGACATAATTATGATGAAACTTCTAGATCCACTGTTCTGCTAGTTGAAAATGTCAAAATAGCAATTATTTCCCTCCTTCTCCTCATTTGCATCCTCCCAATCATTCCTACAGTGTTTTTCATTTTTAGCTGCCCACTGTTAATGTCTGCTAAAGAGATTACACACTAATGTGCCTAACTGATAGAACCTCAGACCTTAAAAATATCCAGTGCTTCCTATTATAGCTTAGCATTTGTATTGCAAATTCAGTACCTCCCTTACAATTCCAGGGCACACACACACTTTCCTTCTTCTTCCTACCTGGTCAGGAAGGATAAGGAATTACTGAGCATTGTCTCGTTTCCTTTTCCCACTTTCAAATAGACGACAAGAATATGTTTGACATCAATGAAGTCATCTGATGAGTTTGGGGCAGCTTTCTCGACTATGGTGCAACATTTTAGGAGTTGATTTTTATAAGCATCATAGTGTTCCCCACTCACACTGTGAGTGAAATAAAATGCACTCACAAAATCTATGAGCTGATTACTGTTCTTAAAGGGTTGCTGCCATATCACCTGTACCATTCAGTGATCTAATTACCAACAGCAACCTCCATTCTGACTAGTTTAGGCAGGAATTTATTGAGGGGTATTGGGTAAATCACAGAACTTCTTGGAGGACCAGAGAGCCACGCTCTGAAGCTAGGCAGCCAAAAACAAGGTCCAACCATATCATGAAGGCCATTCTGCCCAAAACACCAATGCCATGGCCACTTGGCACCAAGGACACTCAGAAATGGACACACACCAGACACACACCAGACGCTCAGCTGCCACTCTTCCAAAGTACTGGGTCCTTTTTCCCAAGTAGAACATCAACTCTCAACTTACTGCCTCCTCAGCTGAGGTCAAGTTATGCCTGGATAGTCTGAGTGGTGAAAAACCCAGGTCACATTCCCAAACCCCAGGTGGAAGGAAGTCTGGGAATGTGAGGTTTCTGATTTCAACCTTGAAAAGGTAGACCATATAATGTGGGAAATGATCAAAATATTTGTAGTCTTGCAGTGGACATTATCATCAATAAGTCCCTTGCCCATGCCCCCTTGATCCCCTTCCTATCCTTACACACGCCAGGAGCACTCCTAACAGCCAGCCAGCACCTTCCTCTCTTTGTCGGTGAACTACTCCTGAAATATCCTCATTCCTATATACTATGGTCTCAATGTTGTGTCTCCCTCAGAATGCACACACTGAAATCCTAAACCCCAAGGTGATGGAATTGAGAGGTGGGCTTTAGGGAAGTTATTAGGCCATGATTTGGATTAATATCCTTGTAAAAAAGGACCCTAGAGAATTACTCTCTCCTTCTACCACTTGAGGGCACAGTGAAAACGCACTGCCTATAAACTGGGAGGATGGCTTTCACCAGATACCGAATCTGCCAGCACCTTGATCGTGAAAATCCCAGCCTCCAGAACTGTGAGAAGTAAATTCCATTGTTTATTTATAAAACCACTGAGTTTACAGTGTTTTGTTACCGCGGTGCAGGTGGACCAAGACACCTTACCCCAACCAGGACTCTCTGAAGTGGGGCCTTCACAATATCCAAGCTCCCCAGTGGAAGTGAACCTGCTCTCACTTCCTGCTCATCTTTCTTTCCTGTCCCACCTTCCCACACTCCTACCAGTTTTTCCTGGGAACACTTTCACAAATCCTCATTTCAGAGTTTGCTTCAGGGAAACCAACAAGTACCTAGAATTGGACCTACACAAAGTAAGCACTCAACAAGTACCATTAGAAGGAAGAAAGCAGCCACTAATTTGCTCCGCAGGACGATGGCCGCCATATTCTTTGATCCAGATTCCTAGAGGTGGCTTACAAAAGAGGCCCTCCCCGCATCAGGCTCGCTTACATCACGGGAACAGTCGTCACTCGTGCAAGCAGAAGAGAGGAGCCAAACAACTGACCCTAGGGTGCACTTTGCCCAGTTAGTCGGGAGTCTTGCCTTACCTGTTACATAATTTTGGACAGTTTACATAATCTTTTTTGGGAGCCAGGTTTTTTACCCTCAGGGAAGAGAGATACAGACATAGAAAGGGGAAAGTCTAGGATAAAAACATCTAAAATTGGCTTGCACTTGGAAGTATCAGTATGAACTTTTGGTTTCTGGTGTATGATAAATAGAAAAATATACTTAGGTACAAAAACACACACCTAGTTGTGTATATATGTACATACATAATTCCTAACTCTGTCCACTGAGAAGTCAAACCAGCAATGAGTGCACCAGCAGCAACGCGATACCCAACACCTAGACCTTGGTCTTTGTTTTATTGAAGTATAGTGGATTTATAATATTGTGTTAATTACTATTGTAAAATGACTCAGATATATGTATATATACACACATATATTCTATTTTTGCATGCACGCTTAGTCATGTCTGACTCTTTCCAACCCCATGGACTGTAGTCCACCAAGTTTCTCTGTCCATGAGATTTCCCAGGCAGGAATACTGGAGTGGGTTGCCATTTCCTCTTCCAGGGTATCTTTCCAACCCAGGGATCAAACCTGGGTTTCTTGCATTGTAGGTGGATTCTTTACCACCGCACCCCCTGGGAAGCCCATATAGTCTATGTAGAAAGAATATATAAAATATATATTCTTTTTCATTATAGTTTATTGCAGGATTTTGAATACAGTTCTGTGTGCTGTACAGTAGGACCTTATGTTTATCCATTCTATATATACTACTTTGCATCCGCTAATCCCAAACTCCTGATCCATCCCTCTCCCTCCCTCATCCCCCGTGGTGACTACAGATGTATTCACCACGTGATTCTGTTTCTGTTTCACGGATAGGTTCGTTTGTGTTGTATTTTAGATTCAACATGTAAGTGATATCATACGGCATTTATCTCTCTCTTTGGAATCACTTCACGCCTTGGTTTCTTTTTTTGGCCATGACATACCCAATCTTAGTTACCCAACCAGGGATGGAACCCAGGCCCCCTGCAGTAGAAGCACTGAGTCTATGGGACTGCCAGGGAAGCCCCATACAGACCTCGGTTTCTAAATACCACTCTCCTCAAAAGGAACCAGAGCTCCTTGGAGGAATGGCTAATTCCAGAGCTAAATTAGGGAAAGTATATAATAAATTTGGAACCTCTTATACCAAAAAATATGGAAATTCTGAAAGATTGATAGGAATATTTCAGAACAGTACAAAAACCAGTGGCTTAATTTGGGACAATTTAGCATCAAAAGAGTCACAGCAATGGATTATAATCCATTTAATAAAACAGGAACCCATGAACTTAACAATACTAAGACAGATATATTGGGGGCAGTACAGGAAATTTTTACCTTACAGTAGAAGGTCAAATAATAAATGTAGACAAGATGATGGAACAGATGGTTAGCATGTAGCAAACTTTATAGTAAAAACTGTTTTGATCGAGGAACAAAATGAATACTAATACAAATGACTGAAAGTGTGATCAAAAACAGAATTTTAACATGGTCTCAAAGTATCTCCAGACAAAACACTCACTCAATAACATTACACTGAAAAATCTAGCAGATGTCTTCTTATCAAATGATAAAAGCTAACTTTTTACCAGTTAATGAGACAAATCAACATCATGTCCCTTCTGATGTAATGCAACAAGAGGAATACAGAATCACTTCTGTGCTATTCCTGCCAAAAATGCATACCTAAAATCCAGTCATGAGGAAACATCAGGCAAACACAAACTGACAGACATTCTGCAAAGCAATTGTCCCATTCACTTCAAAAATGTCAAGGTCATGAAAAAAAGGAGAGACCAGGAACTGTTCCAGATAAAATAAAACTAATGAGACATGACAATTAAATGCAATTCATGATCTTGGATGAATCTTGAACCTATAAAAGACTTTATTCGGGGAAAAAAAAAAAACTGTAACGTATTTCTCAAGAACCATTTTAGCTCCAGATGCATCTGTGAGGTTTACTGTGGCTTTTGCTGGTGTGCACCACTTCGCAACTTCTCCTACCCAGCTGTTTCTTTTCCCTCCCCTTTGCAGCTGTTGGTCCCAAAAGCACTCCTTAAAAAGTATCTTGCACACTAAACTCCATCTCTCAGAGTCTGTTTCCTAGAGAAACTCAACCTGAAGCAAAAGGAATGAGTAGGATCTTAGCAATCAAAGGTTGAGATGGGGTGCATTCTACACATGAAAATTGGTCTGAGAAAAGTCTTATATTAGAAAATAAACAGCACAACTGATGACTGGGATCCTGAGAGTAGAGGGCAGCTTGAAATGAGATAAAGCTGAAAAGATAGATTAGGGCAAGCCCATACAGGATGTTGCTGGCCACGTTAATGGTTTGATTTTGTCTTAAACCCTGTGTGCTCAGTTGTGTCCAATTCTTTGAGACCCCATGGACTGTAGCCCACCAGGCTCCTCTGTCCTTGGAATTTTCCAGGCAAGAATACTGGAGAGGATTGCCATTTCCTCCCCCAGAGGATCTTCCCGACCCAGAGACTGAACCCGAACCTGGGTCTCCTGCATTGGCAGGCAGATAGATTCTTTACCACTGAGCTTGTGTTAAGAGGGATGGAAAGTCACAATGGATAGGAATCCGTCTGCCAACGCAGAGGACATTAGTTCCACCCCTGGTCCAGGAAGACCCCGCATACCTCGGGGCAACTAAGCCCATGTTCCATAACTACTGAAGCTTAGGTGCCTGGAGCCTGTGCTCCACAACAAGAGAAGCCACTGCAACGAGAAGCCTGTGTACTGCAGCAGAGTAGCCCCCACTCACCGCAACCAGAGAAAGCCTGCACGATGCAGCAAAGACACAGCACAGTCAAAATAAATAAATAAAATCTTTAAGAAAAGAGTAATGGGAAGCCACTGGAAGGCTGGAGAACAGAGTCGGGTGGGGCAGACAGTGCATGAGATTTGCAGCTGGAAGAGATTGTTATTACTGTGGCAGAATGTGGAAAACAAGACTGCAGAAAAGGGAGAACTTGGAAAGACTAGTAAGGGGGTTATTGTAGCCGTCTAAATAAAACACCATGGTAATTAGACTAGAAGGTGGCTATGAGGATGGAAAATTTTGGATTGATTCAAGAAATACTGAGAAGGTAAAAAAATGACACGACTTCGATGTTGGATACAGACCGTAAGGAAGGGGAGGTGTTAAGGATGATACCTGAGTTTTTTGGTTTACTAAACTAAGTAAATGGCGCCATTCAATGAGGGAGAAACATCAACAGAGGATCAGGTTTAGTGGAGAGATCATGAGTTTGGGAGAACATGAACTTCTGTTGACAATCAAATGTGGGGCTCTGGAAACCAAGGAAAGAGACTGTTTGCAGAAGAGGGAGAGATCAACTATGATGAAAGTTAGAGAGAGGTAAGGTAATATGTAGCTCAAAAATACCCATGAGAGAGCTGCTTCAAAGGAATGGTGAACGTAGAAGCCAGGTTGGACTGGGCTGAGAAGTGAGTAGGAGGAAAGAAAAGAGTCGCTTTTCCTTCCACTACAGAAAAAAAAAAAAAAAAAAGCGGGAAACACATCAGCCTAAAAGAAAAGTGTCCTAGTTCTAACCAAATCAAATATCAACTGAATTCAAGCTCAGCTTGGGATAGAAATTAATCTTAATGTATACATGTCATTTTACCTAGTTCTCTGAACTCCAAAGGAATGGAATCAGTTCTAGAAAAACAAGATAGCTAGTTGTTACCACCGCCATCTGGATTAGAAAATAACAATTCTGCAAAGAAATTGCTACAAGAAAAAAAAATGCTACAAAAAAGTCACTTCAAGAAAGTGAAGCAAGAAAGTCATTCTTTGTTCAGCTTTACCTGATCTACTCCACTCTGAGTCAATGACTATCACCTAACCCAGGTAAAAGATATGGATGTTTTTGTACAAATTCAATAAACAAACATCCTGAATTTAAAACCCAATTCACTGATGGAGTCTTGTATCTTTGCTCTCTTCTTTGCCTCAAATGGGAAAATATGCATCCTTAGCTTTTAAAGTTCCTGCCTTCCCCTCGCACCCTAGAGCCCATGCTACGCAATGAGAGGCCACTGCAATGAGAAGCCGGTTCACTGCAACCAGAGAACAGCCCCTGCTCTCCCCAACGAGAGAAAAGTCTGCGCAGCAGTGAAGACCCAGCACAGCCATAAATAAACAAACAAACAAATAAATAAAAATTTAAAGTAACGTTCACGCCTTCTTCTTTGTTCTACACTTAGGACATATCTTCCCACAATGTTTTCCTCATATATCCAAAGCTTAGGTTCCAGATTAGCTTCTATCTGTGAGTCTTCTCTGGTTACACCCCTATTACACTTTTTTTGGGAACCCTTAGAATTTGTGCGTTTAAGGTGTAATGTTGCCAACCAGGTCTTGCTCTCAAATTGCTAAATATTTTCCACAATAGATTATGAAGTCCCGGGAGGCAGAGACTATGACTCCTCATTCTCTAAAAGGTTTCTAAGACTCTATGTATCAATATATTTGAATTAATTGGAACATTGTAAACTAACCATAATTTACACTGCTCAAAAACCCCATTTTTATCTCCATATCCCAGTCTTCAAATTTCCCTATAAATAATAGCTAATGTTTGATTACTATATACCATTCACTGTTATAGACACCACGTATTAACACTTACAATCCTCCCAACAACCCTATGACATAGATATTACTATTCTTGCTTTGCAGATAAGAAAACTGAGGTATAGAGAGGCCAAGTGACAGTAAGTGGCAGAGTTGACATTCAAAGACAGGCACTGAAGCCCATTTTCTTAACTTTTTAGCAACAGAAAAATAACCCTAATAAAGCCTTGTCCTACCTGCCCAGGTTTACTGATGTGCCAGGAAACAAGTTTTAAAACCAGAATTTAAAAGAAATTCTAGTCTATTAATATTTCATCACAAGAGGGGCATTTTCTGTCTCCTCTCTCCGCTGCAGAACTCGTTGTAGTTCTTACGGCCCATAGGTGGCGCTGCAGGGACAGGCATGTGCTCAGGCTTCATCAACGGGAGGGGCAGATGCGGGGGGGCGAGAACTCCATTCAAAGCCCCGCGGTAGGAGGAGCCTTGGGGAGGGGAGGGGGGGTGGCGAGTGTTTTGCAGTGCGCAGGCGCAGGACCGGGCCCTCCCGCCCCGAGAGTGAGGGCTGCTGGGCCTGATGACGTGGCCTGGTGCCGTCCGCTCCGGTGAGCCTCCGGGAAAGCTGGCGCCCCCGGAACTGTCCGTGGCCTAGTCCCCACGCACGCGTGCTTGTGAGCCGGGGATAGCGGCGGCGGCGGCCATCTGGCCTGCGGAGACCTGACGGGGCCGTTGCCATGGGGGAGTGACGCGCCCGCGCCCGCTGTTCCGCGGAGCGGAGAGACATGAGGAGACCCCGCCGCGGGGGTAGCGGCGGCGGCAGCGGCGGCGGCGGCTCCTGATGCCCGGGATGGAGGAGAAATACGGCGGGGACGTGCTAGCCGGCCACGGCGGCAGCGGCCTCGGGCCGGTGGATGTGCCCAGCGCTCGGTAAGGGACCGATCGGGCTCCCGCTTCCGGAGCCGCTCTCTCCCTGCGCCCGCCCGGCCGGTGCCCGGATCCTCCCCGGTGCGCGCGGGGCCCGGCGGCCGACAGCCCGGAACGCCCGCCTCGGTGCAGTCCGCGCTCCCGCGGCAGCTCTCATTGGCTCCGCCGTTCCCCGCTGCGGGATAAATGCTCTAGGACCCGGGAAGGTTCCGCCTGAGTTTCTGGTGTTCAGAGCGGTCCGTTAACTTTAGAACTGCTGGCCAGTTCACATGAGAGCTTTTTCTCACCTGTCAGAAGAATTTCTGTTGGCTGTTCCTCCCTCAAATAGTAGTTTGGTGATATTTAACCTTTCTGACCTTTTAAAGGAAGGGTCACCATCATCTCTTCAGGCGAGGAAATCAAAGTACAAACAGATGAACTTTGAGGTTCAGGTTATAACCCCGCACATTAAGAATCCAGCCCGCCCTCTAGTTTTTCTTTTCCTTTCTTCCCCTATTTTGTTTTATCATTAAATAAGAAATGCGTGCGCACTGTCAAAAAGTCCAAACAGTACAGAAATTCATCGAGTGAAAAGGAAAGATTTCCCTTTCCCTCCCTCCCCGTAATGTTCCCACGAACGCCAGAAAGGTAAGTCAGTACAGTGACCACTTTCCAGCTCGTCTTTATGGACCTGTGCCAATTATCTGCGGTAGTGTCGCAGGATGCACGAAATACGGCTCAACAGTTTGATTGAACCTGATTTTCATCGCCTTTATATTTAATAAGGTTAATGAAGTTAGGTCTTTCTTGTTCTTGGATATCTCCTTTGAGACTGGAAGATTGTTTTGCTGAATTCTTTGGAACTGTATAAATAGCATTACTAAAATAACTTGTGTGTGTGTGTGAAATGCTGAGCAACTTAAATCAGCTGCATTTTTTGTAGTACAAGTTTAATTTTCTGATCTATTTTGAACAGCTCGTTTTTGTAAAATGAAAACATGGCTGTGGTGGTAAGTCGTGTCCAACTCTTTTGCAACCCCATGGACTGTAACCGGCTCCAGGCTCCTCTGTCCATGGGATTTCCCAGGCAAGGATACTGTAGTGGATTGCCAGTTCCTTTTCCAAAAGGTCTTCCTGATCCAGGGATCAAACCTGGGTCTCCAGCATTGCAGGTGGATTCTTTACTGACTGAGCCACCAGGGAAGCTCAAAAAAAACCATCATATCAAGTATTATTTACTGAGCTGTGACAGCTAAATGCAATAGGCAATTCTGGTGTAGATTTAATACGGGAGAAAATGTAGTAAAGGATAGTACTGGGTCAGTTGATAAAAGTGGACTGTAGATGATAGATAAAAGTATATTCATGTTAAATTTCCTATAGTTTATAACTCTGATTTCAGAAGAGAATGTTCGTGGGTTTAGGAATACAAGTAATTACGGGTAGAGGAGCATAATACATGTAACTTACTCTTAAGTAGTTCAGAAAAAAAAGTTTGCACCTGCCATTGCGGGAAATGTGGGTTCAGTCCCCAGGTGAGAAAGATCCCCTGGAGAAGGAAATGGCAACCCACTCCAGTATTCTTGCTCCCAAGGGCAGGAGGCCCAGGTCTGATCCCTAATCAGGGAACTAGATGCCCAGATGCCACAACTAAAAGACCCTACATGCTGTCAGGAAGACTGGAGATCATGAGTGCCATAACGGAGACCTGGAGCAGCCAAGTACATAAAAATAAATATTTTTTTAAAAAAATAGATCATTACAGAATCAAATTCAAATCAGGACTGGTTGATTCCTGGTTGAAAGAATTTTTCTTTATATAGACTGAAAATCAAATTCTGATTATAATCTGCAACAAAAGCTAATTGACAGATTCTTTGTGGATGTTTTTATGCCTGAATTCACAAATATGAATTGTTTTACATGTTTCTATGTTGGCTTCAATAAATCCTCTTGGCAGGAAAGAGCAGAGGGTGACAGCCAACATTTGTTAAGCACTTCCTATGTTCCAGGGACTTTGCATGCAGCATTTCACTTAAGTCTTACAACAGCACTGCAGACTCATTAGTTATGTCCTTGTCTCACAGATCAGGAAACTGGGACATAGAAAAATAATTTTTATAAGGTCACACACCTAGTAACTGAACTGGGAGTCAGTTCCCTCAGACTTCATTTTTTTTTTTTTTTTTTTTTAAGCTAGAAGCTTCCTTTTTATTTATTTATTTTTGGCTGTGCTGGGTCCTCTTTGCTGTGCAGACTTTTCTCTAGTTGCAGAGAGCAGGGACTACTCACTAGTTTCAGTGTGAAGGCTTATTGTGGTGGCTTCTCTTGTGGAGCTCAGGCTGCAGGGGCTGCGCGGGCTTCAGTAGTGGTGACTCCCTGGCTCTAGAGCACAGACTCAGTACTGTTGTGGCACAGCCGCTGAGTGAGCTGCTTAGTTGGTCCCCAGCATATGGGATCTTCCCAGACCAGGGTTCATACCCGTGTCTCCTGCATCAATTGATAATTATTGGATTGATTGATAATTATTGGATTCAGTAATTCAATAATGGTTCAAACCCATGTCTCCTGCACAGACTAATAATTATTGAATCAATTTATAATTATTGCATTGATTGATAATTATTGAATGTCTCCTGCATTGCAGGCAAATTCTTTACCACTGAGCCACCAGTGAAGTCCCCAAACTTCATTTATACTGCCCTCTACATAGTAGACACTTAAATATTTATTGAATGAATCAAAATAGAATTACATACACTGATTCTGTCATTTTAACTGTGAGCTGCTCCAAGTGGGCAAAGCCTGAAAGGCATGTTTGAATCCAAACTTGGATTTCAGTAATTTCAGATTTGAATAATGAGTTTTTTCCTAACCCTTCACAGAAAATACCAGTGATACCTTTGATGAGGCTAGTTAATGGCAGATAATGATTTACAAGTCAGGAACCTGACCTGCCTCTTGAGAAACCTATATGCAGGTCAGGAAGCAACAGTTAGAACTGGACATGGGACAACAGATTGGTTCCAAATAGGAAAAGGAGTACGTCAAGGCTGTATGTTGTCACCCTGCTTATTTAACTTATATGCAGAGTACATCATGAGAAACGCTGGACTGGAAGAAACACAAGCTGGAATCAAGATTGGCAGGAGAAATATCAATAACCTCAGATATGCAGATGATACCACCCTTATGGCAGAAAGTGAAGAGGAACTAAAAAGCCTCTTGATGAAAGTGAAAGAGGAGAGTGAAAAAAGTTGGCTTAAAGCTCAACATTCAGAAAACGAAGATCATGGCATCTGGTCCCATCACTTCATGGGAAATAGATGGGAAAACAGTAGAAACAGTGTCAGACTTTATTTTGGGGGGCTCCAAAATCACTGCAGATGGTGACTGCAGCCATGAAATTCAAAGACGCTTACTCCTTGGAAGAAAAGTTATGACCAACCTAGATAGCATATTCAAAAGCAGAGACATTACTTTGCCAACAAAGGTCCGTCTAGTCAAGGCTATGGTTTTTCCAGTGGTCATGTATGGAGGTGAGAGTTGGACTGTGAAGAAGCTGAGTGCCGAAGAATTGATGCTTTTGAACTGTGGTGTTGGAGAAGACTCTTGAGAGTCCCTCAGACTGCAAGGAGATCCAACCAGTCCATTCTAAAGGAGATCAGTCCTGGGTGTTCTTTGGAAGGACTGATGCTAAAGCTGAAACTCCAGTACTTTGGCCACCTCATGCGAAGAGTTGACTCATTGGAAAAGACTCTGATGATGGGAGGGATTGGGGGCAGGAGGAGAAGGGGACGACAGAGGATGAGATGGCTGGATGGCATCACCAACTCGATGGACATGAGTTTGAGTGAACTCCAGGAGTTGGTGATGGACAGGGAAGCCTGGCGTGCTGTGATTCATGGAGTCGCAAAGAGTTGGACACAACTGAGCGACTGAATTGAACTGAAGGTGGATTGGATCCCGATAAGTTGCCTGAAGGATCAGTGAGTGGCTCAGAAGCCACTGCCCCCATTTAAAAGCCTCCCTTCCTCACCCCTGAAAATTTTCCCTCTTGGTATGTTTCCCTTTGCAACGTGAACTAGGGATAATGTGCTTATTATTAATAGTATATGGTTACCTGGCCTTAGCTAGTGTTTTGTTGTTAGCCCCACAGGAAGTCATTAGTTGACACTTTAAAAATCAAAGTATCTACCTTTCAGCTAAATACTAAAATAGTTTTCCTAATTAATAATGACAAAAAATCTTCAATATATATTACATGAAAAATCATAAAAATTTCAAAATATGTGTACAGTGGTAAATACATGAATGTATCTAAAATACATGCTTGTCCATACGTAGAGATGCAAAGGAAAAGGTTTGGAAGGATGTACCCAGTTGGGCACCTGTGAGCAGAAAATTAGGAATGGTTTTATTTAAAACGTTCATAACAAGCAACTACTCAGGAATTACTTTCACAATCTGTTTTTTGGGTTTGTTTTTTTTTTAATAAGGAAAAGCATCCCTGTTCGTTCAGTGATAAAAATTTGCCTGCCCGTGCAGGGGACACAGGTTCAATCCCTGATCCAGGAAGATCTCACATGCTCCAGAGCAACTAAGCCCTTGAGCCACAACTGTTGAGCCTGTGCTCCAGAGCTGGGGAACCGCAAGTACTGAAGCCCACTCACCCTAGAGCCCAAGCTCCACAACAAGAGAAACCACTGCAATTAGAAGCCCACGCACCACAACTAGAGAGTAGCAAGTACTATAGGGACTTCCCTGGTGGTCCAGTGGGTAAGAATCCACCTTGCAGTGCAGGGATGTGGGTTCAGTCCCTGGTCGGGGAACTAAGATCCCACATGCCTGGGAGCAACTAAGACTGTGTGGCACAACTAAAGAGTCCATGCGCTGCAACGAAAGATCCCTCATGCTGAAACTAAGATGCATGCAGCCAGATATTTTCCAAAAGAAATACTGTGTTTAATGTTCCATATGACTGAATCTTGTCATTAAAGTGCCACATTTTTAAGTTTTATTAGCAATTTAAAGAAAAATTATTTAGAAATAAGTTTACTTATTCCCTCATCTTAAAACAAGTCTATTAAGTATAGTTTACCTTTTTCTTGATGACAAGACTTGATTTGTATCTGACTGTGACTGCATGGATTATAGCCCATCAGGCTCCTCTGTCCATGGAATTTTTCAGGAAAGAACATTGGAGTGGGTTACCATTTCCTGCTCCAGGGGATCTTCCCAGCCCAGGGATGGAACTCAAGTCTCTTGTGTCGCCTGCATTCTTTGCCACAGTGCCACCTGGGAAGCCCCGTTGCAGCACAGACTCTCTAGTTGTGGCTCTGGGCTTAGTTGTTCCACGGGATGTGGGATCTTAGTTCCCCCACCAGGGGTCAAACCCACATTTTTTGATTGGGTTGTTTATTTTTTCTACTTAGTCTTTAATACACACACACACACCTGAGACTCTGAAGACTATTTTTGTTTCCCTAGTTGCAATTAGTTGCTTCCACATCTATTCCTTTAGATCTCTGCTAATTAACCTGGGTCACATAAACACTTGTTTCTTGCCTGTCTTCTTTAGACCTCAAACTCCTTGAAGGGAGGGCCTCTATTACAAGTTTCTTGGATAGCACCTAGAAATGCATTTAATTGTAAGTAACCAAACTAAGAGAGCTTTAAACAAAGACGGATATATTCTTCTCACATAAAAGATGCCAGAGGCTGCCAATGTTGGTTCAGCCCCTCAGCAGCACCATCTAGGAGCAGATTCTTGGCCTTCGTTCTCTGTCATTCCAAGTATGGCCCTCATATTCAGGCTTATTATCAAACGGATGTCATTTTTTAAAGAATGTTAAGACTTTGATAACATTTTAAGATAAATTTTAGATAACAGTCCTCCTTTGAAGTCAGAAAGAATGCAGAACTAGTTCCAGGTGCATCAGGCCCTTTTATCAGGAGGAGGGAAGGCTGTCGTACCTGAAACCAACCTGTCAGACTGGTCTCATTGGACTCCAGTGACACCTGGCAAATAGTAAGTGAGCAGGGAATATTTGAAAAATGGCTTCACAGCTCCCTGAGGGCTGTACAAGGCTCTTTGCTGGCATCAGGAATCCCCAGATTGCCAGGGTTTTTAATGTACGTCCGTCAGTGTTTTCTGGTCTCTTGTTTATCCTCCCTGTCTTGTTGACAGTGTCGTTCTTTGTGCTCTTGCTTCTATCCTGCTGCCTTATTTTTACATATCGTTAAGAGCTGAAGGAGTGAAGTGCTTGAGGCTTTGAGCTTCCCTCTCTCTTCCCTCATTGTGAATTCATGCCTGAGTGGATGACAGTTTAAATTGCCAGAAGCTTGACAGCCAGTTATGTACTGTATTACCGTGCTATCTGTATTGCTATGCTAGACATCGCTGTATTACACAAATGTTAACAGTAGAGTTAGCATTCTTTCATTTAGGAAGCATTTGCTGAGTACATATTATGTAAGTCCCCTTATTAAGAACTGAATAAACAGAAGAACAAATAACTGAATATACAAAAGTAGTATTTTTATTGACTAATTACAAATTGCTGCCATGATCATTAGCATTAATATAGTTAATCTACTTCAGTCTATCTGACTTTTTTCTTTTTTTTCAATCTGACTTTTTTCTCTAGCTTAAGTGAAGTTGCTCAGTCGTATCCGACTCTGCAACCAGGTAGACTGTAGTCTGCTGGGCTCCTCTGTCCGTGGGATTCTCTAGGCAGGAATACTGGAGTGGGTTGCCATTTCCTTCTCCAGGTGTTCTTCCCAACCCAGGGATCAAACCTGTGTGTGTCCCACATTGCAGGCAGACTCTTTCCCCTCTGAGCCACCAGGGAAGCCCTAGCTTAAATAGAGAAAATCTGCATTAATCTTGGGTTTTAATATGCATTTTGTTGGTAATATTTAATGATTTTACCCTTTGCGAGGGCCACTGAATATATAATTGGTTTAGAAGATGGGAATCCCCAAAGCCTTCTGGATGAACTTGGGTTTTCTGTGTGACCTAGGAAAAGCGCATACTTAAGAGTCAAGGGCTGGGCCCTCGCAAACTCTGTGGACTTCAAGTTCCCAATCGGCGACGGGGAGGAATTGGACTAGAGAATCTCCAAGGTGTTTTTCAGCTCTTACATGTTAGTGTTTTGTTTTTTCTAGCACATATACATTTACTTTCATACCTACATAACTGCTAGAAATGTGATGGATTTTTCATGTCGTACTGTGTTTTCAGTCAGTCTGCAAACAATCCAAAAACAAAATACACTCAGTTTTTTGTAGCTGTTATAGCCACTAATTTTATTATTTTCTCCAATACTCCTTTTCTCATTGAGATATAAATTACTGTAAAATGCGTAGATTTTAAAGGTACCAGTTTGCATTTTTCGAAAATGCCTATTCATCTTTTGAGCACAATCAGGCTGTAGGCCGTTTTTATCACCCCAGAAAATCTGCTTGATCTTTTAAACAGAAAATTTAATATTTATACTATTCTATAGATTAGTAGATTTGGCTTCCCTGGTGGTGCAGAGGTTAAAGCGTCTGCCTGCGATGTGGGAGACCTGGGTTCGATCCCTGGGTTGGGAAGATCCCCTGGAGAAGGAAATGGCAACCCACTCCAGTATTCTTGCCTTGGTGGGCTACAGTCCGTGGGTCGCAAAGAGTTGGACACGACTGAGCGACTTCACTTTCATAGGTAGATTAAGTAGGAACCTCTCTGTGCTTTAAGATTTGAGTTACATCATTCTGCATAATGTTTTTATTAGCTTATTGGTGATAATTATCACATAGTTAAAATTCCCAAATGGCAACAATAAAAGGTCCTGCAGATTATGTTCATGAAAAGAAAAACCATTTTGTTCTAAATATGATTTTCTTTAATGTTATTTGGTTTAAAACAGAAAATGAGCTGTCAGACAGTGAAGATGGTAGAATTGTTGAGATTCATTCTTTCAAGGACTGAAATATATTTTCACAGTTGCATTAAAACTTCCAAAGTATATATTTTGATGTCTTCTTAAGCAGATTACTGTTTGTTGATTTAGTACCATGAGACTTAATGATTCACACTCAATGATTTTTTAGACCATCCTATGTACATTGGTATCATTGCAGATCAAACTGTTTTAGCTCTACTATTTGAATGACTAAGGTTTCCTTTAAACTTCTGTGTCTGCTTTTTTGTATTTTTCTCCCATGAGTAGAGACTTCTTCCTCTGCTGTGCTGCTTTGCACATCCCCTGTACCTCCTTTTTAATGTATTAACTCCTGTTAGACGTAAACTTGGCAGATAGTCTCCTGGGTGACTTGTGAAGATGATCTGTTAGAATTTCTCAAATTTTTATCTCATTCTTTTTCATTTCTAATTTGTGTGTATTTTATAACATATAATAATATCAGTGTAGTAGTACATGTTTGTAATATCTAAATAATGGGTTTCAGGCACTTTTTTTTTTTTAAATACTAGGTATATGATCAAAGAAGACTCAGTTCAGTTCAGTTTAGCTGCTAAGTTGTGTCCGACTCTTTTCAACCCCATGGACTGGCCTCCCTATCCATCACCAACTCCTGGAGTTTACTCAAACTCATGTCCCTTGAGTCAGTGATGCCATCCAACCATCTCATCCTCTGTCGTCCTCTTCTCCTCCCGCCTTCAGTCTTTCCCAGCATCAGGGTCTTTTCACATGAGTCAGTTCTTCTACTAAGCTGGAGAACAGATAATTTCTTCACTGTTTTCTCATTGCTCTTTCAGGAGTTCCTTTTCCCTCTTTTATGGCAGCACCAGGTTTTCATTGGATGCACTGTTCTTTCTTGTCCAAGAATATATAGTTCTTTGATGTTCTCGACTATTCTCTATGCTCTCTGTATCTTTTAAATTTCTTTGTTAGTTTGGTCTGTCGTTATAGACTTATCGTAAATGATCAATTATCCAGATTTGGCTTTTCGTATTTGAGTGAGGCCTAAAAATCTAGTTAGAAGACTTGTGTAGGGCTTGTCCCCTGATGGGCTTCCCAGAGAAGGGTTCTCCTGCTGGGAGATTGAAGTCTGACAGTTAGGATGTTAGAGCTAAATGAGGGAAGACAGGTGTGTTGGGATAAAGAAGGGAAACTTCATTTTAATCTCTGTGGTTTTAGTCCAATACCTCATCCTTTTTTTTCCCATTTGCCTTTTATCTAGACCTCTCCAGAGGCTAAACTTCACTCGTTCTGTCCTCATTGAGGGAAAATGTTTGTCTGGCTGTGCTGGGTGGGATTCTGGAGACCAAACTACTTGGCACATGTCTTGTGTGTGTGTGTGTTAGTCACTCAGTTGTGTCCAACTCTTTGCAACCCCGTGGACTATAAATCCCCAGTCCATGGGATTCTCCAGGCAAGAATACTGGAGTGGGTTTCCATTCCCTTCTCCACACCCTTTCTGAGGTGCTTCACATTCCTAAGCCTTTTCAAGACTGTAGGTCAGGTCACTTGACTTCAACTGTGACTGCTGCAGCCACTTAACGAAGCAGAGGAGAGGAAAACTTCAGGCGTTTGTCATCCTCTCCCTTCCTGTATCATGGTCTCATTTCATGACAGAGTTTGGTTTCTGTTTTTATTCTCTTTGTTTGGAGTAATTCTTTAAAAAGTGCATTGTAAAGTAGTCAAGGTGACTCAGGAAATCAAAAATGTTTATTTTTAGTTTGCCTTTTTTTTTTAATAGACTGTACCTATACATAATACATTCATGTACATGAAAAGAATCTGAAAGTATATATACCAGGTTAGTAGTAGTTATCACATGGGGGGTGAGTTGAGTTTTTGTTTGTTTCATCTTTTGTTTATATTTATGGTTTTCATAATGACCTCTATTGTATAATAAAAAGATTTCAGAGTTCCTTGTGATTTCACTGATAACTGAAACTTGTTTCTGTTTTTACTTTTCAGATTAACGAAATATATTGTGTTATTGTGTTTCACTAAATTTCTGAAGGCTGTTGGACTTTTTGAATCATATGATCTCCTAAAAGTAGTTCACATTGTTCAGTTCATTTTTATATTAAAACTTGGGTGAGTGTGTACAGTTCTTTTTTTCCTTAATGTTTTTTAATGTCTTTGAAAATTCTGTGTTAACTGAGTATCTTTAGGAAGTTTTACATAAAATATTTTGTGCATTTTATTCCTCCTGAAAAGTATTTGAGATATATATATATATATATATATGTATTTTAAAGATAGACTACCTAAGGTTAGAGATAACAGGCTGGATTAAAAAAAAAAAAAAAAAAGAATTGTCACACTCTATTAGCTTGCCAAAACATCAGCTTTTACTTTAGTTTGTGTTAATGTGTGAAGAGATACCCCACAACCAAGGTAAGAGAAACCCCAGTAAGACAGTAGGCACTGAGAGAGGGCATCAGAGGGCAGACAGACTGAAACCACAATCACAGACAACTAGCCAATCTGATTACATAGACCACAGCCTTGTCTAACTCAATGAAACTAAGCCATGCCATGTAGGGCCACCTAAGACAGACGGGTCATGGTGGAGAGCACTGACAAAATGTGGTCCACTGGACAAGCCACTTCAGTATTCTTGTCTTGAGAACCCCATGAACAGTATGAAAAGGAAGAAAGATAGGACACTGAAAGATGAACTCCCCAAGTTGGTAAGTGCCCAGTATGCTACTGGAGATCAGTGGAGAAATAACTCCAGAAAGAATGAAGGGACGGAGCCAAAGCAAAAACACCCAGTTGTGGATGTGACTGGTGATAGAAGCAAGGTCCGATACTGTAAAGAGCAATGTTGCATAGGAACCTGGAATGTTAGGTCCATGAATCAAGGCAAATTGGAAGTGGTCAAACAGGAGATGGCAAGACTGAACGTCAACATTCTAGGAATCAGCGAACTAAAATGGACTGGAATGGGTGAATTTAACTCAGATGACCATTATACCTACTACTGTGGGCAGGAATCCCTTAGAAGAAATGGAGTAGCCATCATTGTCAACAAAAGAGTCCCAAATGTACACTTGGATGCAATCTCAAAAACGACAGAATGATCTCTGTTTGTTTCCAAGGCAAACCATTCAATATCACAGTAATCCAAGTCTATGCCCCACCCAGTAACGTTGAAGAAGCTGAAGTTGAACAGTTCTATAAAGACTTACAAGACCTTCTACAACTAACACCCCAAAAAGATGTCCTTTTCATTATAGGGGACTGGAATGCAAAAGTAGGAAGTCAAGGAACACCGGAAGTAACAGGCAAGGCCTTGGAGTACAGAATGAAGCAGGGCAAAGGCTAATAGAGTTTTGCCAAGAGAACACACTGGTCATAGCAAACACCCTCTTCCAACAACACAAGAGAAGACTCTACACGTAGAAATCACCAGATGGCCAACACGGAAATCCGACTGATTATATTCTTTGCAGCCAAAGATGGACTCTATACAGTCAGCAAAAACAAGACCAGGAGCTGACTGTGGATCAGATCATGAACTCCTTATTGCCAAATTCAGACTTAAATTGAAGAATGTAGGGAAAACCACTAGACCATTCAGGTATGACCTAATTCAAATCCTTTATGAAGAGTGGAAGTGACAAATAGATTTAAGGGAATAGACCTGATAGAGTGCCTGGGACCGAGATAGAGCTATGGACCGAGATTCGTGACATTGTACAGGAGACAGGGAACAAGACCATCCCCAAGAAAAAGAAATGCAAAAAAGCAAAATGGCTGGCTGAGGAGGCCTTACAAACAGTTATGAAAAGAAGAGAAGCAAAAGGCAAAGGAGAAAAGGAAATATATATCCATTTGAACACAGAGTTCCAAAGAATAGCAAGGAGAGATAAGAAAGCCTTCTTCAGTGATCAGTGCAAAGAAATAGAGGAAAATAATAGAATGGGAAAGACTAGAGATCTCTTCAGGAAAATTAAAGATACCAAGGGAATATTTCATGCAGAGATGGGCTCAATAAAGGACAGAAATGGTATGGACCTAACAGAAACAGAATATATTAAGAAGAGGTGGCAAGAATACACAGAAGAACTGTACAAAAAAGGTCTTCACAACCCAGATAATCATGATGGTGTGATCACTCACCTAGAGCCAGACATCCTGGAATGTGAAGTCAAGTGGGCCTTAGAAAGCAACAGTACAAACAAAGCTAGTGGAGGTGATGGAATTCCAGTTGAGCTATTTCAAATCCTGAAAGATGATGCTGTGAAAGGGCTGCACTCAATATGCCAGCAAATTTGGAAAACTTAGCAGTGGCCACGGGACTGAAAAAGGTCAGTTTTCATTCCAATCCCAAAGAAAGGCAATGCCAAAAAATGCTCAAACTACCGCATAATTGCACTCATCTCACATGCTAGTAAAGTAATGCTCAAAATTCTCCAAGCCAGGCTTCAGCAATACGTGAACCATGAAGTTCCAGATGTTCAAGCTGGATTTAGGAAAGGCAGAGGAACCAGAGATCAAATTGCCAACATCCGCTGGATCATGGAAAAAACAAGAGAGTTCCAGAAAAACATCTACTTCTGCTTCATTGACTATGCCAAAGCCTTTGACTGTGTGGATCACAATAAACTGTGGAAAATTCTGAAAGAGATACCAGACCACCTGACCTGCCTCTTGAGAAATCTGTATGCAGATCAGGAAGCAACTGTCCAGTTAGAACTGGACATGGAACAACAGACTGGTTCCAAATAGGAAAAGGAGTACAGCAAGGCTGTATATTGTCACCCTGCTTATTTAACTTCTGTGCAGAGTACATCATGAGAAACGCTGGACTGGAAGAAGCACAAGCTGAAATCAAGATTGCTGGGAGAAATATCAATAACCTCAGATATGCAGATGACACCACCCATACGGCAGAAAGTGAATAAGAACTAAAGACCCTCTTGATGAAAATGAAACGGTAGAGTAAAAACGTTGGCTTAAAGCTCAACATTCAGAAAACTAACATCATGGCATCTGGTCCCATCATTTCATGGGAAATGAATGGGGCAACAGTGGGAACACTGTCAGACTTTATTTTTGGGGGCTCCAGAATCACTGCAGATGGTGACTGCAACCATGAAATTAAAAGACACTCCTTGGAAGAAAAGTTATGACCAACCTAGATAGCATATTGAAAAGCAGAGACATTACTTTCCCAACAAAGGTCCTTCTAGTCAAAGCTATGGTTTTTCCAGTAGTCATGTATGGACATTAGAGTTGGACTGTAAAGAAAGCTGAGTGCCAAAGAATTGATGGTTTTGAACTATGGTGTTGGAGAAGACTCTTTAGAGTCCCTTGGCGTGCAAGGAGATCCAACCAGTCTATCCTAAAGGAGATCAGTCCTGGGTGTTCACTGGAAGGACTGGTGTTGAAGCTGAAACTCCAGTACTTTGGCCACCTGATGCAAAAAGCTGACTCGTTTGAAAAAACCTTGATGCTAGGAAAGATTGAGGGCAGGAGGAGAGGTGGATGACAGAGAATGAGATTGTTGGATGGCATCACCAACTCAATGGACATGAGTTTGGGTAAACTCTGGGAGTTGGTGATGGACAGGGAGGCCTGGCATGGTGCAGTCCATGCGGTCACAAAGAGTTGGACACGACTGAGCAACTGAACTGAACTGAATGCAGTTTTTGCAAATTTCATGTCTGGCTTAATAGAACACAGCTGGATTCCCACATCTGAGTCAGCATTCAGTCGGTTACCGTCAGCATTCAACTGCTTACAGTTGCAGTAACCCACATGAACTAGCTTCTGAAAAGCTCTCCTGTACAGCCCTGAGAGAATAAGAGTCAAAAGAGTAAATAATATCTAAATAGTTCTTTAAAAATAGTGTGATCTCACAGCTCCCTAAAAGGGCCTCAGGGGCCCTAGGGATTCCCAGACCATCCCACTGGGGTAGTGTAACCTTCCAGCTGGCATGGAATGTCACCTGAGCCTTGTCTGGGCACAGATGTTCCTCATTTTCCAAGTTGAACCACACTGGTCTGTGTTCACTATATGTCCCTTCGTAATATAGGGTAGGCTTGAAAAGAAAGTAAAAGTGCTAGTCACTCAGTCATGTCTACTCTGCAACCTCATGGACTGTAGCCTGCCAGGCTCCTCCGTCTATGAGATTTTCCAGGCAAGAATACTGCAGTGGGTTGCCATTTCCTTCTCCAGAGGATCTTCCTGACCCAGCAGTCTAACCTGGGTCTCCTTCATTGCAGGCAGACTCCTTACTATCTGAGCCACCAGGGAAGGGCCTGCTTACAGTATACCTTTTACATTAGTCTGCATGTAGTAAGAAATTCTCTCTAAAAGTTCTCAGGACCTTGGGACTGATGGTGACCAACCTCTGTATTAATAAGAGTTTGTTACACTCCTGGCAGTATAATTTTAGTAATAATGAAAAGTGATTCTTGACTAGGAAATTTTAAGCACCAGTTACATGTATTTTTAAAAACTATTTTGGATATGTGAAAGGTAGGGTATATAATTAGTACTTTTTCAGTTCTATTTCAAGACTTGTTATTACTAAATTTTTGAGAAGGTAGGAATTATTTTCTTTGGTATTTCAGAGTATAAAAAAATATCGAGAGTTCTTTTATGGCTTGTAAACTGGGTTTTGAAGGCCATTACAAAAGAAAGAAGAGTTCCCAAGACATCGTGGCAGAAGCCTTATTAAAATAAGTGTTCTCTAGTATAATTTCTTTAGAGGCTAACATACCCTTCAAGTTCTCGTATATTTAAGTGTCTTTACTTTAAACCATACCTTGTATATAAGATTAATTAATACTAATTTGTTAATATTTCAATATTCACAGGACTGCATTTCTTATGGTTTTGTTTCAAAAGCCTTTTTCTTCTGGGAAAAGTATTACCAAACGCCAGGTAAGTCTTTTGCAGAATCCTTTTGTCCTAGCAGTAGACCAGGAGGCACTGTTCTTTCCTTGATTAGGGTTACTTATTGAATGATTTTAAGTGCACAACAGAACATTTCTAGAGTTAACTTGCTCTTGACTTAGCTTTTCAGAACTGAGGCTTTAAGAGTAAACTATAAAGTGCTAAGATAATGAAGTATTTAAAAATGTAGTATAGGGTAGAAGATGTCTCAAACATGCATATAATTATTTCCTTTAATACACGGTCCATATTTTGAAAAGATTTACAAATCAGGCATATAGATATGCCCACAAAACTAGGATAGATGTCACTGGGAAACAGGTGAAGCATAAGGGTTAAAAACAAGGCATCTGGAGTCAGACAGATTCATGGCTGTTCTAGTTACTAACTCTTACTTAAAGTAAGTTACTTAATTTCTTTACCTTCAGTTTCTCACCTGAAAATGCAGGTGATAATGCTTTCCTAATGAAGCTATGAGGAATAAATGGATTAATACATGTGAAGTTCTTTAAATAGTGCTGGACATGTTGTAAGTGTTAAGTCGCTTCAGACTCTGCAACGAGTGGACTGTAGCCAGCCAGGCTCCTCTGCCCATGGGGATTCTCCAGGGAAGAATACTGGAGTGGGTTGCCATGCCCTCCTCCAGGGGATCTTCCCAACCCAGGGAGCAAGCCTGCATTTCTTACGTCTCCTGCATTGGCAGGCGGATTCTTTACCACTAGTGCCACCTGGGAAAACCCACGTAGTGAGTGTGCAGTGCATACTGGCTGTCTCCCTCGTCATCATTATTATTTTCTTTAAGCATCTGAGATTCAGGATGCATACCCAGAAGTGTCCTACATTCTGCATAATCATCTCACATTACCACCTCTTTGGACAGCACTTATATCCTACTACATGTTTGCTTTATGCCACAACTTAGAAACCTGTGCTGTGATTTTTTTATTAGAAAGAAATTTAAGTACCTCTGTTTTAGAGGACCAAGAACATTTTTTAAAATAGGATTAATTTTTAAACCCCATCTTAATTTCCCCACCTCCCTTTTCAAATAATTGGAGAATTGACTATTCCTGCTGGAGAAGAATTTAAAGACTAAAACATTTTATGTTCCTGGCAAACTGGTGAGAACTAATGTAAAAAATGGAGAAAATTGTACTCTATAGAAAAAGATTTAGCACCAGAGAAGAATATAGAAAATGCAAAACAGTATAGTATCTTGCAAATCTAGATTTAGTCAAGACATCTTAATAATTTCTGCTTGATTTCAAAATATGTAATTATTTGGCCTTTAAAATATTTGTGTTACCATTATCTTCCCCTATGTGTTTTGTTTCAGATTTTGAGATATCTGGCTAACATAATTTTTTGTTTCCATTTTTAGTGGATCAAAATATTTAAACATGCAATTGCTGGGTGTATCATTTCACTCTTGTGGTTTTTTGGCCTCACGCTTTGTGGACCACTAAGGTAAATAGAAAGGCATGTTTTGAGTGTTCTTATTTCTTCATTTGGAATATTAGTTTTCTGCCATTATGTTTTAATGTCAAATATTTTTGTCAGTTTTATACAAATGCTTCTTTCACTTCGACAGCATTGGGTACAACTAAGTAAGTATACATATATATTGAGGACCTGTTTAGTCTATGGACTATGTTGAATAGCATTAATGTATTGTTCATGATCTGTCATAGATATTTTACTAGAGTCCACCAAACAGTTTCAGAAAAATTTTAGCATAAATGGCTTTTTTGTTATTCATTGATTATATCCCTTTTAGCAGCTGATTTTAGAAATAAAAAGTCTAAAATGGTAAATAAAATCAGCCAATAAGGAGAAGAGCAAAATCTTTTAAAAATGCTCCCTCCTCCAACTCTGAAAGTCCTGTAGTATCCACAGAAGATGTGTGAAAGGTATGGTTATAAAAAATGTCTTGGAAATAGTGCACCAGTCATCAGATTTAAGATGAGTTAACTCTGATTTCATATTCCCCTAAGTCTATATAGATTCTTTTATATAAATTGGTCAGTTCAGGGGGCAAAATGCTTTAGGGCCACTTAATTTAATAAGAATTATGACAGGTGCAACTGTGTATAAGTCTTAATGTTTCTCTCTCTCAAAATTATAAGAAAAAGTACCCTGCCATTGATGAGGGAAGAATATGGGGACAAGAAGCAAGGAGTAAGCTGAAGGGTATTCTAAACAAATGCACTCAGGGTGATGGAGTGGACAGAGTAGAAAGTGATTAATGGGACCTGCTTTGTGAAAAGGCTTTTCTTCTCTCCCATGAATAAACGAGCTCTGGGTTTGTCTCCCTGTAGCTTGTTTACCCTGTACTTTTTGAAAGAGGAATATATAGAACTCCAACGTCACATCCCGGTCCGTGACAGCAGTAGGATCCTGGAGTGGTGGGAAAGCTGGCTGGAATTTTGCAGCTTGGGGAAAGCCTTTTCAGTTTATGCTTAAATATGACTGACTGATCATTTCTTCCTCCTAAAGTGATCCTTTGGTCTGTTTGTTACTAAATCACCATCACTGAGTGTCAGGGAAGGAAGGGGGAAAGTTGTTAATTCTTATTTGGCTCCTCATTTAGTCATCTGTTTCTGCCCTTACAACCCTCAGTACTACCAGCTCCTCTGCCAATGCTGCCCCTCTCATTCTTTTACTAAAATCGTCATTCAGCTTCTTGGTCATAGACTTCTTTGGTGTTTCATAGCCTGTCTTATTTCAAGTTACTGTCATTCTGCTGATTTTTTTTTTATTGTAATTTCCCAAATGTTAACAGAACTAAAATAATCACTGCCATGTTTTCATTACAGATTTTGAGTAAAGAGGAAAAATGAAAATTTTCTTAATGAGAAGCCCAAGATCTGTAGATCCTATAAGCTCCCTTCAGCTGGCAATAATTTTTTAATATTTCATACATATAAAACAATAAATCTAAATTAATATGAACATTCATGTGTTCCCCCAAATAAAACCTTACCAGTTCCTCTGGTGCCTTATGAATCCCCCTCCTGATTAAATCCCTGTCTCTGGCTACCATTGGATGTAACCAGTATTTCTTTTTTGCAGATTTTTTACTTGATATGAATAGAATTACATTGCATGTACTTTTGTGCAGCATACTTTTTACATGCAGTGATATGTTTGAGATTTGCTCATTTTGATGCATGTAGTGTGTGTGTATATATATATACATATGTATTATAGTTCTTTCTGTTTTATGTTGGTTTTTTGAAATATAATTCATATACCATAAAATTCACTCTTTTTGTCTCAGTCCATTTGGGCTGCTGTAACAGAAATACCATGGGCTGGGTGACTTTAAAAAAATGCACATTTGTTTCTTACGATTCTGGAGGCCAGGAAGGCCAGGATCCAGGTACAGGTGATTCGATGTGTGATGAGAGACCTCTTCCTGGTTCATAGAAAGCCATCTTGTTTCTTCACTGTAACCTGACATAGCAGAAGGGGCAAGGGCGCTCCCTTTGGTCTCTTTTATAAAGCTTTAATCTCATTTATGAGAGTTTCACCCTCATAACCTTAAGCACCTCTCAAAGGTGTTCCTTACCTCCTAATACCGTCATGTTGGGGATTGAGTTTAACCTTGGGGCAGGGAAGTGAAGTGAAGTCGCTCAGTCATGTCTGACTCTTTGCAACCCCATAGACTGTAGCCTACCAGGCAGGGAGGGACACAAACATTCAGTCTGCAGCACTTGTAAAGTATACAATTCTGTATTTCTTAGAATTTGTGTATATTTGTAGAATTTCCTTCATTTTTACCACTGTATAATAGTCCTTTGAATGGATACACTCTATATTATATTACCCATTCTCTCATCAGTGAGCAGTTAGGTTGTTTCCAGCTTAGGGATATTACAAACAATGCTGGTATCTTATAAGTGTTTCCTGGTACATGTATATAAGAAATATGTATGATATAATCCTACAAGTAGCATTATTAGATATTTGTAGTTACAGCTTTCTGAGATAGAAAATGCCAGAATGTTTTCCAAGGCAGCTGTGCATGTTTATTTTTTCCATAACAGTTTATGAAATCAAGGGGGAAGATGTATTTTCTTCTCCCTTAATCCAGTTGAATTCCTGCTTCCTGATAAAGATCAGACATACTTCATGAATTACGGTGTTTTATTTTTGTAGGACCTTGCTGCTATTCGAGCACAGTGATATTGTTGTCATCTCACTGCTCAGTGTTTTGTTCACTAGTTCTGGAGGAGGACCAGCAAAGGTAGAATTTTCCATTATTTGAAAATTGAAAGTATACAAGTAAAATATTGGAAGGCAATAAAATAGTATATCCTTTCGCATTTAGAAGAATGCAGAGACTTTTTGCTAATTATAAATTTTTCTCATAAGTGTTCTATTTTTTACTGTTTATTTTTAAATCATTATAAATTCCTGCATATGTGTGTGTGTACTCAGTCGTGTCTGACTCTTCAAGACCCCATGGGCTGCAGCCTGCCAGGCTGCTCTGTCCATGGAATTTTCCAGGCGAGAATACTAGAGTGGGTTGCCACTTCCTCCTCCAAGGGATCTTCCTGACCCAGGAATTGAACCCATATCTCCTGTGTCTTCTGCACTGCAGGCAGATTCTTTACCACTGAGCCACCTGGGAAGCCTAGGAAGCTGCAAATACAGTACAGAGAGGTCCTTGTGGCTTCACTCAGTGTCAGCAGTAGCTTCTTAGCAGCTCAAGTACACTGTCGAAACCAGGAAACTGACATCGGTA
Organism: Oryx dammah; assembly: GCF_014754425.2. Taxonomy (NCBI): domain Eukaryota; kingdom Metazoa; phylum Chordata; class Mammalia; order Artiodactyla; family Bovidae; genus Oryx; species Oryx dammah. The sequence continues at coordinate 60,752,126 of NW_024070204.1, forward strand.
CAACCCATAGACAGTATTCAGATTTCACCAGTTTTACATACACTCATGTGTATATGTTTGTGTGTGTGTGTGTGTGTTTAGATTTGTTTAACCATCACCATAGTCAAAGATACAGAACTGATCAATCACTGCAAACATCTCCTTCATGCTTTACCTGAGCCCTCCCCTATTTCATTCTTAACTCCTGTACATCATTTTTGGAAAATATGTCCCTAAAAACTTGTTATATTTAAAGTTTGATGAACATTTGCCAAGTAGGCAACCCTATTCATCTTATATAATTTAAGTATTAACCTACTTTTAGTAAATTTATCATCAGTATGCAATTAAAAGTTCTTACAACTACAACACTTTTACTTACCAAATTAAATGCTTCCTGTGTTACAGAGGAAAGGAGAAATAAAGGCAAATAAGGTATAATAGTCTCTTTTCTGAAAGGGACTTTCAGGCTCAGTAGTGAATAAAATAAAGTAACCAAAGCAATATGCCAAGTAGAGCAAAGTGAGTCTGCCCAACTTGTACATTTCAGATTGGATCTATGAGTATTAAAGTATATGCTACTATTTAATCTTTTTCCTTTACTCACAGAGTATTCCAAAATAAACGTTAAGTGTACTCACAGCATACTCCAAAATCAATGTCAAAAAATTACAAAAGAGAAAACCAGTACATGTGACTTCATAATGATTACAAACGTCTACGTAACAGATACCATTGTGCAGGGACTTCCCTGGCAGGACTGGTTAAACTCTGAGCTTCCACTGCAAGGAACGCTTCCCCGGGAGGGGAACTAGGATCCTACGTGGTACACCCAAAAGAATAAATAAATAAAAATATTTGGAAAATAATTGTGCAAACTAACAATGGTAACAAATTGCCACAAAATTTTACATTCAAAATATATATATACTCAGATCTCTCAAATAGTTTTAAAAAATGCTGAAGATCTTCAACATAAACGAGCTAAGGACAAAGACAACTCATAAAATAAATACAAATGACTTTAAAACATTAGACATTTTACTGTACTAAAATGAGAGTATAGATCTTACATATCCTCTCATTAGAGTGGGTAATGAATCTGGGCATCTAACCAGAACTGTCTTAAGTTATAGTCTCCATGTTTGGGTATTGTTAATTTACCATGTCCTGATTCAATGAAAATTAGGAAATTTTAAATTGTATGGCTTATGGATACTGACTTTGTCAAAATACCTACCACACTGATAGGAAATTTATCAAGTATAGTGGTTATCTTGTAATGAATAAAAATCCTCATTTTGCACTTAAAATTTTTATTTTCTGAAAGTATCTGGTATTACACCTGTAAATTTGTAACTAGAGAATGTATAATAGTGCTATTTAGATTGCTTCTGTATGAAAAATTCTGAAGTATTTGCATAAACCTGGATAGTATGTCCTTCCTTTAATTTTTTTTTGTCAAAATCCTTTCCTGGAATGAGAACTTAAGAAGTATGTCAGCTTTTAAGTGCATTATACCTTTACTAGATATTAGAGATGACTACTGATTTTCTTAACATGCCCTCAGTTCTTTTCCTAGAAGAATGATAACTAGAGTACTGACATTATTGTAAATCAACTGTCTTCACTATTACTTGCATGTTAGAGAATAAAATGTCACTACTAATTATTCCTTAGCTACTTGAGCTTTTCAAACAGAAGCAAAGTAACATTTAAGAAGATTGGTTCTTTGAACATTTAATAGTTTGTGCATGGTAATATCCCTATTCATAGTAGCAAAGACACAATTGAAGTTGTCATTATTAAGTGTCTTAAAGTGCCCTGAAAACATACTGCAGAATTTATGGGAGCTCTTTACTTTTGCATCTTACTGTTAATACTATAAATTTACATGTATAGTATAAAGATTTTAATGTCAAATGTTATTTTCTTTAAATAGGTATTTGAAAAATTTTTCTTTAGCATTTGTATAGTCATGATCTTAAAAATCAACACTTGAAAAAGCCACTCTTGGTATTATTCTCTTCATTTTCAGACAAGGGGGGCTGCTTTTTTCATTATTGCTGTGATTTGCCTGTTGCTTTTTGACAATGATGACCTCATGGCTAAAATGGCTGAGCACCGTATCCTTTTGCAGAAGATGGGAGTTTTTTAGTCTTACGGGAAAACAGAAGACTGGCAGAATGGGAAGGAAGGAGTAACTGAATTAAACTAATCAATCGTGAATGAAACTTTCATAGATTAATGTAGGTATTCTAAATCACTATTCAAATAGTGAATAAATTCATTCTAAGTTAGACATCTTATAAAGCACCCTAAATTTTCAGCAATTTTGGGACAATGAAAGAATATTTTAGAATGTTGTGGCGCTAATGTATGTATGTGTATACATATATATGTATGATTTACTCACTCAATAAAATCAACCTGTTTGCTCCCTTGTAATTTAATGATTTAAATAAATGCTCTCTTTAGAAGGCAGTGGCAGTTATTAAATATAAACTTTTTTGAAATTAAATGAAAAAACCTTTGGCATCTTCTTACCTGAAAGAAGTTTAAATTCCTTAATCTGGTATTCACTCCCTTGCTCTAAATTATTTCCAACTCAGCCCCCCACTCCTCTCTTATATTGACTAAACCCAGCTTCCAATCAAATATATCTACTCATTTTCCTCTGCAGACATGGCTTGTTCTTTCCTATCCACATACCCTTGCTGCTGCTAAGTCGCTTCAGTCGTGTCCGACTCTGTGCGACCCCAGAGATGGCAGCCCACCAGGCTCCCCCATCCCTGGGATTCTCCAGGCAAGAACACTGGAGTGGGTTGCCATTTCCTTCTCCAATGCATGAAAGTGAAAAGTGAAAGTGAAGTCTCTCAGTCATGTCCAACTCTTAGCGACCCCATGGACTGCAGCCCACCAGGCTCCTCCATCCATGGGATTTTCCAGGCAAGAGTACTGGAGAGGGATACCATTGCCTTCTCTACCACATACCCTTAGCCCTTTCCTTTTAGCAGGGCTCAGAACACCAGTTTTGAATCTTCTGGTGATTGATACTGCCCTAAAACCTATTCATTAACTAAGACCAGTTTACTGTGTTACAGTGAAAGAGAATGGTATGACTTTTGCAAAACTTCAGGTTGACTGTTAAACAACTGTTGCCCATCCTACCCTCTTTTGATTGCTGCTTATTTTGCTGAGGTTTATGTTATCAATGACTAAGAAGCAGATTTAGGACTGAGTTTTACATGGCATTCCAAAAAATCAACCTTAATTGAATCAGATAGGAGTGGTCCAAGGAGGTTCCTTGTTCTCGTCACTTTGTTCTAGTAGGTATGCATATGTCTTTTGGAGGTTATGTACTAAAATTTAACAACTGTGCCTTAAGCACTATTATACTTGTCTTGGAGACAACAAAAGAAGTATATACAAGCCATTCTAATTTACAAATCATGTTCCCTAAATTAATTTTTTCATTATCTTCTTTTGTTTTTAAGGGAAACATAATTGAGGATAGTCAGGTTTGGGGCCCTCAGACTAATAAATAGTGAACCCAAAATAGTAGGTAAATTCCAGGAGGACTTCAGGATTCAAAGAGTTAAATTTTTTTTCCTTTACTCCAACTCACTTAGCTGAAGGACATCATGACAGTGCTCTAACCCACATGCTTTACACAGCCATTGCCTTCTTAGGTGTGGCAGATCACAAGGTATGTTTTCTTTTCTTTGTTCTTAACATGAGAGATTCTGAAAAGTTAAAGCAACAATAACTTTAAAAGTGCATTTAAAATGTTTTACAATACTGCCAACCATTTAAGTAGTTCAGTAATTTGGGTTATGAAAAAAACATGCTAGCTCCATTTCTTTAAATATTATATATTTAAGGCTTAAGTATTGAACTCTTGTGTTTCTAATAAGACTTATCTACTTTTACTCACAGGGTGGAGTATTGTTGCTAGTACTGGCTTTGTGTTGTAAAGTGGGTTTTCATACAGCTTCCAGAAAACTCTCTATAGATGTTGGTGGAGCCAAACGTCTTCAAGCTTTATCCCAAATTGTTTCTGTACTTCTCTTATGCCCATGGGTCATTGTTCTTTCTGTGACAACTGAGGTAAGAGCAGGAATTTATTGGTAATAAGTAAAATAAATTACTATTACTTATAGATTTTAGTTCAGTACATTATATTTTATTTCAGTTTGATGTTGCAAGTGGCTTAAATTTCTTTGCCATTTTCTTTATAGGTTTTGAAACTTGTTTAGAGTTAACTTTATTGTTTATAGAAAATACAAATCAAGTACTATTACATTTATATACCTCTCTCGTCCCTGTGGTAGTATTTAACTGATCCCTTCAGTTAAATACTACCCCAAATAATTTAATACTTACCCAAAAACCCAAGGATTGCACATCACCAAGTATTTATAAAATTATTAAACCATAATGCTTCTTTTTTTAATACTTTGGGGAATACGAGGAAAATGTAACAATAACTCATATTTTGGCATTTTACAAGTTGTATTGAATCATGGGAAAACTTGTTTACACATAAACAGATTAACTAAAATATAAGATGTGAACTTTATACCCATATGGTATTAACATTTTTTTTTTTTTTTAATTTCTAGAGTAAAGTCGATTCTTGGTTTTCTCTCATTATGCCTTTCTCAACGGTTATTTTTTTTGTCATGATCCTGGATTTCTATGTCGAGTCCATTTGTTCAGTCAAAATGGAAGTTTCCAAATGTGCCCGCTATGGATCCTTTCCCATTTTTATCAGCGCTCTACTGTTTGGAAAGTTATGGACACATCCGATAGCAGGCCAGCTCCGGCCTGTGGACAGAGCAGCACGCCAGGAGGGCACAGAGCACGTGCTTTCTGGAGGAGTGGTGGTCAGCGCTGTGTTCTTCACCTTATGTGAGCATTTCCCCTAGCAAGTTCCTTCCTGTGGATTCTGCGGCTCATTCACTCAACTGGGGAGTGTGTTCAGTGCTTACATAGTGCTGAGAGATACTGTTGGGTTCTGTAGGTTAAACTTTTAAAATTTTTGTAATATATGTATATATATATATATTTTTTTTTTCCTTCTTTTAGCTGCCAACATCTTATCATCTCCTTCTAAGAGAGGACAGAAAGGTACCCTCATTGGATATTCTCCTGAAGGAACACCTCTTTATAACTTCATGGGTGACGCTTTTCAGCATAGTTCCCAGTCCATCCCTAGGTTTATTAAGGAATCACTAAAACAAATTCTTGAGGAAAATGACTCTAGGCAGATCTTTTACTTCTTGTGTTTGAATCTGGTAAGAGTTTTAAATATTAATGGCATATCTTGAAAGCTTAATCTTTTTTCTTTTCTTTCTTTTTGAAGGCTTAATCTTTTGACAGTTCTGGTGTAATTTTTGTTATTCCCAAATATTGTTAATAGTTAGAGGTGGGCTAAAATATTTTCTCTAGTAGAAAGATTACAGGAGCTTATTCATACTGCTTAAACACTTTTGAGGTATTTTAGAGACATTGGTTTAGTGTGCCATTCAAGAGTAGCTTATAAAGATTCTTATGTACTCCTATGGGATCTCACTCCCAACCAGATTGCTGACATTTTCTAATCTAGTTTATTGAGTTCTACAGACATGTAGATAAAGCTGTCTCCTTTTAAATAATTTATAAGATGGACATACCTGATTTAGCATGATTTCTTACCATTTATATGAAATGAGATTTCTTGTATGAGAATCAGTTAAGTAATGAAAGAGGCAGTATATCTTCAAGTAAGCTTTGGGTAATTAAGCATTAAATTCCTTATGATCAAATTCTGATAAGTTTATCTTAAAACAGCATTTCCCAATTGTTTTTTTTGAGAAATAAAAACTATTCCCCTGTTGTTGTTGTGTGTTTTTTTTTTTGGAACATGTTTTAGCTTTTTACCTTTGTGGAATTATTCTATGGCGTGTTGACCAATAGTCTGGGTCTGATCTCAGATGGATTTCACATGCTCTTTGACTGCTCTGCTTTGGTCATGGGACTTTTTGCAGCCCTGATGAGCAGATGGAAAGCAACTCGGATTTTCTCCTATGGGTAGGTACACTGACTTCAAGGCTTGTTAATAGCAAATTCCATCTCATGGGATAAAATTTTACTACCTTTAATACAAATTTAATTTTTCAGAGCCTAATTTTTCTTTAAAGTAGATAAGAGGAAATAAACCAAGCATTTGATAAATACTGAATGGCAGTAAGCTTAAGACCATATTCCCTAACAAATCCTCCTCATAGATAGCAAAAATCAGTTAAATAGTGAGCTGTTTGGCCAACGGTGTTTCTTTGAGGTCATGGAATGTGCATGTTCATTCACTTCTTTGCTGTTAGAGAATTCAAACTTTGAAGTGACTATGCATGCAGTATCCTTTCACTAAGTGAATCATTCAGTGAATATTAGAATCCATGATTTGTGCAGAGTATTTTGATAAAGACCTACTGTAAATAGGTTAATAAATTCAGCTTATTTTCAGCTGTTTATATTTTGAAAGATGGATGAGCCAAAGATACAAAAAATCTTGATACAAGCTGAATCTGTGTGTTGTGACAGATACAGAGAACATCAAAGTCTTGAAAGAGAGAAAAGTAATTTCTTGCTAAGAAATTAGGACAGGCGTTGTATAAGAGGGGACACTGAAGAAGGACTCTGATAAACACATAAAATCTCAACAAACATATAAACCTTCCAGCAATAGTATGATATTTAAAATGTTGGTAATTTTCAAGTCTTACTGTTTGTGTAGTTGAAAATCTGGGCTCATTTCCTCATTTATAACATAATAATGTTTATATTTTAAAAATACTTCATTTGTCAATTTCCTTTTCTAAAAATATATTCTCCATTTTTAGGTATGGCCGAATAGAAATTCTCTCTGGATTTATTAACGGGCTTTTTCTAGTGGTAATAGCTTTCTTTGTGTTTATGGAGTCGGTGGCTAGGTTAATTGATCCTCCAGAATTAGACACACACATGTTAACAGTAAGTCTTTTCATTTTACTATTTGAATTTCTACTCATACTCATACAGCTATTTCCCTACTAATGTTTAACTACTTGTAATTATTGACCTAACAAGGTTTTTATTTTTATTTTTTTTTACTCAACATAACTTCCTATCTTGCTATTTACATTTACACTGCTGACTCTTAGAAATTAATTAATACACCTTTCTCCAATACATTGGTAGTCAGAATATTAGATGACATTCTAAAACATAGATTGGTTTTTCTGCCTTATTAAATGCTTTTGTTTGAAGATGTGTTTTTAGGTACCTGAGGAGATTTGCAAAGACTTTATTACTCTAAATGAGTGCTGTGGTAACTTAATGCTCTCCCAGTGCCCCTTAACCTTTACATGTGCTTCTCCTTATAGTTCTCTTACCTTTCCCACATTCTGCCCTTTTAGCCTTTACTTCCAATGTCACCTCTGGTGGGATACCTTCCCTTCATCCCTCTCTTCCCACCACAAAGTATGTTAGATTTCCCTTTCTGAATATTCCCATTATATCTGTGCAGTCTTCTTATAGCAACACTGACTTAAAGCTGTTGTTTAGTTTGTCATTCTTCCACAATTAAGATGTATTTTCAGGACCTGAATTGTGTATATTAACTCTTAAGTTTTAGCACCTGGCTTATAATTGAAAGCCAACTATTAATTGGTAGGGATTTTTTTTTTGTAATATAGTAGAATTTTTATTATAATGTTATGTTAGTTTTAGATCTACCACAAAGTGATTCAGTTTTATATATATATATATATATTCTTTTTTTACAGTCTGCTGTTAATCATTAAATGACTAAAAACAATTATGAATCTTGTTGATGGAAGCATATATTAAATGTTTTTGAATTGTAGTTTGGATATATATTTTGGATTTTTAAATGCTTATATCTTTGACCTTTAATATTTGCTACAGAAATATTCATACAAGGGTGTAGGGGTGCACCATTCATTGTATCACTACAATGGTACAATGGCAGGGAAAAAAGAAAAACAGTGTTCACCAATGAAAGGACTAGTTAAATAAACAGCACTCATACAATAGAATACTACACACATACTAAAAAGAAAGGTATATCAATATATGCTGGCATGAAAAATATTTACAGTATGTACTAAGTGAAAAAATATATAAAATAGTATTGAATATGATCCTGTTACTGATTTTTAAAAGGTATATATGTATATTAGTATTGTGCATAGAATATACACCATCCTCTTAGGAGAGACTACTCTTAGAGGGCAGAATTAGAGGGGTCTTTCACTTTGTTATTTTTTTTCATTCTGATGAAATACAGAAACATGAAGTATTTCTCAACAGAGTAGAGTATTTATGATCTAATGAAGTCTCTGCAAGCAGTATTTTACTTCATTCAAAATTCATTAACACTCTTCAGGATCATAAAGCTGACTGAAGTTTTAAAATCTGACAAACAGATGGTCTGAGTCATGAGAAAAATTAAATAAGTTCTATACATGTTTACTACAGACTACAAAGCTGGTCTCTTACTAGCTTTGAAAATTAATTAAAATATTCTGTGCCCTTAATTTTATATGTTCTTTTTATAAAACAAATGGATTTCTCTAAAGGAGAAATTGTAGATATATGTAAATTAAATAATGCCTTGAGCTACTATTTCAAATCACCTTGTAAGAGGTGTTAATGAAGGTAAGTAACTTTGTTTATCTCTGAGGTGTTATTGTGGCACCATTAAGATAATCCCACTTACTTTGTTTTTGAAAAAATGCTTTTTTTTTATTTTGGGAAATCTTATTGTAGTTAAGACACAATAAGACTATGTTTATTTGGAGTCCACTCGTTAGTAAATTACAGTCATTGTCTTTTAAAGTATTGACATTTACCTAGTAATATAAATGAGATTTCAGGTACAGTGTATACATGCTCTAGTTAAGCAATACTTTCAAACTCTTATTTAAATAAACAAGACAAAACTTGAGCATCATTTACTTATTCATAAACCCTGAATCCGGAGAAGGCAATGGCACCCGACTCCAGTACTCTTGCCTGAAAAATCCCATGGACAGAGGAGCCTGGTGAGCTGCAGTCCATGGGGTTGCTGAGAGTCGGACACAACTGAGCGAATTCACTTTCACTTTTCACTTTCATGCATTGGAGAAGGAAATGGCAACCTACTCCAGTGTTCTGGAGAATCTCCAGTGCCTGGAGAATCCCAGGGACGGCGGAGCCTGGTGGGCTGCCTGCCGTCTACGGGGTCGCACAGAGTCGGACACGACTGAAGCGACTTAGCAAACCCTGAATCAAGTACACTTTTATTCTTAATCATTTAATTAAAGCAAACCTAAATCCTTTTACTTGTCAGCACTTTAGTATTTGAAACTTGCTGCTTCTAAAATATTCTAAAATTCACACTAAAATTTTTTCTTATTGAATTAATGAGGTTTTACTATATTTTCAAAACTGTAAACCAAAAAAAACGTATAGCTGTATAGTAAGTTTTAGATAACAAATTTTTTTTTTTAATTACAAATTTAAAGGTTTCTTTCCTCTTTTTTGCTAGCCAGTCTCAGTTGGAGGGCTGATAGTAAACCTTATTGGTATCTGTGCCTTTAGCCATGCCCATAACCATAGCCATGGAGCTTCTCAAGGAAGCTGTCACTCGTCTGATCACAGCCATTCACACCATGTGCACGGACACAGTGACCATGGGCACGGCCACAGCCACAGCCACGGATCTGCAGGCAGAGGCATGAACGCTAACATGAGGGGTGAGTCCTGGCCAAAAACTGTCCTACCTTTCAACTGTTCTGAGTTGATACTGTATTAAGAATTGGGCTTCTGGTACAATTTTATTTAAAAAAAAAAAAACAAAACAATCTGTAGCTAAGAGATCTAAAATCATCTGTTATAGAAAATGCCCACAAATGTTCATAAATGTCAATTTTTTTAAATGAAATATTGTAATTATAGAGTCTCTTTCATAGTAACACTTGAATAAATATTAGTTGCAAGGGAAACTGTTATGCATTTTCATGTAAAAGAATTAGGAAATGTTTATTGTACTGTAAAAAAAAATACGGGGGAAGTATTTATCATTTATGTGATATTTATTCTGATATTTATTTGTTTGGATGTGCTGTGCAGCTTATGGGATCTTAGTTCCCCAACAGGTGATTGGATCTGTGCCCTTGACAGTGAAAGTGCAGAGTCCTAACTTCTGGACTCCCAGAGAATTCCCCATTCTGGTAGTTTAATATAAATAATTTGAGTAAGTCAAAAGTTGGCACATGTATGATTTCTAGGAATCCTTCCCAGACAAACTACACCGTCGTAAAACTCACCACATTGTGAATAGTTGCCCAAATCTTTATTTTCACCTCTATGCCATGAATTCCTTGATGAAGTGAGGTTTAATCATTTGGAAGTACCAGCCCCTGGCAGAGTACCTGGTGGATAATAGATATCCTGTGATATTTGTATAATGAATAAAAATCTAAATTAGATGTGCTTTAATTTTTAATATTTTATATACCTTACTTGTAGGTGTATTTCTACACGTTTTGGCAGACACGCTCGGCAGCATTGGTGTGATCGTATCCACCATTCTTATAGAGCAGTTTGGATGGTTCATTGCTGATCCCCTCTGTTCTCTTTTTATTGCTGTATTAATATTTCTCAGTGTTGTCCCACTGATTAAAGATGCCTGTCAGGTTCTACTTCTGAGGCTGCCACCAGAATATGAAAAAGAGCTACATATTGCCTTAGAAAAGGTACTGTGTATAATTTCCTTACTGTTCTTCTTCCTTTTAAAATAGTCTTTGAAATTAAGTTGGCCTAATGAGATGAAAATGAAAACAACAGTCTTGTAGAAAATGAACTGAAAATATGGACAGGCAATTCATAGAAAAACCAGACACAGAATATATTTCAACTTGTAGTTTGCCATTTAATATTATCTGCTGATGAACAGTTGGCATGTTGAATATATAAGGTATAACATTTTAACCACACTGGTTTCATAAATAAAATTAGTAAAGTTTTCTCACTTTCTCATAATTGGTATCTACTAAAAAAAAGTTTTTACTGTGTCCTACTAAAAAAAGTATTTTACTTCAAAACTAAAATACGTCCATTACAGAAAGTTTTAAAGTATAAAAAAGGAAAAATATATATAGTTAGTTTGACCACCTGGAGAGAAATACTTTTGAAGAGTTATTTGTCTATGTAAAAATACTTTAAAAATAAAAATGGCCAAAAAAATGTTTTGTACTGCTTTGTAAATTTTTTCCCATTGAATTTAACCAGCCTGTATTGTTGAACATGAAGGCTATCTTTTGAATGTGTTATCTCAAATATAAAATAAGACTTGAATGTTTGTATCAGTATAAAGGAAAACAGGTAGTTCACTAAACATATCCGATGTTTAAAACAGGTGAAGTGCATGTTATATAGGTAAAAATAGGTGTGCACCCATTGTGTATAAAGGCGCCTGTGTAACCCTGTTCACTTCCGATTCCAAACTTCCTTCCCTGGCATCACTGCCAGGTCAGTATTGTAGACACCTTTACTTGTAGTTGTCCCTCCTATTCCCTTCTAAATTCTAGGCTCTCCTTATTATTGTTATTATTATTTTTAATCAGCTTAATAATGGTTCCTGGACCAGAAATACTGCTGTGTGTTCAGTAAATTAGCCTTTCAGGTCCATTTATATCCCCTTTCCTTTTATCTGACAGCTACAGAAAATTGAAGGATTGATATCATACCGAGACCCACATTTTTGGCGTCATTCTGCCAGTATTGTGGCAGGAACAATTCATATACAGGTGACATCTGATGTGCTGGAACAAAGAATAGTACAGCAGGTAATCCTCTTAAGTTTTAAAAATAATTTTGGTTGAGGTAATTCATAAGTACAATTGTACACATTATAAGTTCTACAGCTCGACAGTCACTTAATTTTTTAAAAATATCAGCCTTACAGCTGTCCAGGGATAGCTTTCTTTTTTATATTTAGATTTGTTTTATATCCCAAAATAGTAAAAATAAAGTCAATCTTTATTATGTGGAGGACAAGCTTAAGGTAATGTAAAAAAAAGTTCATTTGTAATCCACCGTGATTACCAACAGATGGTCAAGAAATAAGTTATTATAAATAGTCCTAAGTTAATAATAATAAAGTTGGCAGGGTGGCAATAAAGATGAAAACAGTTCCTGTATCCCTATTCTGGACCTACTGAATTGAAAACAATAGCTGTTTTCCTTTACACTTCTGAATGTCAATTCAGTGAGCTACTGGCCTCCTAACAGATCATATGTAATATTTGACCAGCTAAGTAATAAATGTTACTTTAAGGACATATCACTGACTGTCTGGCTGTTTTTTAAAATGTGATATTCATTATTTAATCCATGTGCACTAAATGCATTAATCTAAATGCTTTTCAATGTATGGATTTTTATAACAGGTTACAGGAATACTTAAAGATGCTGGAGTAAACAATTTAACGATTCAAGTAGAAAAAGAAGCATACTTCCAACATATGTCTGGCTTGAGTACTGGATTTCATGATGTTCTGACTATGACAAAACAAATGGAGTCCATGAAATACTACAAAGATGGTACTTACATCATGTGAGATAACTTGGGAATTACTGCTGGGATTTGAACAATGAAGATTAAAAGGCCAGGTATTTATAATACCACCGGAAGGAAGAAAATTGCACATAATTGTACAGAAACATTTTGTTGCTTTTGAAAAAATTTTTAAAGCTCCCTAAAGTTGGATCAAGGAATCTTTCTTAAAGGAAATTTAAATACAGAATGAAGCATTAATTGTACAAGTGAAATAATTGTTGAAATTATGTGTAAAATAGCAAACTTGAAATTTGAGTGAATGTGATGTAATATCACATCATCTTCAAAAATGAACATACAATGATGGATTCAAGTGAAGACCAAGATTACTTCTGTGTGTTTACTTTCCGCCAGAAAGCATCTCCACTGTAAATAATGTATGTAACATGTTTATTACGAAGACCCAAATGAAAAAAATTTAGTCACTTTTTTGCATAGCCCTAGGATAAAACAGGAATAAAAGATCTATATTTATGGACTTTCTGTATATAAAAATGGTTTCTAATTATAACTTAAATCCATTAAGTAAAACCTTTTTTGCCACTTTAAAGGTAAACTGAATTACTTGGGAGAGGCCTCAGCCACTGAGGGGAGGCAGCAGTGGGGGCGTGAAGGACAGCGTGACAGATTCTGATGCAGTACAGAAGCCAACCACTCTGTGAAATACATTTTTTTTTACTTTTGGTAATATTTGCAAATGGATAATTGCTTTATTGGGGTAAAGAACTTAGACTAAGTTGTGTCCATGTTATTCACTCACTTGTCTTCTAAAGTAGAATATTCCACTTCTTGTTATGCATCTGGCATTCCAAGTTGCTTATTAAGCTGGTATCCAAGCAATGCTAGGCTTTTCGTCTTTTCATTTAGCTCCATATACTGTGGAAGAGCCAGTGGAGAGAGTCATAGGTAACTGTCAACTCAGAGTTGAATTTTCTGCCTAAAAATGTAACTTAAAAAAATTCTGAAACATGTCGCTATAAAAGAAATATCAAAGAATTAGGTGGTTATTTTAAAGTTTAATAAGTAAATCTTGTTCATAAACCCTTGGGCACTCTGAAATCAAAATACCCTATAAGTACTTTCTGTAGTAATACCTAATTTATATTTTTTCATTTCCGATTTAAACTGAATGTATAGTCTGAAAAGACTGTATGATAAATAGATACATAATAATATATGCAGTTCTATGAACACCAAAGAATGTTGTCCAAAAGAAACTTTTGAATACCTATTTATAAGCATCTGAATATTTTCACTCTTATACTAGGAATTTTGACAAGTAGGATGAATTAATTTTAGTATGGGTACTATTTTCTTATCTATGCCATAATGGCAAACATGTATTGTAAATCACATTTTTGTCTTACAAATTTTAATATGTGAGAGAGAGGTTTTAGAAATTTGTTATAAGTTATTTTGATATTCCTTGTCTTCTCTTTACACATTTTCTGGTCCAGAATCTTCAATACATATTAAAATTTTGGAATGGTGGGAAAATAATTGCATATGGATGTTTTAATATCATTTTTATACATTAAAAATTTTTAAGAAGTAGGTACAATAAATATTACATCATTTTTTAAAATTATTATTTCCCTTTAAAAATAAAATTGTCATCTCCCTTAGAAGGCATAAAAATAGCAAGAAAATTAAGCTAATGTGATTGACAACTATCAAGATGAAAGAGAAGGCAGCATGAAGATAGGACTTTAGGCAAATCAGCTTCTGGTATTTTTTTTTCTCATACATAAATCAGAATACAGTCTGCTCAAATTCACAGATATGGAGCAACTGGAACCCAGACACTACTAGTAGGAATATGAAATGGTGCAGCCACTTTGGAGAACTGTTCAACAGTTTCTTTTAATGTTGAACAGACATCTGTCCTGTGACTCAGCAGTTGCACTCCTGGGTCTTCACCCAAGAGAAATGGAAACATGTCTATAAACAGAGTGGAACAAGAATGTGCATGTTCGTGAGAGCCAGAAACTAAAAGAATCTAAATGTCCATCCTCAATAGATAAGTATATTATGGTATATTTACAATGGACTCCTACTCAGCAGTTTTTTAAATTACTGTTATAAACAATATAGGTGAACCTCAAAAACATAAGTGAGGGACTTCCCTGAAAGTCCAGTGGTTATGACTGTGCTCTCAGTGCAGGGGGTGAGGTTTCAATCCCTCCTCCAGAAACTTAGATTCCTACATGCCACAGGGTGCGGCCAAAAAAAGAATAAGTGAAAGAAAGCAGCTACAAAAGAGGTCTGGCTTCCCTGGTGGCTCAGATGGTAAAGAATCCGCCTGCAGTGCAGGAGACCTGGGTTCGATCCCTGGGTTGGGAAGATCCCCTGAAGGAGGGCATGGCAACCTGCTCCAGTATTCTTGCCTGGAGAATCCCCATGGGCCTGGTGGGCTACAGTCCTTGGGGTTGCAAAGAGTCAGACACGACTGGGCGACTAAGCACAGCACAAAAGAGGTCTGTATGGTTCCATGCATATAAAGTCCCAAAACAGAAGATTACTTAACACAAACTTACCTTATACTTCTGCAGTCAGAAGCTGAGGATAGGACTTACTGGGCTAAAATCAAGTTGCCATAAGGCTGCATTTCTTTCTGGAGGCTCTCAGAATCCATTACCTCATTCATTTCAAGTTGCTGGCTGAATTCAGTCCTATAGTTGTGATTGAGGTCACTGTTTCTTTGCTGCTGTTCCCAAATTCTAGAGACCACCTATATTTTTTGACCACCCCCTTCCTCCATCCTCAAAGCCAACAGGAGTGGGTCATGTGCTTCTTACACTTCAGATCTCTCCTGCCTCTTTTGTCACTGTAGCATCTTTCTCTGACCCACTCTTCTGTCTTCCTCTTCTATTTTTAAGGACTCTTGTGGTTAATTGGGCCCACCCAGGTAATCCAAAATAATCCCCTTTCTCAAAGTCCTTTTTGCTATGTAACGTGGTCACAGGTGTGTTCATATTCACAGGTTCTGAGCGTGAGGACAAGGACATCTTTCGGGGAGCTGTTATTTTGCCTGCCACATGGTTGCCTTGGGAAGACAAGGAATTGTTCCAAAAGGGCAGAGAGAGCTTTTTGGAGTGGTGGCAGCATTCTATACCTAGAGCACAGTGGTGGTTACACAGGTATATACAGTAGTCAGAATCTTAACTTCTGTTACTGCATTTTTTTCAAGTGCTTTTATATTACTAATTTGCTAGTAATTACTCAAAGCATCTATATGGTAGGCACACAATTATCCATTTTTTCTCTTAGTACTCTAGTGTTACCATATAATAAGTTAGCTTTAACTGATCTAGTTCAATAACACAGTATAATGGACTAGATTTTTTTCCAGGTACACTGTTCCTCTTTGTGGCTATGTTCCTCTTGAATATAAAGGCCAAGGAGGTTTCCCCCAAAACAAAGTACAGTACATAGATCTGTCAATATTCACACAGTTATGGAAAGCCCATTTAAGAAATAATACAATTCAGTTTATTTATGGTTTTTTAAACACTGAATAAATCCATTCATTCTTAACAAAATTCACGAAAGTTCTTTATAGCAAGACACTGCTCTAGGAGCTAGGGGTAAAATCACCAATAAAACAGTCCTGCCCTAGAGGAGCTTACTTCTAAATGTAGAAGACAGACCAATATGTAAAAATACCAGTTTGTGATAAGCACTATGAGGAAGAGCAAAAACTTATTGAACCCTTCTTATGTACTATGTGGGCACTATTCTAAGCAATCAATATGTCTAGTTATTATCCACATTTCACTGATGAGGAAACAGGAAACAAAAGGTTAATTGCCCCAAATCATACACCTAATAAGTTGTAAAGCCAACTTTCCAAACCAGGCAGTTTGGTTTTACTCAAGGGAGGTGCCAGAGATAGCCAAAGAGGATCTCCATGGCGGGGAACAGAACCAGATTTGAATAAGGAAGCAAACAATATTAGTATCCTAAACCATATTCTATTAATAGCCTCTATTCTACCCTGAAATAACATCAAATGCATGGCATTTGAGGCAGGCAGTGGTTAGCATGATAGAAGAAAAGAAGGCCAGTGTGATAACAGCAAAATTAGGCAGATGGTGTAGTGAGGACATGGAAAATCTGTGGAGGGCTTTAAGTAAGGGGCAACTTGAGCTGATTAGTTTCAAAAGCATCAGGACAGGAAAACCAGAGTGGAATCCAGGGAACAGTGAGAAGGCCTTTGCCAAAGCCCAAATGAGAGATTTGGGTGGACTAAACAGCATGTCCATTGCCTCTTATTTATAAGCTCGCTGTTTAAATAAAAATAAATCAGACACAAACCCTGCCTTCACTATGCTTGTTACATAAGGAAGATAAGGTGTACATAACTAATTCAAGATTTAGAGAGATTTGGTGCCATGAGGGAGTGGCAAAGTTCGGAAAATGGAAGTTACTTTTAGCTGAAGGGACAAGGGTGAGTCTTCACAAAGGAGGTGGCATTTGATAGATCGAAAGGACCTATGGGGTTGGAGACAGAAGGCAAGGGGATTAATTTCCTTTGGAGTAAAGTGTATAAACCCATTAGGGGTTCCCTTTTGCACAATCACAGCTTGTGGGTGTGGGTGTGGGGTTAGCAGTCCTATGATTAGGAAGGTTAGGAGCAGAGCATTGAGGATATCTGAAAACCAGGTTATAGCTAACCACTGACCTGTTAGGTGATCACGCATGCATGCATGATAAGTCGCTTCAATCATGTCTGACTCCAACCACATGGATTGTAGCTCACCAGGCTCCTCTGTCCATGGGATTCTCCAGGCAAGAGTACTAGAGTGGGTTGTCATGCCCTCCTCCAGGATAAGGTAATCATATAGGCGTTCATCTCTAGCTCTATAAAAAGCATCAGCTAAGTTACAGTGACTTATGCCTTATTTCAGGTAGGGTTTTCCATTGTTGGTTGCCTTGGTTTTTCACAGGAGCAGGATAGGAATGCCAAATATGAAAGACTGCACACTGATAGTGGGCTGGACACTGGCAGGCCTAGGAATCAGACTTTGCCCATAGCTGTGATCTAAGTGTCTGTCGGGTTTGGATCCAGTGAATATAAGGTGATCAAGCCCTTGCAGTCCTGTGCAATCAAGGCAAGAGTCTTAAATTCGTCTACAGGAACCATTTTTGTTAAAGGCAACAGATGCATTAAAAGCCTAAAGTGTACAAAGCAGAGTGCATGATACAAAGAAGTCTAATACAGTCTCTGCCCTCATAGGAACAAAACAGTTACTAAAAATATAAAAATATGTAAAAGCATGAAAGAGATACATTCTGAGAGAAAGGCAAGCGTAATACTGCTCTGAGTTCAGAAGAGAACCCTTCCTCTTGGAAGACTGCAAAAACAGTTATGGAGGAGAGGGCATACATTTTCAATAATCAGGGAAGATCAGTGTACTTCATTATGATTTTGAAGTTTGACTTGTCCATATCTTGGCTATGTAAAAAACTGAATCTGCTTAAACTCTGAGCCTCAGGTTCATCAGCTAGGATCACCAGTGAGTTCTGGGGTGATCAGCGGCACCATTCACCTACTCTCACTTCTGACCTCATCAAACAGTCACTGTAAAGTATAGCTGGGCACCAACAAAAGACTATTAAATTGTGCTTTAATTTAGCTCTGTACTGTACCCCATGTTACTCAGCCCCAATCTTAAGAGTCTCAGGCTACTCAGCCTTCTAGAAAGACTACTCACTGTGCAGACTCATTACTGTGCAAACAGAATAAGGACAGATAAAGCAGGAGTGGTTTGCAGAAGAGAATCCTTTCTTCAGTTTCCAGGACCAGTAGACTGTCCTCTCATTCTCTATTCATTTTTTCTTGGGCTTCTTTTATTACTTGCCTTTCTTCTTCATTCCCTTTTATTTCTCTCCATCTCCGTGTAAGTAAAAGTCGCTCAGTCATGTCCGACTTTTTGTGACCCCATGGACTATACAGTCCATGAAATTCTCCAGGCCAGAATACTGGAGTGGGTAGCCTTTTCCTTCTCCAGGGGATCTCCCCATCCCAGGGATCAAACCCAGGCCTCCCACATTGCAGGTGGATTCTTTACCAGCTGGGCCACAAGGGAAGCCCAAGAATACTGGAGTGAGTAGACTATCCCTTCTCCAGGGGATCTTGCCGACCCAGGAATTCAACCAGGGTCTCCTGCATTGCAAGTAGATTCTTTACCAACTGAGCTACCAGGGAAGCCCATCTCCTTACCATGACTTAACCCAACAAACTGCAGGTCCTACAAGGTGTGGGACCTTTCTTTACAATAGATTTCTCAAATGTGTGAGACATTTAGTTGTAAAATACTTCACCTCACTTTGCTAGCTCTTCCCCTGTAGCTCAGATGGTAAAGAATCTGCCTGGAATGCAGGAAACTTGGGTTTGATTCCTGGGTCGGGAAGATGCCCTGAAGAAGGAAATGGCACCCCACTCCAGTATTCTTGCCTAGAGAGTCCCATGGACAAAGGAGCCTGGCAGGCTACAGTTCACAGGGTCACAAGAGACAGACACAACTTAGCAATTAAACCACCACATAGGCATAACTTATTCCCAGAGTAATGTCTGTAGGAAAAAACAAACGTATTAATATTTCCTTTACTGGACACTGCTATAATTAATCACAAGTGTCAACAAAAATTCAATTAATAATCAAGAAGAAAAAAGGGAATGTTATTCAAGTCAAACTAAGGATCATACCCTGGGAGATAGACTCTCAGCTCCTAGAACTGTTTCAAAGTTAGAAGTTGAAGGCACAGTCATGTACATTTTCAGGACAACAGATTATACATCAAAATGACACACAGATATTTGGTATAAAGTTCACCAAAGACACATGGACTAGATAAGCCTGTACAATGGCTTCCCTGGTGGCTCAGCTGGTAAAGAATCCGCCCACAATACGGGAGGCCTGGGTTCAATCCCTGGGTTAGGAAGACCCCCTAGAGGAAGGCATAGCAACCCACTCCAGTATTCTTGCCTGGAGAAGCCCCTGACATAGGGACCTCGTGGGCTACAGTCCATAGGGTCATAAAGAGTCGGACACGACTGAGTGACTAAGTACACACGCATACAAACTCGTACAAATTGAACAGCAAGTCACCGTGACCCCCTACAGAGTTGGGAAAGAATGCTGTTCCTTTTTGATGGTACATTGCTAGCATCAGAAGAAAGAACAAATTGATCTTCACAGTTAAGCAGACACTTCCATATTTAAAAAGGTCTAGTTAATGTGTAATGCAGACGAACACTGGATATTAGGGAGGGAAGGGGGAGACCCAGACAGACAGGAAGGGAGACTTTTATGTTTAAGTTTTCTTTCCCTGCCGTAAAATGTAAACTCTATTTCATCACAATAAACAGAGCTTCAACTGTAAGATGTTTTTGCATGAGAGCAATTCAAAAAATACATACAGACCATATTCTAAATATAACAAATTATATTCTAAATAAAACAAAAACAAGTTTTTCACTTTCTTCTCAAGTACCAATTCATAAACACCCTTACTTCTGTAAACCAATTTTTGTGTTCCCCACGCTCACACACCCACATATCCACTATGGGGTAGAAGTAGGAGCAGAAGTATCTTGCAGCTTTAAAGTCTATGTACTTTTACATGGGACTTACCTGATGGTCTGGGTGGTTAGGACTCTGTGTTGCCCCTGCAGAGGGCAGAGGTTCAATCTCTGGTCGGAGAGCTAAGATTTCCCAAGAAACCTATGTGCTCTTATATGTGCATAGAATATTCCTGAAGGATACGCAAGAACCGTTTAATATATTTTCCTTTGTGGAGGTGGAACGACTCTTTATTGTATAACCTCCATGACTATTAAACACAGTATCCAAAACCTAAAATAACAAATTTAAGGGACAACGGCAAGGGGTTAAAGTATACGTCAGCTTTACAAATCTGTGGTCAATATACAGCTGAAGAAATTATTTTATGGTGTTTTTCTCTATACTGTCTTTTTTTTTTTTTTTGGCCACATAGCTCGTGAGATCTTAGTTCCCTGATGAGGGATTGAACCCCAGCCCTTGGTAGTGACAATGCCGAGTCCTAACCACTGGACTGCCAGGGGATTCCCTAGACTGTCATCTTTTTCAACTCCTATTTCTATCAGCATTTTAGTGTGAATGTCCCTGATTTTCAGTCAATACATCAACCACTCTAACCTTAATTTTTTTTTCAGCTATACAGTGTATTGTTTTAGAAAGTCAAATAGTTCTTTAAAACTGATAACAAAATCATTATACCCCTTTCTACCATTCCTGCTCTCTAAAAAGAACCATTTTCTATTTTTGTAACTGTGTGATTTGCTATTTACAGTCATAATTCTCAATAATGTCCTTATATTGTTATTTTTTTGTAGTTTTTTACCAGTTTTAAAAATCATCCACGTCTAACAACGGAAGACAAGGGTTCAGCTCTTTTATACTATCAGCACACATACATACTCACACATAACACTCCCCTCCCCAACCTCCCAATAGAGTTGAACCATACTTTGGGGTTAAATCAATCTTCAGTGTTTTAATTATTTTATGACCATATAATTTACCAATCTGTACTAAGTCCCATATTATGATTACATCTCCAATTTTTCTTTTAACTAGCTTGTTACAGATTTAATAGTGTCTTATTTATTTTCATTTGCCTAGTTTTTCTGTACCTATTACTCATTCATCTCCAATTCCACCAGAAGTGTAAATCTCTTCTCAGTATATTCAAATACTTCAAGTAAGGTATTGATTTAATTTTCTACTTGGAGATGTCCCACTTAGAACCCCCATCATCCTTGTCATTCTATTCAAACGTACACTGACTGCTCTCCAGGCCTACTAAAAAGAGTCAGCTGAGGGTTACCTAAAGTCTTGGGAATTCTCTTTGCCTTTGTCCTATGGTGGAACTACTGTTTTGTTTTGTTTGATCCCACACCTTCCTCTCTTATTTTGGCCTTGCCACACCATGCAGGCTCTTAGTTCCCCAATCAGGGACCCAGGGAACTAACCCACGCCTATGCGGTAGAAGCGCAGAGTCCTGACCACTGAACCATCAGGGAAGTCCCCTTCACCTTTTAAAATTTTCATCCTTGTTAGAAGACTACACACTCCAATAACTTTCTACAAATGCACATGTGGAAAATAATTTTTAGACTTTGCCAATCTAAAAATGTCTTTATTCTACTTCATGACTGTTTAATGGTCTGACTGGGTACAGAATTATAGACTGAAAATAATTTTCCTACAAAATCTTGTAGCTTTCAACATTGTTATCGAAAGCCTCATTCCATTCTGACTCTAGATCCTTTGTATGCTATCTGATTTTGTTTCCTTAAGGGCTCCCCTTTGTTTTACATATCATATGCCAGCACAGTCTGCCATGAGATGAGCCTTTGGTTCACTAATTGTGCAACTTTCAGACATGGACCCATGAAACTCATGTCCTTTAGTCCTGAGAGGTTTTCTTGTATTATCTCTAAAAATTTCCTCCTTTCGTTTTCTTTTGTCTTTTTTTTTTCTAGAACTCCTCCATCTGTTGTCAGATCTTATGAAATGAATTTCTTATATAAATAAATTTCTTATATTTGCTATAGTTTATCTTTTTGTCTTTTTGCCCTTTCTGGGGTAAATTTTCTTGACTTTCTTCTACAAACCTGCTATTGCATTTTAATGTTTGTTATCATATTTTTAATTCCCTAGAGTTCTTTCTAAAACCTGTTTGTGGGTGCATTATTATCTTTCCTTTCTCTGATTATATAAATAACTTTTATACTTATTTTTTAGCTTTCTTCTCCCTGAATTTTCTGTCCACTTGGGAGTTCTTTTTTAAAAAAATATTTATTTATTTGCTGTGCCAGGTCTTAGTGAGGCACGCAGGGTCTAGTTCCCTGACCAGGAATGGAACCCAGGCTCCCTGCACTGGGAGTGTGAAGTCTTAGCTACTAGACCACCAGGAAAGTTCTAGGAGTTTCTTTTTATGTATTCTTGTTAGGTCTCTTTCAAGTTGGAGGATTTCCTTGAATTGTCCAGTGCTCCTTGACCAGCTGTTAACAGTTAGGAGTAAGAAATTAATATATTGATTAGAAACCTTTTGTCAGCATACAAATAGGTCAAATGGTATCACTTTAAACATGTCGCATCCATTTCATTGATCATCCTTCCTAACCTTCTGTATTTTTAAGACTTCTCTTTCAGGCTCTTCACTTCTCAGAGAAACACACTTTGATCTCACGTAGGAGGGTTTAAGTCCAGCTGCCTGCATTTAGGGGACTAAGTAGAAGAGGGAGCAGGAGGTCTCACTAATTGGGATGAAGAATTTCACTTCATCCCCTTGCAGCTTGCCTGGAGTCTGAAATCCCAAGTTCCATTAGTTCAGCCTCTAATCATCTGCCAGGACCAAGAAGATGTTTCACTCTACCCATGCTCCCAAGTGCAGGAGGTTATCAAGCAATCCTGCTCTCAACTCTACCTGTGTCACCAGTTTCATAGATTTCCAAGACTAGCTGGAATCCACAGTACGAATCAGTTTGCTTCTCTAATCTCCATTGCCAGCCTAGGTTCTAACTTCTTTGGTCTGGTGCTTCCATTACCATTCTTCAATGTGTTTCCTGCTTCCGAAATGATGTCATTATTGTTTCCTCACCCATCTTTGACAGTTTATGCATTAAAAAAAAAAAAAAACTCCCTTTATTGCCTTCAGGAAGAAAAATGCACGTTCAATCTGCCCTCTGTGAAACACCACCTTCTCTTTCATGAGAAACCACTGTTTGGTGTCCTACCTCTCTGGTGTTCTTCCCCAGTCTTCCTCACTTCCTGACGGAGATGGGCTCCCCGTCTCTGTTCAGTCTTTAAAATGGAGGGCCCTGGGGCTTGCCCCTCAGCATCTGCTCTGCTTTACATTCTCTAGATGATCTCACCTGCCTCACACTTACAATACTATCTACAGGAAAAGAGGCTTTAGCTCCCACCCTGATCTTTGCCTAATGGACTTCTCTTGTATATCTCCAGGCATTCCAAATGTGGCAGAATTCCTGATCTCCTACCCCAAAGCTGCTACTCCCTAAAAAATGTTCATCTCTTAGTCTTCTGTTTCATTTACTCAAGTCCAAACCTAAGCGTCATCCTTGACTCCTTTTCCTTCACTCCAAGAATGTAAACCATCAAGACTCAGCAAGTCTACCTCCAAAATATATCCAGAATCTCTCTCTAACACTACTAACACCATCAAAGTCATCATCTTTTATCTGGCCTCCTACAGTAGCCTCTTAATGGCTCCCCTGCTTCTCTTCCCCTCTTCCTGCTTCCCCCTATGCCTCCTCCCCAACCTACACTGTGTAATCTCTCCACAGTCACTATCTTTCAAAAGGATAGATTATGCCACGCCTTGGCTTAAAACCCTCAAAGCCTTCCACTGTACCTATCATAGCTTG
The DNA here is from genome assembly GCF_014754425.2 of Oryx dammah. Classification (NCBI taxonomy): domain Eukaryota; kingdom Metazoa; phylum Chordata; class Mammalia; order Artiodactyla; family Bovidae; genus Oryx; species Oryx dammah. Next base: position 60,776,197 of record NW_024070204.1, read on the forward strand.
GCTTAACAAGGCCTTATGTAATTTTACCCTTTCCAATTTCTTTAATCTCATCTCTACTCCTACCTCTCCCCATGCTCTAGCCATATGGGCTTTTCTTAACACGACAAGCTCATGCATATTTAAAAAATTAATAAACAGAAACCTTAATTAAAACAGAATGGGAAGTCAGAAAGGGGACATTTCACGCCCTGTGACTGTTGTTATTTAGCTGCTAAGTCGTGTCCGACTCTTTTGTGACCATTTGGACTCCTCTGTCCATGGCCAGGCTCCTCCGTCCCTGGAATTTTCCAGGCAAGAATACTGGAATGGGTTGCCATTTCCTCCTCCAGGGGATCATCCGACCCAGGGACTGAACCAGAGTCTCCTACACTGGCAGGCAGATTCTTTACCACTGAGCCACCTGGAAAGCCCAGCTATAGCAGGCCCAACAAGAAGAAGAGGGACTTCTTACCGGGCAAGAATGCAGTCAATAAAAAGCCACAATACCTCAAATTCTAAGTTCCTTCAATGGACTCTGTTTACTATAGCCCTTCCAACTTCCTTTTCCCCTCTCTGTAAGAGTCCTCTAGTGGCATAGAACTTGTATGGCTTGCCATGGTTACAGATCCCAAATTGCAAGTCTTTGTTGATTGTGAATAAACACATTTTTGCTGGAGAAATAACTGGCAGTCTATTTTAGGTCAACACTCTCATTGGGTTTTCACAGACTATTTCCTCTCTCTGGAATGTTTTCCTTCTTGTCATTTAAGCCTCAGCTTAAATGCCAACTTCTCAGACTATCTCTGACCCACCAAGTCTAAGCCAGCTACCAAATGGCTCTATTTGAATCACTTTCTTTTTAGTCTCTGCTTTGCACTTAGTACTATCTGATTTTTTCCTAATGTACTTATTTACTTAGTTTCTCTCCTAGAATATACACTCTCCTGGAATATACACTTAATGAGAGCAGGGATCTCATCTGTTTTGTTCAGAGCTGTTTTCCTAGCACCTAGAACATTGCCTGGTATGTGGCTGGCACTAAAAACCAGGCCAGGGGAGAGAACATGGAGTAGTTCACCCAGGAGAAAAATCAACTTTTTAAGTGTTATAAAGAAAGGAGATGATCCATGGAACTTGTGTTAATTAAGCATCAAAGTTAACATTCTGGTGATCCAATCAAGAATCTGCCCTGCAACGAAGGGGTTCAATTCCTGGTCAGAGACCTAAGATCCCACATGCCTTGGGGCAAATAAGCCTGAGTGCCACAACTAGAAAGACTGTTCGCCGAAAAAGATCCTGCATGATGCAACAAAGATCCCGAATGCTGCAACTAATGCAGCTAAATAAACAAAAAACAAACACAGCTCCTAAAAACAGACAACATTCTAAATAGAAATGACTCATAAAGTATGAACACAATTTGCAAAATTTCTCAAGCCTGCACTCCTAAACTATGTACATTTGCTGTGCTTAGTCACTCAGTTGGGTCCCACTCTTTGCCACCCCAGGTACTGCAGCCCGCCAGGTTCCTCTGTCCATGGGGATTCTCCAGGCAAGAATACTGGAGTGGTTGCCATGCCCTCCTCCAGAGGATCTTCCCAACCCAGGGATCAAAGCCAGGTCTCCTGCATTGCAGGCAGATTCTTTACTGATTTGAGCCACCAGGGAAACCCAACTGACATTTGGGGCTGGATAATTATTTATGTGTGTGTGTGTTTAGGGGGCAAGGCTGTTTTATACATTGTAGGATGTTTAGAAACCTCTCTGATCTTCACCTATTAGATGGCAGTAGCACCTTGCCAGTTGTGACAATTAGAAATGCAAATCTCCCTCTCCCCACAGCCTCTCCCACCCTGGCACAAAATGTTCACCAGTTAAGAACTACTGTATTAAAAGAAGTTCCACTGTGCAATGTTCACAAAGGGGTTGTCCTTTAGGTCTGCTAAAGGCCTGGCATCCTAGGATCATTCAAAGTGTATGCTTTTTTTTTTTTTAAATCAGCTTCAGCTAGTGGGAGAGAGCCCATGGCACTAGAACAACAGTGTCAACATTTCCTAAGCAAGTGCTACTGCTCAGGGAGGTGAAACCTAGGGGAAAAACTGATGAAAAGCATGGTTCTAAAGTGTCTTCCCATAGACACTTTATTAGTTGTAAGAAACAAACAACTAAATACAGTGGAGAAAGGAGGTAAAAGCGTAACCATGTGATCAAAATTAATCTCATTTATGGGGAACAGGTGAACACCATGTGTCTGCAGAGTTGATTCCCTGAGAAGAATATGATGTCACCTACGTGGTTTAACAGCCAACAATTATACAAACACAAAAATAAGAAACTTCTCTTTTCTAAAAAAGTGGCAGGGAGTATTGTATTCTTCAAAACCATCAGTGTTATAAAAGAAAAAGAAAAGCTGCAAGAATTGTTCCGGACCAAAGGAGACTACATGCAACACTGCCCCTAGCTGGGTCCTGTACTGGAGAAAAGAAAATGCTGGAAAGGACATTATTAGGCCAACTGATAAAACTAGAATACAAACTAGGTTGAATACAATGTTGTGATAAAGTAAATGTATAAAGTTGATAACTGTTAGGAAATACACACTTAAGAACTGAGGGATAAAGGGCCATGATAACTGTAACTTACCCTCAAGTATTTCAGGAAAAAAAATGTATATACAATTATATAAGGAAGAAATATCAATAACCTCAGATATGCAGATGACACCACCCTTACGGCAGAAAGTGAAGAAGAACTAAAGAGCCTCTTGATGAAAGTAAAAGAGGAGAATGAAAAAGTTGGCTTAAAGCTCAACATTCAGAAAACTAAGATCATGGCATCCTGTCCCATCACTTCATGGCAAATAGATGGGGAAACAGTGGAAACAGTGTCAGACTTCATTTTGGGGGGCTCCAAAATCACTGCAGATGGTGATTGCAGCCATGAGATTAAAAGACGCTTGCTCCTTGGAAGAAAAGTTATGACCAACTTAGCATATTAAAAAGCAGACACATTACTTTGCCAACAAAGGTCCCTTTAGTCAAGGCTATGGTTTATCCAGTAGTCATGTATGGATGTGAGAGTTGGACTATAAAGAAAGTTGAGCGCCAAAGAATTGATGCTTTTGAACTGTAGTGTTGGTGAAGACTCTTGAGAGTCCCTTGGACTGCAAGATCTCACCAGTCCATCCTAAAGATCAGTCCTGGGTGTTCATTGGAAGGACTAATTTTGAAGCTGAAACTCCAATACTTTGGCCACCTGATGCCAAGAGCTGACTCATTTGAAAAGACCCTGATGCTGGGAAAGATTGAGGGCGGGAGGAGAAGGGGACGACGGAGGATGAGGTGATTGGATGGCATCACCGACTCAATGGACATGAGTTTGGGTAAACTTCAGGAGTTGGTGATGGACAGGGAGGCCTGGCATGCTGCGGTTCATGGGGTGGTAGAGTCGGACACAACTGAGCGACAGAACTGAACTGATACATAGATGGGTAGTTACATACATAAGAAAGAGATTAAGTAAATGAGAAAGCAAATGGGATAAAAGGTTAAGGATGTTTGAATCTGGGTAAAGAGTATACGTGTGCGTTCCTTGCGATATTTTTGCACGCAACTTTTTTGTTTGAAATGATTTTCAAATCAAAAAGCAAAACATTATTTTCAAATAAAAAAATTGGCTTTGGGAAACAATCTGAAATAATCTGGCAGGTTAAGAGGCTGGCAATATTCTTAAGAGACTATTAGTGTTGTGGAAATATCACGGATCTAAAGAAATCTATGTTTAGTCCCGTGTTACTAACTTATGATCCAGAGAAAGTCACCCAAAGCCTCTCTGAGCTTCAGTTCCTCCACTTCAGAGAGCTGATGGGATGATCAAACGAAAGCACTCGTATATAAAATCCTTTCCTGCTACATGCCACTGCAGAAGAGGAAAATTTGTTTAACAACAGGCAGGACTAAAGCCATAACTGCCTCTTACGGCAAAGCACCTGCTTCACCAAGTCTTTTCCAAGGCCCTGAGGCCAACTACGGGGTTTAACAGTCTCACCTCTTCATGTGGGCGGTGAACGCACCACTTCCCTCTTCAGGTGGGTACAGCCGCGGTCCGAAGGCGCAGGCGCCGAGTCACACCACGTGACGGTCTGGCCCCGCCCCCGCCCGAACGTCTTCGCGGGATCTCCCTGGAAATGCATTCTGAGAGGAACCAGCCGCCGCCAATGGGAAGCGAGCGAGTGCCACGAACAGGCCAATAAGGAGGGAGCGGTGCGGGGTTTAAACCTGAGGCGGAGCCCGATTCCTCCCGGCGTGCTGCGGAGGAACGGCTGTTGGCCTGTGGTTGACTCAAGCTCCCGGCTGGTCGGGGGCTCCAGTGCTCTCCTCCTCGCCTCGCTGCTGCCTGGTGCAGAAGAAGCCATGGCGCTCCGGATCACCAGGGTGAGCTGCGGATGGTGAACAAACGCGGCTCTCGTAACTGGCTGCGCCTCCTCTCCCTGTCTCTCCTACCGGAGTTCCCCTGGCAGGAGCGGACCGGGACCGAGATTGGGGGGAGGGTGTGGAGGATGGGCGTCGGCGGGCCCCTAAAGTGGTGGGAGAGTTTGGGGGGCGGACGGACGGAGAGAGGAAGATGAAAAAGGGTAGTAGATAAGGGGGGAGGGGCAGATGGAGGGTAGACGCGAAACATTTTGTAAAAAGGTAATGGAGGACCCCTGAGCGAGCTCCCACCAACTGCGCAACCACCCAGGGGAAGGTGCCTGCAACTGAAGGCTTTTTAGATTTCCTTTCCTTTCAAATGTAAATTCATGGTATTTTAGGTCCGGCAGGGACTAAGCAGGCGATCCCTCAATAGGTGAAGTAAAGAGGTTCGGGAAGGAAATTGGCTTGTCACAGCCTTAGCGTAGCCCCTGGAACCCTGGTTTTCTCCGGGAACCCATTTACAGCTGGCTTTACTCCTGAAAGCTTCTGTTTGGCCCCCATCTTAACCCTTGATTACACTAACCTGCTTTCAAAGTGGTCTTCATTCTTACAGAACACGAAGATTAATGCTGAAAATAAGGCGAAGATCAGTATGGCAGGGGCCAAGCGCGTGCCTGTGGCCGGTGTTGCAACCTCTAAGCCCGGGCTGAGGCCCCGAACAGCTCTTGGAGACATCGGTAACAAAGTCAGTGAACAACCGCAGGCCAAACTGCCTCTGAAAAAGGTATAACTGTCTCCCTGAATCAACTACTCTGTGAGTATGCCTTCCAGCTGTGACCCGTGATGGAGAAACGTTCCATTTTCTCCTTTTCATCCACAGGAAGCAAAAACTTTACCTGCTGGAAAAGTTACTGCTAAAAAAGTACCAAAACCTCTGGAAAAGGCTCCTGTACCTGTGCCGGAGCCCCAGGCGGAGCCAGAGCTGGAACCCGAGCCTGTTAAGGAAGAGAAACTTTCCCCCGAGCCTATTTTGGTAAACTTGACTCTACTATTTGAGAACCTGTTGTTTCTTTTCCTTCATTTTACTAATGGATGGCGCAGTATTTGAATAAATACAGATAATAGTAATAGTTATAGAGTGCTTAGGAGGTAGGCTCTGCTAAACACTTTGCATGAATTAGCTCACAAAATCTTACTCTCAGCACTGGTATTGTCATCTCTAGCTTTGTAGATAATGGTGTAGAGAAGCATTAAGTTTGAACAAAACAATTCATAGGGTCGTAAAAGGATCAGACAGGACTTAGCCACTGAATAACAAACTCTTTTCTAGAGTCACTTTTCATCAGTGGCACAAAATTAGATTCAAACACAGACTATCTGGCTTCAGGATCTGTGATTTTAATTGCTTTTAATTGTCATACTGCCCCTCCTTTGTTTACTGTATTGAGCTGCCTGGACTAAAGATTTGACTGTCTTTTGGTACAAGCCATCTCTGTCTGGAATTTATTGATTGAAACAGATTGTTCCCTTGAGTCCTTTTTTTTTTTCTTAAAAAAAAAAAAAAAACCACCATAACGTGGCCTTCAAACAATAAGCCTGTAACTTTGGGATTTATATCAGGATGTAAAGCAGAAAACGGAGCTCTTCAGAGTAGGCAAGAAGATGAGTTAACACTTAGCCTCAAAACCAAGAACTTTTTAATTAAATATCAGGCATGTAAATGTATCTACTTCTGTGAAGGGAGACTACACCATCTTTGAAAAGGCTGCTTTCCTGAAATTGCAATGACTCCATTCTTAAGTTTTAATTTTTAAAACTTTATTAAAGCTGGTTGGGCAAATAATCAACGTCATTTTGCCTAGTTCTTTACATCTAAGGGAAGTGGGTATGATTATTGACCTTGTGAACATAGCACAGAAACCTGTAGCGTGCACAGTCTTTAATTGGCCATACTGAGCTTTTCATCAAAATCCCATACTGATTCTTGCCTTTGCTTTCCCACCCTCTTTAACTGATACGCTTTTCATCCTTCAAAACAGCTCATGCATCAACATTTAAAGCTTTCCCTAATTTTCCAAATGCCACCCTAACTCTCCTCACCCCTACTTTTGTTCCTAGAATCAATTTCTTTTACTTCATTTACTTATTTCTTCTAAATTCAAATCCCCTTGAGGACACCATAAAGCCAGTACTTAACACAAAGCCTGACTTGATGAAAGTGCTCAATAACTTTTTGGACAGCAAGGTAACTGGAACTTGAAGAAAATGATTTCATGATAACTCAGTCAATGTGCAGTGGGAAGCAGTCCCTATTTTGAAATAAAGACTGAAAGCTAACTTGTCATTCACTTGGATTAGCTTTACATGACTTTGCTAAACAACATATTACTAATTAGTTCCCTTTGGAGGAAAGTCTAGATATGAACTTGCTTCCTCTCTGTTTTACCTGTTAGCATGCTCCTGATTCTAAATTGGTTCAGTCTAAGTTGGCATCTCACTTTTCATATTATTCACTTCCTGGAGACAAATTGAATAGATTTGAGAAGATGAAAATAAACTGCATGTCTATTCGACAGATAGTCTCTTGAGTTGATACCAATAATCTGACCATTCTCAGACAGTATACTGTTTTTGCTATTATTTCAAAAAGTCTCTGTTTCCAGGTCGATACTCCCTCTCCAAGCCCCATGGAAACATCTGGCTGTGCCCCTGCAGAAGAAGATCTGTGTCAGGCTTTCTCAGATGTAATTCTTGCAGTGAGTGATGTGGATGCAGAAGACGGAGCGGATCCAAACCTTTGTAGCGAATATGTAAAAGATATCTATGCTTATCTAAGACAACTTGAGGTCAGTAGTAGTATTAAACCATTGTTTTTTTCTAAACTGCATCTAGCTTGGAGATTTTCCATTAACAGTTTTAAGCAGGATACAAGCAGCGTTTCTTAACAGTAGATTCCACTTTGAAGTTCTTCGCAAAATGTCAAAAGTGGCACAAAATGCCAAGAAGGTGGGTTTTTTGTGGGTTTTTTTTTTTTTTTGGTGAAAGTCCTAACCGCTGGACTGCCAGGGAATTCCCAACGACAGCTTTATTTGCCATTTTGAATGAGGGAAATTCAAAGTGAAAGATATTACCATGGCTTTTCTAAAGGAAAGTCCACAAATTGAAAGATATTTTATATCCATCATAATTAGGAGTGTTCATTTCAGCTCAGTCATGTCCGACTCTTTGTGCCCCCGGGGACTGCAGCATGCCAGGCCTCCCTGTCCATCACCAACTCCTGAAGTTTACCCAAACTCATGTTCATTGAGTCAGTGATGCCATCCAACCATCTCCTCCTCTGTTGTCCCCTTGTCTCGCCCTCAATCTTTCCCAGCATCAGGGTCTTTTCAAATGAGTCAGCTCTTGGCATCAGGTGGCCAAAGTATTGGAGTTTCAGCTTCAGTATCAGTCCTTCCAATGAATATTCAGGACTGATCTCCTTTGGGATGGACTGGTTGGATCTCCTTGCAGTCCGAGGGACTCACAAGAGTCTTCTCCAACACCACAGTTCAAAAGCATCAATTCTTTGGTGCTCAGTTTTCTTTATAGTCCAACTCTCACATCCTTAAATGACCACTGGATAAATCATAGCTTTGACTAGACGGACCTTTGTTGGCAAAATAATGTCTGCTTTTTAATATGCTGTCTAGGTTGGTCATAACTTTTCTTCCAAGGAACAAGCATCTTTTAATTTCATGGCCGCAGTCACCATCTGCAGTGATTTGGGGGCCCCCCAAAATAAAGTCTGTCATTGTTTTCACTGTTTCCCCATCTATTTGCCATGAAGTGATGGGACCGGATGCCATGATCTTAGTTTTCTCAATGCTGAGCTTTAAGCCAACTTTTTCACTCTCCTCTTTCACTTTCATCCAGAGGCTCTTTAGTTCTTCATTTTCTGCCATAGGGTGGTATCATCTGCATATCTGAGGTTATTGATATTTTTCCTGGCAATCTTGATTCCAGCTTGTGCTTCATCCAGCCCAGCATTTCTCATGATGTACTCTGCATAGAAGTTAAATAAGCAGGATGACAATATACAGCCTTGACGTACTCCTTTTCCTATTTGCAACCAGTCTGTTGTTCCATGTCCAGTTCTAACTGTTGCTTTCTGACCTGCATATAGGTTTCTCAGGAGGCAGGTCAGATGGTCTGGTATTCCCATCTCTTGAAGAATATTCCACAGTTAGTTATGATCCACACAGTCAAAGGCTTTGGCATAGTCAAAGCAGAAGTTGATGTTTTTCTGGAATTACCTTTTTCTATGATCCAGCAGATGTTGGCAATTTCATCTCTCGTTCCTCTGCCTTTCCTAAATCCAGCTTGAACATCTGGACGTTCTCTGTTCATGTACTGGTGTAGCCTTGCTTGGAGAATTTTGAGCATTACTTTGCTAGTGAATGAGATGAGTGCAATTATGTGGTAGTTTGAACATTCTTTGGGATTGGAATGAAAACTGACCTTTTCCAGTCCTGTGGCCACTGCTCAGTTTTCCAAATTTGCTGGCATATTGAGTGCAGCACTTTCACAGCATCATCTTTCAGGATTTGAAATAGCTCAACTGGAATTCCATCACCTCCACTAGTTTTGTTCATAGTGATGCTTCCTAAGGCCCATTTAATTTCACATTCCAGAATGTCTGGCTCTAGGTGAGTGATCACACCATCGTGTGAAGATCTTTTTTGTACAGTTCTTTGTATTCTTGCCACCTCTTCTTAATATCTTCTGCCTCTGTTAGGTCCATACCATTTCTGTCCTTTATTATGCCCATCTTTGCATGAAATGTTCCCTCGGTGTCTCTAATTTTCTTGAAGAGATCTCTAGTCTTTCCCATTCTATTGTTTTTCTCTTGGTTTGCATTGATCACTGAGGAAAGGCTTTCTTATCTCTTCTTGCTATTCTTTGGAACTCTGCATTCAAGTGGGTATATCTATCTTTCCTTTTCTCCTTTGCCTTTTGCTTCTCTTCTTTTCACAGCTATTTGTAAGGCTTCCTCAGACAACCATTTTGCGTTTTTTAATTTCTTTTTCTTGGAGATGGTCTTGATCCCTGTCTCCTGTACAGTGTCACGAACCTCCATCCATTAGTTCTTCAGGCACTCTATCAGATCTAATCCCTTGAATTTATTTGTCACTTCCACTGTATAATCATAATGGATTTGATTTAGGTCATACCTGAATGGTCTAGTGGTTTTCTCTACTTTCTTCAATTTAAGTCTGAATTTGGCAATAGTCTATTTTAATTTTATAGGCACAGTGATAGTGTTTCTCTCAGGCAGGCAGGTCAGTAATCTTAGAAATCAAATTCATGCACTGCCTTGCGTCAAGTGTCTGATGTTAATTTTGCATAGTCTTACTCTGGCCTCCATCTTATTTCATTACTCTTACTTCCCATTCTCATAATTCTTCCTTACTTTTAAATGGCTTTATTTTGATCATGCATTTATAAGCCACCATGAATCATTAAATGGCTTATGCTGCTGCTAAGTCGCTTCAGTCGTGTCCAACTCTATACGACCCCGTAGACAGCAGCCCAACAGGCTCCCCCGTCCCTGGGATTCTCCAGACAAGAACACTGGAGTGGGTTGTCATTTCCTCCTCCAGTGCATGAAATTGAAAAGTGAAAGTAAGTCACTCAGTTGTGTCCAACTCTTTGCGACCCCATGGACTGCAGCCTACCAGGCTCCTCCACCCATGGGATTTTCCCATTGCCTTCTCCGAAATGGCTTATAAACACACACTTTGTTTTACTTTGGTAGCTCATTGTAAATCCTAACAGCATTCTCTAATCACTAGGCTCTCCAACAAAAACTGTTAAGTGCTACTGGTTTGTATTAACTGGAACCTTCAGTTCACCTCTGTGCTCATATCATAGGGTTGGTTATAAATTAATATATGTGTATGGAGAAGGTGGTAAGAAACCATAGCCAAAACAAGGCATTTTGGGTCAGTGTGGCTTATGAACATGTGATATCTGGGAAATTGTTTTTGTCCAATAAGAATATACTCAAAAACTAAAACTTTTGGTCTTCTTCCATTTCATCTCATTTCTGAAACTTTCTATTGGTGTCCTTTGCCTGTTCGCCCAAACAAGGAGGCATTCTGTATGTTAACAACATAAGCAATACAGTTACCAAATTTACTCAGTTGCTTGTTTATAATGCATTCGATTGTAGTGGCATCATTAACATCTTCAGCAGGGTGTTGCTTGGTTATTTTGGGCATCTCCATCTTCTACAGGATTGTCCTGTAAGGCTTTCGCCAGAACCAGCCTTCTCTGAATTTTTTCCTCCTTTGTTTTTGTTGTTTATTTATTTGGCTGCACTAGGTATTATTTATAGCGCTCAGGACCTAGTTTCCCAACCAGGGATCAAACCTGGGCCCCCTGCATTGGAAGCACAGAGTCCCACCCTCTCGACCACCATGGAAGTCCTTTCTCCCTTGTTTTTAGTTGGTGGTCTAACTTAGCACATGTGTGTGCTGGATTTTGATGGTTGACTTTTCTTACCCATGCTGTTTCGGGGGTTTAAACCTCGAAGCACGTGTGGTAGCATATTCGTTCCAGCTCACCTGGGAGCTGCTACTATTATTTTCTCTTAACTTTCTTGAAGCTCAGGGGCTTCCCAGGTGGTGCAATGGTAACAAATCTGCCTGCCAATGCAGGAGGCACAAGAGATACAGGTTCGATCCCTAGGTTGGGAGGATCCCTTGGACTAGGAAATGGCAACCTGCCCCAGTATTCTTGGCTAGAAGATCCCATGGACAGAGGACCCTGGTGAGTTACAGTCCGTGGGGTTGCAAAGAGTCTGACACAACTGAGTGCACACACATAAAGCTCAAGGTTCTGGGTTTAGAGTCCTAAAAAGATCTGCGGTGATAGTACGGTATCTTTATTTGCGAAGGAGAGACAGGATGTGGGCCAGTAGCAGTGATGGTGAATTGGACATAGTAAGATTTGCCGATGTGAAAACCTGTCACACTGTCCTGTTTGATATGTGCTTTCTTTGTTTCTCGGTGATGGAGCTGTTTGCAGTGACCAAATGATAATAGAGCTTAGAGCTATTAAAGATTCTAAATGTTCCAGAGCTATTCTGAGGTGACCAGTTATTTCTGGTCAGAAATGTACCGTGGAATCTTACTTCTTAGCATAATCAGCATTTCTTTTGCAGGAAGAGCAAGCAGTCAAACCAAAATACTTAATGGGTCGTGAAGTCACTGGAAACATGAGAGCCATCCTAATTGACTGGCTAGTGCAAGTTCAAATGAAATTCAGGTTACTGCAGGAGACCATGTACATGACTGTTTCCATAATTGACCGGTTCATGCAGGTGAGTGTGATTCAGCAGTTGAGGGTTCTTCCTCTAAGGGTCCTCTCTGAGTCCTAAGAAACAGACCTTTTCAGCTAAAATCTGTCTTGAGGCATGGAGTGTCTTTGAGATTTTGTTGTGGGAATGTGTCTTTCCTATCTCTCTCTCACAGTTCTGTGCTTCCTTTTTCAAATCCCTATTACGTATTCACCGACCTGATATCCCCACTGCAGGACAACTGTGTGCCCAAGAAGATGCTGCAGCTGGTCGGGGTCACTGCCATGTTCGTTGCAAGCAAATATGAGGAAATGTACCCTCCAGAAATCGGGGACTTTGCCTTTGTGACTGACAACACCTACACCAAGTTTCAAATCAGACAGATGGAAATGAAGATTCTAAGAGCTTTAAATTTTAGTCTGGGTCGCCCTCTACCCCTGCATTTCCTTCGGAGAGCATCTAAGATTGGAGAGGTACAGATTTCTTGAAACCTCTGGTATGGTACATTAGGGAGAACTGCTGGCCATTGAGATCTGATTGAAGTGCATTATATTTATACCTAACTGCCTGAAGAAGGCATAAAGGTGGTCTTTATTTCCAGTCAGTCTCTGTGTTAATATTATTATTAAAGCCTTTCATGGACAATTGAATTTGAGAATTTATAGGCAAACAATTGTAGGTACAGTGATGGGCATACTAGTTACTGCCAGTGCAGAATTCTCTGACAGAACCTGTGGGTTTTATTTCAGGTTGATGTTGAGCTACATACTCTGGCCAAATATTTGATGGAACTAACTATGCTGGACTACGATATGGTGCACTTTCCTCCTTCTCAGATTGCAGCGGGAGCTTTTTGCTTAGCACTGAAAATTCTTGATAATGGTGAATGGGTAAGCTCTGTCCCACAAACTGAGATTATCCTGAGCTTTGACATTTCACTGTTTGCTCAGGATAGAGCTGTTGTCATTAAAGGACAATTCATATAGCTCCTACATAGGGCATCTTCTGAGGCAATGATTATACTATCTTGAAATATTTTCTTAGAATGCTTCCATTTCATTGCCTAATCTCATCTTGCTATACCCCTTTGAGAAAGGTAGAGCAGCTGCTGCTGCTTATAGAGAGAGTAGCTCAAGCAGGTCAAATAACATACCAGAAGTTCATTCATATTCGTTGAGTTAATGAGTATTTCTCTTATGTCATGTGATAATACTCTAGGCCCTAGAAATAGAGTTGTAAATGAGAAAGTCAGCTCCAAATAACTTGGTCTAGCTTTGGGGTGGAGAATTCAGCAATTACAAAAGTAATTAAGTTTGAGCACAGGATCCTAGAGAAGCCACGAAAGAAGAGTAATTGGGGAAGAAAGGGTTTTAAGCTTGTCTTAAATTTCAATTATAATCATATAGAGTCTCTATTTCTCTACCTGCTTTTGAAGAACATCTAGAAATTTTATGAAAACCCTTGGTGATGAGCATTTCCAACATTAACTTTTGTTGTCTTAGACACCAACTCTACAGCATTACCTGTCATACACTGAAGAATCCCTTCTTGTTGTTATGCAACACCTGGCAAAGAATGTGGTCATGGTGAACCGTGGGCTTTCAAAGCACATGGTGAGTCAGTCACTGGTACTCTAGGGTGTTGGGGAAAGTGGGAGTCATTCAGACTTTATGCCTGCCTGCAAATTCAGAGCTTACTTTTTTAAGGAGTTGATTTTTAACTGAATCATTGATTCTTATGTTTTCCTCTTTAACATCATTAATTTCTGTACTTTTCTCTTCCAGACTATCAAGAACAAGTATGCCACATCTAAGCATGCTAAGATCAGCACTCTAGCACAGCTGAATTCTGCACTAGTTCAAGATTTAGCCAAGGCTGTGGCAAAGGTGTAACTTGTGAACTTTGGAATACTATCTGCAAATAAAATTGGCACCATGTGCCATCTGTACATATTATATGTTACATTTATTTACTTTTAATAAAGTTGTAGTTCTTTTTACTTATCCTTTAACTCATTTGAATGTGGCTACTTTCCACTTGAGGATAAAAGTTGTTTTAAAGGTATGGTGGGGATTACCTAAAAACAGTTTTCAGTTACCTGGGGACCCAACTAATACATACAATTGGTTCTTCTTGGCTTTTGTTTTATATGCCTGGCTTTACTTAAGACGACTTACTAAGCTCTTGAAGGCATTTAAAATCTAGATGTACTTTATGTCATACTGTATGTAAGCCCAAGTCACCCTAAGAGATTCTGCTGCCTAGTTCTACATAAGGAAAAGTCTGCCATCTCATTCCTAGTCCTCCTGATTCCTATTTACTGTGGTGGTTGCTGCCATAATTCTAAGTAATCTACTAGTACCACTTTCTTAAATTATCAACTTTAGCTAGTGTCAGCATTTTCACTTGGAAAAATAAGAATTTTAATTTATATTCAAAGCCTAGTTTTTGTTTATTAGTTAAGAAAATAAAACAATCCTTAAATATGTTAAGAAAATAAAACAATCCTTAAATATGTTAAGAAAATAAAACAATCCTTAAATATGAAAGTATCTTAAAAACTCTATTTACCCACCCCTTCTTACTGTCCTGTCTCAGTCCCATCTGAAGGATATAAGGAGTTTGGAGTGTATCGATCCATGAATATAGATTGTGTACAGACCTGCGTGTGTAATATGGGACATATTAAAAATGGTGTCATTTTGTATACTTAGCAATTCATTTCAACATGGACAGGCCTTACCTGTATTTGGGCATTACAGTCCATTGTATGGATATATTATAATGTATTTAACCGTTCCTCTGTTTACATTCAGATTGCTTTTTCTCTTTGTTCCTATAGACAATGCTGTTTAAATGTCATTATAGCCCATACTTTCCTTTATGTACATTGACTGAGTTCTCCAAAGAATGTGTTCTAATTTCTGGCAGGTGTAGCCAGCAGACGTTCTCAATGTTCATCAGCAATAAATGTACAAAAGTTCTGGTTTTCTCATCATCTGTGCCTGAACTGAAGCTAATCATTCGCTTTAGTTTCTGTGACTTTTTGTGGCAAAAAAAATCCTATTTTGTTTACTGTCTTAATTTATCCTTCTCATGACGAGTTGAATCAATTTTTGTTGTCCAGTTAACAATGTGTAAAAGCTTTCCCACTTTGTCATTTGCCCTAAATCTGATTATGCTGTCTTTTACCTTGCAGACAGTTTTAAACTTTGGTATTATCAGATATATATTTTTTCTTAGTTGCTTTTAGATTTTCAGTGTTAAGGTCAGCTCCATCCCCAAACCATTAACATCTCTTAAATTTCTAAATTTTTTCCTGTTAGGTGTATAAGCCCTCAGTTAAACTTTTTGTCTGTGGTATGAGGTAGGATTCTTAACTTGCAGATGGATACCCATTTGTGCCAGTACCGTATGTTTAAACCCCACCTTGCACAGTTGAAACACTAGTTTATCATTCCCTGATCTACTTTTTCCCTGTGATTTAATATAGTTTTACATTAAGTTTATCTGGAAAGATGAGGCTGCCACTATTTTTCAAATATTTGCGGGGAAAATTTCAAAGAGGAACTTACCAGTTACTGATAAGCGCCTTTAGATTTTGACTGAATGTTGTATACATACATATGTGTTAGCTCTGGATAGACTGACATTGTCTTCCATTCAGAAACTTCTCCAGTAAGGCTTGTTGCATGCCCTTCACTGCAATGTTAGAATTTAATTATGTAATTGCTACACTTTTCTTGTCAAGTTAATTGCTGGGTTTAGGCTCTGTTACCCACCCCTATTTTTTGTTGCTTTTTGTATTTTTTCTTACCCAGTTGATAGTCAATTTTCTTTATTTTAGTGGTTTTCTAGGTTTTAAATCCCCAAAATTTATTTTTTCAACTACATGGTTTTTGGATTATTTTTAGGTATTTTTCTCTTACTGTTGAGAAAGGCTGTGGGATTTTATTTACTCTTTCAGCTTTTGATAACTTTAAAAAATATTACCACATTAATTTGAGGTTAATGAATTCTTGCTTACGGTATACAGATTTAATCTGCTAGTATTTCATTTAGGAAGTTTTGCATTTTGTGGGTAATTGGCTCAGTTTTTGTTAGCATTTTCTGATTTTTGTCTCATTTACCAGCTTTAAGGTGAATTAAAGAGGTTTTCATATTCAAGTGTTATAACTTGAAATCTTTTATTCATTTCTTGAAAACTAGCTAAATCAATATGTAAAGTCACCTGGCCTGTGCTTATAGTGGTAGCTTTCCATGGTTGTTTGGTGTTTTTTATGAATTCCCCTCCTCTATCACCACCACTTTAAAAGAAAATCATCCATTCTAGATTTTCTTAATTATAGCTGTAGAGGTATAGGATATTAGTTAACCTCTTCTGTATTACATCTTCGTAGTTCTGATGTTGAATACTTGTGTTTTCTAATCATGCTTGCCTAAAGAGTATTATTGGTGTTTTGAAAGAATCAGTTTTTGGTGTTAGCATTTCTACCACCTCTGTTTGGTAGTTTTAGCTTTTATGTTAATTCTCACTGTCTGCTTTTCTCGGTTATTTTCTAGTTAAATACTTAATGTATTTTTAGGAATAAAAGCCTTTGTATATACATTTTCCTCTGAGATAACTCATTTCTAAAGTTCTCTTTTTCATCAGTCTGGTTGTTATAATTTCTTTCATAATCCTTTTTGATCTAGAGATTATTTTACTGCTTATTTTCTTAAGTTTGTTGTTTTTTGTCAGACACCTATGTGTTGGTGTTTTCTTATTTCACTGGAGAAGTCTGTGTATTCAGTCGTGTCCAGCTCTTTGTGACCCCATGGACTGTACCCCACCAGGCTCCTCTGTCCATGGGATTCTCCAGGCAAGAATACTGGAGTGGGTTGCATTGCCCTTCTCCAGGGGATCTTCCTGAACCAGGGATCTGAACCCATGTTTCCTGTGTCTCCTGCATTGCAGGCAGATTCTTTACCATTGCGCCACCCAGAGATGGTCTGTAAAAAGCCTTTTGAAACTTCTGTGTGGATTAAGTATATGATTGACTTATGTAGATAGTCCATGGACAAAAGAAAGGGTTTTATTTCCTAATAAAGTTTTAGTGATTGAGGATAATATTCCCTTAAAATAATTCCATCATGTGTCTAATGTCCTAAGAATTAGGATCCTCCAGAGCTGTAATCTTTTTGTCACACTAAAGTTAACTGTTTATTTATTTGGCTGTACCTGGTCTTAGTTGCCACATGTGGGCTCTTTAGTTGCAAATAAAGCACGTGAGCTTTTTTCTTAATGCAGAAGCATTTTTTCCCAACACTGAATTTTTTGTTTTGTATTAGGATATAACTGATTAACAGTTTTGATAGTTTCAGGTGAACAGGGAGGGACTCAGCCATTCTTCCCCGAAGCCCCCTCCCACCCAGGCTGCCACATAAAACTGAGCATGTGCTTTTGAGAAACCTGTATGCAGGTCAGGAAGCAACAGTTAGAGCTGGACATGGAACAACAGACTGGTTCCAAATCGGGAAAGGAGTACATCAAGGCTGTATATTGTCACCCTGCTTATTTAACTTCTATGCAGAGTACATCAAGAGAAAACGCTGGACTGGATGAAGCACAGCTGGAATCAAGATTGCCGAGAGAAATATCAATAACCTCAGATATGCAGATGACACCACCCTTATGGCAGAAAGTGAAGAGGAACTAAAGAGCCTCTTGATGAAAGTGAAAGAGAGTGAAAAAGTTGGCTTAAAGTTCAACATTCAGAAAATGAAGATCATGGCATCTGGTCCCATCACTTCATGGCAAATAGATGAGGAAACAGTGGCTGATGTTATTTTGGGGGGCTCCAAAATCACTGCAGATGGTGACTCCAGCCATGAAACTTAAAAGACACTCTGGAAGGACCAACCTAGACAGCATATTAAAAAACAGACACTACTTTGTCAACAAAGGTCGGTCTAGTCAAGGCTATGGTATTTCCAGTGGTCATGTATGGCTGTGAGAGTTGGACTGTGAAGAAAGCTGAGTGCCGAAGAATTGCTTTTGAACTGTGGTGCTGGAGAAGACTCTTTTAAGTCCCTTGGACTGCAAGGAGATCCAATCAGTCCATCCTAAAGGAGATCAGTCCTGAGTGTTCATGAAAGGACTGATGCTGAAGCTGAAACTCCAATACTTTGGCCACCTGATGCAAAGAGCTGACTCATTTGAAAAGACCCTGATGCTGGGAGGGATTGGAGGCAGGAGGAGAAGGGGACGACAGAGGATGAGATGGCTAGATGGCATCACCGACTCAATGGACATGAGTTTGGGTGAACTCTGGGAGTTGGTGATGGCTTGGCGTGCTTTGGTTCACGGGGTCGCAAAGAGTTGGACATGACTGAGTGACTGAACTAACTAATGTATAACATGTACTATACAATAGGTCCTTGTTGAATATCCATTTTAAATATAGCAGTGTGTACCTAACCATCCTTAATTATCCTTCCTCACCACCACCCCCCCATTACTGTAAAATTCATTGTCTAAATCTGTAAGTCTCTTCCTGTTAAAGCCTATGGGGTCTAGTTCCCTGACCAAAGATTGGACTTGAGCCCCCACATTGGAAGTGTGGAGTCTTAGCTACTGGACCGACAGGGGAGTCCATAGCTTTTTTTGTCTTTTACTTTATTTTTATTTAGTCATGCTGCATGGCTTGTGGGGATCTACTGGTTCTCTGAACCATGCCCTTGGCAGTGAAAGCAGAGCCTCAACCACTTGAGCACTAGGGAATTCTTTTTCTAATTCTGACATTAATGATACTTGTTTTGAATAATTTGTCTCACTGGGAGTGAGATGATGGTAATTATTCAATTTTATCATCCCTTCTGTATTGGACATTCTCTAAAAATTGGGTCCCCACCCACAGGCATGCCCTCTTTGACTTTTTTTCCAGGGGAGGGCTGCACCCAATCTTAGTTGCAGCATGTGGGCTCTTAGTTCCCTAACCAGGGATCAACCCCGGGCCCCTTGCATTAGGAGTAGAGTCTTAACCACTGGACCACCAGGGAATTCCCTGTTTCTCTTTTTATTTTTATTGTTATAATCCACCACTGCAGTGGTTCTTAAAGTGTCATCCTCAACCAGCAATAGCAATATCACTTGGGGACATGAAATGCAAATCAGAATCAGTAACGTGGAGAGGCACCTAGCTATCTGTTTAACCAGTCCTTTCCATGATCCTCATGCATGTTCATGAGGAAATGCATTCCATAACCTTTCGCCCAAATTTGGCCTGTGGACTCCTGATGGGCAGCTGCTTAAAAGGATGAGGTTGATGTGAGATACCGGAAGACATCCAAGATAAATTAGTTCTGAAACACTGTAAGACATCCCCGACAAAGTAAGTGAAAAAAGAAAACAGTAACTTTCTTGTAAAAGAAAAAATGAAGCAAAATGTTCTTCCAGGAATTTGGGAGCAGCAGTGGCGAACTTAACATTTTACATCCTACCATGCCTTTTGAATCTTTTACCAGGAGCCGAATTACTTTGATAATAGGAAAAAGAGAGTACTATTGTGTGACGAGTATAACTCAGGAGAAACTAGAAACTCTCCTGTTCAAAGAGGCCTGAGCTGCTTATGCCACAAAGATCGTGTCACTTATGGGACTGCTCATAGTGAAAAACTACAAACCAATCAGGCATTTACGCCCTGCATTTTCTCCATTACCTGGTCACTGGTCAGCTAAGCACTGGAGCATTAAATTCAGCTGAGAAAGGTCGATTGTAATCTGTCGGATCGAAAAACTGACACTCGGGGGCACGCAAGCCTGTTGCAGCACGTGGGATCTTAGTTATCTAACCAGGGATCAACCGCCTCCGCCCTCAAAAAAGTGAAATAAAAAGTTCGAGTCTTAACAACTGAATTTCACACTGAAAGTCTGCACTGCCTCCTAGAGGGCAGTGGGTATCTCTGAACTTGGGCCTCTGGTTTCTCTGCCAAATGAGGGGCCTGGACTTAACGAGCTCAGAACAAAACTCTCAAATGCTTTTCTCTGCCAGCCTGCCCTCCACACCCATCTTTCAGGGCAGTAGATGGAAGAGAATTCTAAAATGAATCAAGAATCACTATCCCAGCTCAAAGGCTGGAAGACCGTTGATGTCGGGGTTCTCCCCTCCAGGTCGCAGTGCCACAAGCCTGAGAGTGCCCCCAAATGGCTGCAGCGTAGCGCTTAGCCCAGTTCGACAGAGGTGACGCTTAACTTATTGCCTTCAAATTAATTAATTGATGCCTTCAAACTGTGGTGTTGGAGAAGACTCATGAAATTCTCTTGGACAGGAAGGAGATCAAACCAATCAACTTTAAGAGCGATCAACCCTGAATATTCACTGGAAATACTGATGCTGAAGCTGAAAGTGGAAAGTGAAAGTCTCTCAGTAGTGTCCGACACTTTGCGACCCCACGGACTAAACATTCCATGGAATTCTCCAGGCCAGAATACTGGAGTGGGTAGCCTTTCCCTTCCTAACCCAGAGATCCAGGGAATCCCGCATTGCGGGCGGATTCTTTACCGGCTGAGCCATAAGGAAAGCCCAAGGCCATCTGATGCGACCAGAAGACTCATTGGAAAACTCCCTGATGCTGGGAAAGGCTGAGGGCAGAAGAAGAGGGCGTCAGAGGATGAGAAAGCTGGATGGCATCACCCAGGCAATGAACTTGAATTTGGGCCAACTCTAGGAGACGGTGGGGGACAGGGAGGCCTGGCGTGCTGCAGTCCATGGGGTCGCAAAGAGTCGGACACGACTGGGCGACTGAACAACAATTTTAAATTACTAGAGCGGGAATAAAAGAAGGCACAGCCGCAACCATGGCAACCAGAGACGGGGAGGAAGGGGCGGGGCCATGAGGCGGAAGGGGTGTGGCCGCACGCGAAGACCCTCCGGCTGGTTCCGGGTATCAATTTTGTGGCGGGAAAAGCGGCCCGTTCTGTGGTAGGTCCGCTAGTCCTGAATCGTAGCTCTTCGCGCCCGGAATGGAGACGCAGTCCGAGGAGCAAGCCGTCACCAAGCCTGAGGACTCCGGAGGGGAAGGCGGGCCGCCGCAGGTCGCCGGCGCGGAGGCGGCGCGTCCGGAGGACCGCATGACCCTGCTGCTCAGGTTGTACCCTCTGACCCACTGGGCAGGAGCCAAGTGGGAGTCTTGGCCAAGAGCTCCCCTCTTTGCCGAAAATGTCTAGGGTTCGAATTCGTTGTCGATCGCTTAATGGCTGGTGACTAGAGCGTTCACATAAGCTCTTTACGCCCCTTTCTTCGTCTTGGAAAAGAGAGGGAAAATGACAGCTTCCTAGCTAAGTTGCTGTGGGAATTAAAAGAGATATTATGGGGTCAGCGTTTGGCAAAGGGCCTACGGAGCTATAATTAACATCGCCTTTCTTACCCACTCATGCCCTGCGGTCCTGATTTTCAACCCCTTTGTGGGTTGCATCCAAGCCCAGATTTATACTGGAGGGAGGTTTCTCTGCCCTTCTTTGTTATAGCTATGACCCTTTTCAATCCAGAAGCTGCGTGTTAATACACGCACTTAGGAATAAATGCCCCAAGAGGTCCTGGCCACCAAACGCTATTCTCTCACAAAAGGCCACCTGACTCAACCGGTGAACAGCATTTAGTAAAAAAAAAAAAAAGGCAGCAGGAACTCTAGGGGTGACATAATAGCCCACTTCCCATTCCTTGACCTTTGACCAAGTGTATGGGCTTGCCTTCATCTTTTTGTTCTCAGAAAATGCTGATGAACACTACTCGCTGACATGGAAAGACAATCTTTTGTGTAAAAGTCTTTGAGACACTTGAATGAATAAATTAAAAATCCCTTTCTACCTACAATATGAAATAATAAAATATTAAAGATATAACATCTCCTTTTCCATCTCAGCTAAAAGTGAATTATTGTTTGTGTGTCATAAAATGCTGTCTTAAACTCTTAAGAAATTGCTCTTTTCATTTGGAATTTTAAAATAGGGAACTTAATGCTGCGAAGCTTTAAAATTTTGTCTAATGTTCCTTAGCTACTTAACTAGATCTCAGAGTCACAAAACAAACTCAGAACTGGAGGATTACCAGGTAAATGTAAAACATCTAGTAAGTAGTTATCATTTTACCCACAGCTCTTCTACCCATTTTTTGTGTGATTTTTAAGTAAGTAGAGTCATAGGATGACTAAGAAACTATATAAATTACTTATTTATCCAAGGATTAGTACCTTTGATATTTTTCTGTATCTCTTAAGAATGTGTCAATCTGTAATGCATTACTGTGTTTGAGAGTTTACCACTTTAATCTATTTCTTTGTGTAGTGTTCTCTTTAAGCTGTATTTCAGTGTGGGCCATTAAAAATAAATTTAAAAATCAAATTTTTAACTTTTCCTTACAGATGCTGTTTCCCTACTGTATTTCATTTTGTGTATTTTTCTGAGGCATAACATCTTGTATGCCTATTTTAAATAAAATGAGGCCAACTTGGAAGATCTTTTTTTAAAATATATATTTACTTATTTAGCTGTGCCAAGTTTAGTTGCCGTGTGTGGGAGGGAGCTTTCATTGCAGCATGTGGGATCTAGTTTCCCAACCAGGGATTGAACCTGGGCCCCTTGCATTGGGAGCACTGAGTCTTAACCGCTGGACCACCAGGAAAGTCCCTGTAAGATTTCAATGCTGTTTATTTATACTCATTTTGTTGCATCAGATTCCAAAAAAGATGAGTTGATTTATTATATAGTAATGAATAAAACCTCAGTAATTATATAACTCTCCTCTTATCTGTTTTCAGGCTAAGAGCACAGACGAAACAACAACTCTTGGAATATAAGTCAATGGTTGATGCACGTAAGGATTTCCATTTTCAAATAAGGTTTTGTGAGTTTGATGATGAACAGTACTCCAGGGAAAAGATCAATTTTACAATTATTTATCGAGGGAAGAAGGGGTGTTAGGAATTCAGGAAAATTAAGTTCTATTGATTGGAAATTCCTGTGGGCTTAGCTACCATCAACAACTTGAACATTAAGTTAGGAGATTAGATGATTGTTGAACAAGTGATCTGAGACCTATACTTTGAGAAACACTGGATTAATGACATGAGAGCAGAAGGGAGACAGGCATAAAAGTGTGATTGACAATTTTCAATTCTATATAAAAAATTTTAACTTATCTTTTACAATTATTAATCCAAAAATCTCAGGGCCAAGAGAGTAGTTAAATGATGGGTTTAGTCATCTTAAGTAATAACCACCTAACACCACCTGATTTATTATAAGCCCGTGGGTCACAAAGATAGATTTTGGTTACTTTTTCTTTCTCTATGAAATAAACTTATAGAATAAAACCAAATAGTACACTGTGTTGAATCAAGAATTGTGGAGAAGCCTAGGCACCTCATAGATGTTTTAGTTACTTCCCTGAGTCCATGTTTGAACCTCAATAATTTTTGCGCTCTGTTCAAGCTCACTTTAAGGCCACAGATCAGAAGGCATTTCTGGTGTGTTTTCCAACCCCATTCTAGGGTTTCTAAAATCATCTTATGCAAAAAACAGAACAAAAGAAAACAAAACCTTAAAAAAAGATGGCCCCCAGCCTCTCTTCTACTTACTATAGCTGGTAAACATAGGAGTTAGGAAGTGAATCAGACCTTACTGGCTCTAAAGTCATGTCCCTTTTGTAATATCAATAATGCCTATATAAGAGTATATATTATCTATAAAGTACTTATATTTATATATATATATATATGTATATAACAATCACTTTGCTGTATACCTGAAACTAACACAACATTGTAAATCAACTATAATTCAATTAAAAAATGCTTACCTCAAAGATGATCAGTAGGTCACTGTCCTTCCCCTGGAGGAATTAATGGTGTCCTTCTTTCCAAAGCCTATGTTCCTTGTATTAAACAAATTACATTTATCTTAGAGATGAGAAGTAGGACTTGTCTAATCCTTTTACTGGCATGAGAGCCCACATATTATATAAAAAAGTATAACTGATCTTAGACAATGAGGTGTAGGGGAAAAGCTATTCAAAACTTGAACCATTGAGGAATTATCTCTAGTGGTAATCATGCAATCATAGTTGAATGAATGGTGGATGCTAGGAATAGAGATATGGTGTTGAACAAGGCTGACTTTATCCTCATGGAGCTTAAATTCTGTGTAGCAAAACTGGTAAGCAAAGAGATGTGAGATAATTATGAGGTGAGGTAAATGTGATGAAGGAAATAATGGTATGATAAGAGGGAAGGACTACTTTAGATACAGTAATCAGAGATGGATTCTTCAAGAAGATGACCTTAGAGCTAAAATTCAAGTGATAAGAATCTGCCTCCTCATGCAGTTCTTGTTTGCCCTGTATAGCTAATTTTGAAGGAGTTATGACATCTAAAAACTTGAGTAGAGTTAATAGTCTGCACTTCAGAATTTCTGCAGCTAAAGGAGAGGACCGATTGTTATGGCTTCCTGGTGGTTCAGATGGTAAAGAATCTGCCTGCAGTGCAGGAGACCTGGGTTCGAACCCTAGATTGGGAAGATGCCATGGAGAAGGGAATGGCAACCCACTCCAGTGTTCTTGACTGGAGCATTCCATGGACAGAGGGCTTAGTCCATGGGGTCAAAAAGAATGGGACATGAGTGAGCCACTAACACACACATAAGAAGTTAGGTTTTAGTTTTGAAGAGAAGATAGGTACCTAAAATTGATTAGTGTTTACCACTAAAAAATACTAAGACTTTATTGCTTGAAGGCTTTTTTTTTTTTTTTTTTTTACAATAAGTACATCTATTTTAAGGGTATGATTTGATGAGTTTTTTATTGTAGATGTTGTAAAGATTTATTTATTTTTTGGCTGTGGTGAGTCTTCATCGCTGCATGCTGGCTTTCTCAAGTTGCAGCAAGTGGGGGCTCATCTCTAGTTGTGGTGTGCAAGCTTCTCATTGCAGCAGCTTTTCTTGTTTCAAAGCATGGATTCTAGGTGCACGGGCTTCAGTCGTTGCAGCGCGTGGGCTCGGTAGTTGTGGCTCCTGGGCTCTAGAGCGTAGGCTAAATAATTGTGGCACACAGGTTTAGTTGCTCCACATGTGGGATCCTCTCGAACCAGGGTTCAGACCGGTATCCCTTGCCTTACAAGGTGGATTCTTAACCACTGGATCACCTGGGAAGCCCAATTTGATGAGTTTTGACAAATGTATACATCTCTTTAATCAAGCTCACCACTAAAATCAAAGATGTAAACATTTCTACAGAAACTCACAGAAGATGAACTTATTTGATATGTGACTAGTACAACTAACTAATTTCACTTTAGTTTTACTTTAGTTGTACTACTCACATGTCAAATGGTTCAGCCACAATGTGGCTGGTGGCTACCATATTGAACAGTGCAGATAGTAAGCATTTCATTTATCATAGAACAGTGCTTTTGAACAGCATTTGATGTAAATGTATTTATATGGTAGGTTTTTTTTTTTTCAACATCTTTCTTTTGTGACTTAATTCATGCAACAGAATTCACCATTTTAAAACTTACAGTTCAGTAACTTTTAGTATTATTTACAATGTTGTGTAACCATTACCACTATCTAATTGCAGAACATTTGCATTACTCTGTAAAGAAACCCCAAACCTGTCAGCAGTCACTCCCAAAGGGTCTGGCTACTTTTTGTACAGTGCAGCAATTTTGTGATTCATCCATGCTCTTTTGTTTCAGTAATTCATTCCTTTTTATTGTGAAGTACTTTTTATGATGACTGTACCACAATTTGTTAATCCATTTACCTGTTGATGAACATTTGAATTGTTTCCAGTGTTTGCCCCTCATAAATAAAGCTGCTATGGCCAGTTGTCATTTGTATATCTTTTTGTGGACATTTACTTTCATTTCTCTTGGTTAAATACCTAAAAGTGAAATTTCAAGGTGATAAGTGTATGTTTAACTTTTTAAGAAACTACCAAACTGCTAAAATAATTATACCATTATGGCAGATTCCTCCCCAGCAGTGTATGAGGTTTCCAGTTGCTCAGTATCTTCTCCAAAACTTCATACTGTCAGTCTTTTTAAATTTTAGCCATTTTAGTAAGTATGTAGTGATATATTTTATGTGGTTTTAATTTTTATTTCCCTAATAACTGATATTGTGATCATCTTTTCATGTCTTATTGGTAGTTTACTTTTTGAAGTGTCCTTTCAAATCTTTGCCCATTTTTAGTTAGATTGTTAGTCTTACTGAGTTTGAGTTTTAATTAAAAATGAAAATATATATTTTCTTAAACATTCACTTCTTTCAAAAAATACAGTCCTGTTTCAGATGAGTAAATATATATATGTGTGTGTACATATATATATGTATATATATATGGCAGAAATTTTCTCCTAGTTTGTTGCTTTTTTATTTTCTTAACAGCATCTTTTCAGGAGCAGAAGGCATACATTATTATGAAGTGTTGTTTTTCACTGTTTTTCTTTTGTGGTTTGCGGTTTTTGAGTTCTGTCTAAGAAACCGACTATTTCAAGGTTGCAAAGGTTTTCTCCTATGTTTGTTCTAGAAGTCTTAAAATTTTAAGTTTAACATTCAGTACTGTGATTCTTTTGGGGTTAAGTTTTGGGTATAGTGTAAGCTAAGGAAGGGTCAAGGTTCATTTTTTTTCATGTGTAACCCATTGTATATGTGTAGGTCTATTTCTGGACTTTTTCTTCTGTTCCTTTGAGGAACTTGTCTATCTTTACAATGGTGCCACACTGTTTGGATTACTGTAGCTTTATAGTAAGTCTTGATTATCAGCTACTATAAGTCCTTCAAGTTCATTCTTTGTCAAAATTGTTTTGACTATTCTTGGTCCTTTATTTTTCTATATGCATTTTAAAATCAACTTGTCAATTTCTGGAATTTTGAGTGGGACTATGGTAGCTCAGCTGGTAAAGAATCCACCTGCACTGCAGGAGACCCCAGTTCGATCCCTGGGTCAGGAAGATCCCCTGGAGAAGGGCATGACAACACACTCTAGTATTTTTGCCTGGAGAATCCCCATGGAGGAGCCTGGTGGGCTATGGTCCATGGGGTCACAAAGAGTCAAACCCGACTGAGCAACTAAGCACAACACAGCATATAGATCAGTATGGGTGAATTTGTTACATTAGCCATGATTCTCCCAGTACATGTAGGTAGTATATCTTTCTGTTTTACTGTTTGATAGTGTTTAGTATAGAGGTCATATATACATGTATTTTGTTAAATTTATCCTTAATTATTTTGTGTTTTTGGATGTAATTCTACATATATTTAAAATTTTTTATATATAGACATAGTTTCTATTTTTTTACATTGATCTTGATTTTTTTACTCTCTTTTTCTATCATTCTAATCTGTGCTGTCTAATATGTTAGTCACTAGCTCCATGTGACCACTGAACACTTGAAATATGGTCATTCCTCATTGAGAAGGACTAAATGTAAAATACAAACAGAAGAAAAGATTGTGAACTATTTCAACAGTAATTCCAAATTGCTTAAAGTGACAATATTTTGGATCTACTGGGGTAAATAAGCTATACTAAAATTAATTTCACTTGTTTCTTTACTTTTGTAATGTGGAAACTAGAAATTTAAAATTACATATTTGGTTTGCATTTGTGGCTCACATTATATTTTTGTTGGACAACGCTTTTATGAAATATTACTAACTTCAAAAATTTATTTATTTGTAGATGAAAAAAAGACTCCAGAACAAATCATGCAGGAAAAGCAAATTGAAGCGTATGTCATATTTTAAAATTTTAGTTGTGGTTTGTACAGATTTAATAATATTATCCATCTTATAATATTTTCTTTCTTTTTCCTTTCTTTGTTTTTCCACGTAATTTGTCATGCACATGTTGAGAAGTTACTGATGTGGGATGTCGACTTACATGCACGAGTGAGCTATCACATTAGCACTCTCGGCATCTGCCCCACTTTAACAAGATATTTATCAAAGTAACTCAGTGACAGTCAAGTTACCAAATCTGGAAATGTCAGTGTGGGATCCTGTAGAATACTATTATTTAGATAACAGGCATTTTACTTTCTTCAAAGATTTACTTTATACCTTTATTCCAGTAGTTACTTTATCTGACATTGCTGACACTCTTTGGTTCATGCTTCTTTGGCAGTAAAATTGAAGAACTAGAAAATGAAGTTGAAGAGGCAAAAATGGCTTTTGAAATGAAAAAGCTTGCGTTAGACAGGTAATTATTACATTTTAAGTATGCTCAAGGTGGGCTGTGTGTGTGCTAAGTCGCTTCAGTCATGTCCAGCTCTTTGCAACCCTATGGACTGTAGCCCACCAGGCTCCTCTGTCCATGGGATTCTCCAGGCAAGAACACTGGAGCAGGTTGCCATGCCCTCCTTCAGGGGATCTTCTTGAGCCAGAGATTGAACTGGAGTCTCTTATGTCTCCTGCTTTGGCAGGTGGGTTCTTTACCACTAGTCTGAATTAATCAAAATGATGATTAGTTGATGGTCCCACAAATTTTGAGCCCTGAGAGAAAAGTTACATCATTAATGTTTTCATTTGAAGAAGTTACATAAGACAGTGTTAATAAGAAAATGTCAATGAAGACAATAGAAGTGTGAGGTTAAATCACATTTGGTGTTGGAAAGGATTATACGATTTATTTTTGGTTGTGCTAGGTCTTAGTCGTGGCACGAGGAATCTTTAGTTGCAGCATGTGGGATTTAGTTCCCCAGCCAGGAATTGAACCCAGGCCCCTGCATTGCGAGCTTGGAATCTTAGCTACTGGGCCACCAGGGAAGTCTCATATTTATTCCGGTAACTCTTAATGGAGTAAAGGAATTGTCATTGAGTTTAAATGTATTTTTAATTTTAGACTTTGCATCTATATTTTAGAATTCATTCACCAAATATTTGAGTGCTTACTGTGTCAGAGCTTTGTGCTGGATGCTGGTATACAGCTGTCAGTAAGACAAACGTAGTCTCTATTATAGATTTATGATCTGAATTAATAATCTCAATCCAATGAATGACTCTAATAGTTTTTCCCTTGTATTTCTGACCTTCCCAGATACATTTACTTACATTTAATTGAAAATAGTTAAAGTCCTTTTAATTACTTCTGGCAGTGAAATTTTTTCCCTCATTTAATGTGCTGGCTCAGTATATAGATGATATTTTTTGACTAAGATCAGAGCTATTAAGATATCCTCTTTAATGAAATGACTAATATTGCTGAGCTTATTACCTTTCTATTATCCCTTATTTACTAGCTATTGAATTTAAAAACAAATTATAGTGCTTGCTTATACATAGACATATTTTAAAGTTTATAGTTGAGTATGGCCTTGTATTCCCTAACTCTACCTAATTTGAGCCTGCTGATCTGTATGCCTTTTTTTCTTCTTCCAGTTTTATTGAGATATAATTGAAATACAGCAGTGTATAAGTTTGGGCCTCCCTGGCAGCTCAGTGGCAAAGAATCCGCCAGCCAATGCAGGAGACATGGGTTTGATCCCTGGGTCAGGAAGATCCCCTGGAGAAAGGAAATGGTAACCCACTCCAGTATTCTTGCCTGGAAAATCTCATAGACAGAGGAGCCTGGCAGGCTACAGTCTATGGGGTCACAAAAGAGTCGGACACAACTTAGCGGCTAAACAATAACTGTCTAAGTTTAAGGTGTAGAGCATGTTTTGACTTACATGCATCCTGAAATGATCATCATAGGAGGTTTAGTGAACATCAACTATATCATATAGATACAAAATTTAAAAAATAGAAAAAAAAATTTTTTCTTGTGGTGAGAATTCTTAATCTCTTAACTTTCATATGTAGCTTATAGCAGTGTTAATTGTATTTTATCATATTGTACATCACATTTTGTAGTGCCTTATTGCTTCTTCCCAGCCCTGCACCTAGGTGGATGGTTTGGAGAGCAAGTTCAGGCAGGGTGTCAGGTCAGCTTAGCCCCTCTGCCTGGCCATGCACAATCACATGTAACAGCCCCATCCCTCTTGGTGGTACTTCGTGTTTCTATGACTGACTTATCAAATTATTTCCCATATAATACTGTTTAAAAACTTACTTTTGTTTTATGTTACATTTAAACAGAAATGAATCTTTGCTGTATTTTTAAATATTCTTTTCACTGTACCATAAATGTTATCCATGTTTTATAATGGAGTTTTTTCCTCTATAGGATGCAACTTTCAACTGCACTTAAAAAACACCTGGAGAAGGTTGATATCAAGACTAGGTATGTTTTTTTTGTTTTATGTTTTCTGGATTTGGTAAGGATGGCAGTAAGGGAGATCGCATAATGATTAGTTCCATGAATTTTTTTTTTTTAATTATCTATCACTGTTGACCACCTTTATCTGGGAAATAAGAAAAGTAGGCTCGTCTCATCCTTCCAAACTTTATAGTCCTACTGACATCCTGTTCCAAATGGATGGGACCCTGAGGTTTTACCCCGATGATCTAGAATTTTGAAGGAAGCTTTTGAAAGTTAACTTTTGTTTGATACTTACTGTAAGACAAGAACAATGCTATCTCATTTAAGCCAACAATAACCCAATGAGATAGGAAATATACTCCTCATTTTTCATGGGCAGAAATGAGTAACTTATATAACTTGCCAAGGAATATAAAATAAAGACTCTGGCATTCAAGGTCACCTGTAATCCGATCCTAAGACAGGAAGCTGGCAACCCACATATAACAAGCCTCCCAAAGGATGGTGGCACTAAGAAATATGAGAACCACTCTTCTTGCCCAGTCTTATTTCTGCCCTTTTACTCCGGCTGTACCAAACTGCTTGTTAGGTATTCTTCGTAATTACACTTGACCCTGGAACAGCATGGGTTTGAACTGTTTGAGTCCACTTCTATGCAGGTGTTTTGTGTGTTTTTTTTTCAATAAATATAGTACCTGTATTTTCATTTTACAGATCTTCAAGTATGGGGGAAAGTTTGTATTTATTTAGAGGTCACAGTATGTGGAATCAATGAACTAGGGTTTGATCCAGACTGTTTCAGGTTTCTGTCCTTGGGTGAGCCATTTAATTCCTGTTTTTGAGGCAGTGCTGTGGACTGTGTGGACAGTTGGTAACTCTTAACCACCCACTCTACCTGCACTGTTCAAGGATCAGGTGTACTTTAACATCCTTTAAGACTCAGGGTTTCCTTGTTCTATACCCTTTCCACAACTCTTATACCATCCATTACTGATTCTAATGAAGTCATAACGATGGTTGTGGATTTATTTTTCTCCCCCATAAGATTCTTTCCTCTTTGAAAACAGGTACTGTGTTTTATTCTATTTTATAATTTTGGTGCGTGGCACAATCTTGACATGAGGTAGTCTCTCAGAAATACTTGTTGAAGAAATGGGGAATAAGAGCAGTTGATTCAGTGAAACTGTTGTGTCTGATATAGTTAGATACATATCATTATACATTTGTCAAAATGCATAGGATGTACACCACCAAGAGTGAACCCTAATACAAACTATGGGCTTCGGATGATGATAATGTGTCAGTGTAGGTTCATCATTTATAACAGATGGGCTACTCTGGTGGGGGAGGCTGTGCAAGTGTGGGGCCACAGGGTGTACAGGTTTCCCTTCCACTTGGTTTTGCCCAGAACCTAAAACTGGTCTAAAAACTAACATCTAGGGACTTCCCTAGTAGAACAGTGACTAAGAATTTGCACTCCCAATGCAGGGGCCCGGGTTTGATCTTTGGTCAGGGACCTAGATCCCATGTGCTAAAGGTCCCACATGCTGCAATGAGGATGGAAGATCCTGTGTACTGAAACTAAGACCCAGCACAGCCAAATTAATGAATTTTTAAAAAATCCTAAAGTCCGTTTCCAAAAAAAAACTATGTATTAGCAAGTTAGGGTATTTTTCTCCCTAAGTATGAGATTTTTAGAAATGTTCTGGGGACTTCCTTTGTGATCCAGTAGTTAAGACTCTGTGTTTTCACTGCAGAAGACATTGGTTCGATCCTTGGTCAGGGAACTAAGCTCCTGCATGCTATGGGGGTATGGCCAAGAAAAAAAAGAAATGTTCCTACATGCTTAAATTTGATATTCTTTATTATCTATGAACAAAAAGTTTTCTAGGGAAATGCATCAGAAATTTAGTTTACCCCAAACTTTTCTAGACTTATTTTGTTAAACAATGACTATACTGAAGTGTACATTGGATATAATGAAAAAATATATATACTAACTGATTTCTTAATCAATGAAAATTTTTAAACTTAATAAATCATATTTTTTATTCCTTTTCAGTGTGCTCGTGAATAACATGAAACAAATATTAAATTTGAATAAACTAATAATGAAATCACAGCAGGTAATTTTGAACATAAAGCTGCTTATGCATTCTCATGATTTCAGTAACACATTCTTGCTGGTAACTGTATGTGACTAAATAGGATTGCCCAAAGACTGGTATGTTTGGAATTCAGTATCCTTAAGTTTTCTCTCTTTTCATAGTTCCATTATTTCTGACTAATTATCTACTTATCATTTAAGCTACTCTTTCTTTCCCTTTTGTTGTGTAAAAATAGAGGAATTGAAAACTGAAGCTCTAGAAAATATGAATAGATAAAATTCAATGATTTAAATATTATAGGTGTGTTCTTAGGTTATGTGCCTTAATCTTTTTATTTCTAATAACAGGAAACTTGGGATTTGGAGGAAAAATTGCTTGATGTTAGAAAGAAGAGATTGCGTATGTAGAACACTTTTTGGCTCTTTTTTTCGAGAACACATTTTTCACTTAATACGAAGATCTCCCAATCACTGAAAATTTTTTTAATTTTCAGATTTTCTTAAAACTTTGGACCTGGCAATTTAAAGAGTAGTATATAGAGTGCAATTTGCTTGATCTATTGTTTTAGAACTTTGAATCACAAAGATTAATACATTCTCAGTGGGGGGAAAATATCAAGTAATACAGAAAAGTATAATGTGAAAGCCATACCTCCTTCTTGTGTGACCACAATTAGATATACATCATTTCAAGCCTTTTTCCACACCCACATAAACATTTATATATATAATTTTTTTACTTATTTATTTTATTTTTTGGCTGCTTTGTGAGTTTTCACTAACTGTGGTGAGCAGAGGCTATACACTTTGTTGCAGCACTTCACTTCTTATTGTGGTGGCTTCTCTTGTGGTGGAGCACAGGCTCTAGGTGTGAACGCTTCAGGAGCTGTAGCACACAGGCTCAGTACTTGTGGCACTGGGGCTCCATGACATGTGGAATCCTCCCAGACCTGGGGTCGAACCCATGTCCGCTCCATGGCAAGCAGATTCCTGGGGAAGTCCATATATAATTTTATTTTTTTTTGGTACATAATTTTTAAATGATCACTTGATACGTATGGTTCTATAGTTTAACTTAACATGAGATAGCTTTTTGCATTGAAATTATTGAAATGTTTTATTGAAATCTATTTCAGAGAGAACTAAGGCTAGTTCTACATATTCTCTATAAAGAATTTGAAAACAAAAATATACATTAAAATTTTTTTATTTTATCAAGAGATGATCTTCAGTGCTTTTTATTTATAAAATTGGCATAATTTTATTCTGTATTATTCCTTTTTTCGTTTAACAGTTACAGGCATGATTTATTATTTTAAAATACTATGTATATTTGCTTTTTAAAAGTTATTCATCTATTTTTATTATTTTTGGCTGTGCTGGGTCTTCACCGCTGCACGGGCTTTTCCCGAGTTGCAGCAAGCGAGGGCTACTCTTGGTTGCTGTGCCGGTTCTCACTGCAGTGGCCTCTTTTGTGGCGCAGAGCCTCTAGGGCACAGGGGCCCCAGGGGCTTTGGCACTTGGGCTCTAGAGCACAGATTCAATAGTTGTGGCACATGGACTTATTTTCTTCCACGGCACGTGGGATCTTCCTGCATCAGGGATCGAACTCTTGTCTCCTGCATTGGCAGGTGGATTCTTTACCACTGAGCTACGAGGGAAGCCCCTAGATTTGCCTTTTGTAAGTAATCTCAGGGTCAGAAGTAGTCCTGTCACCTGTCTAATCTCCCTTTGGCTTTTTTTCCATTGCATTCCAACCTGCTTTTGATACATCAGTGTCAAAGAACTGAGCTCCTGAGATATACCCATTTATATTTTTAAATACTGTCTGTCCCCAACTTATGATGTTTCAGCTTACAATTTTTTTACTTTACGATGATATGCATTCAGTAGAAACTGAATTCAGATTTTGAATTTTGCTTTTTTCCTGGGCTCATTATAGTCTTTCATGTGATGCCAGGCAGCGGCAGCCACGTGATCATGAGAGTAAACCACCAATACAACTATTATATTTTTCACTTTTAGTATTCAATAAATTACATGAGATATTTAATACATTGTTATAAAGTAGGCTTTGTGTTAGGAGGTTTTGCCCAATTGCAGGCTAATGTAAGTGTTCTGAGCATGTTTAAGGCAGGCTAGACTAGGCTGTGATGTTTGGTGGATTAGGTACATTTTTGACTTAGGATATTTTCAACTGAAGATGAAAGGAAGATCTCTAGTATAATTCTCAAAATATTTCAGGAACAACAACAAAAAAATGGTTGATGATATTTATCCCTGGAGAAAATTTATTAAAATGTAATTATTGTAGATTAAGGGGGAGAGTGTTTCCTTGCGTATGTCACTTATTTTTTCGGCAACCCAGAGGAAGCCCTCTGAGATGATGCCTCGGCAGACATTCATAGACAGTGTCACTGCCACGCATGCACACTTGGGCGTCTCACAGAGGCCTTGCTAGGGGTGCAGTTAGAATGCTGGTGTTTTGCACCAGAGGAATCATTTTCATGTCAGAATGGAACTGCAACCTAAAATGCATATTAAAAATTTTCCCTTGACTGAAATAATCAGGAACTATTCTGCTTCAGAAGTTTTCAAGATTCTTGTTTATAGGAGTTGTTATATATAGTATATTGCTTTATTTTTAACCGAACAGAATTAAAACAAGCTTCAGAAAGAAAGCTTTCAGAAATACAGACTGAAAAGAACAAACAGAAAGATGATTTGGATAGTATGGAAAATTCAGACAAAATAAAGACCATACAACAAAAACTGGAGACAGAGATACAGATTACTACAGTTATTCAACATGTGTTCCAGGTAATATTTATATAAAGTAGAAAGGGGGGTAAATAACTTTTTAAAAGTGATTAATTCTATTATTTTCAGGCTTCATATTTTTATATATATAACTGAATTAACTCAGTATCATTGAGCTGCAGTTTTTCAAAGAATAATGTCCAGAATTTTCATTAATTATAACCTTAATCAGTCCTCCATTGCCTACCATAAAAATAATCTTCACCTTTGTCAAAGTCTTGGAACTTTGCAAGAGCTGAGAATTAAGCTCTTTTACCTCTTGTCAAAATGCATATTACTTACAATTTAATTGCTTTTCACTGTAGAAATGCAAAATGAACTCTGAACCATAACTGTCATCTTTTTCCTTTAGGAAATACTGCAAATATCCTTCCTTAAGAGGTAAAAACTATCTACAAAACCTGGCAAAGCAGAAAAATTGTTATAAACATTGTCAATATTTCCCTAGTGTTATGGCAATCAAGGTTGAAGCCTTATTGAAAACAGAAATAAAGATACAAGAATGCATTTACTATTTTTTCCCATCATCACAGAGTAAATGTTCACACCTAGTTCTGTAAATATTTGATAAGTGAAAGACAATTTTTAAAAAATTGATAAATTTTTAAAACTGCTGAGAACTTTTAATTTTAAAACTTTTTTTTTTTAATTACAGAACCTCATTTTGGGGAGTAAAGTCAACTGGGCAGAGGATCCTGCCCTCAAGGAAACTGTTCTGCAGCTTGAGAAGAATCTCACAATGATCTAATAGGAATTCTAGTTTGACATTTTTTGTTTCTGTTTTTAATGTCATTTAAATAGAAATGTCAAGTGAAATGCTTTTCAGTGTTTTTGGAACGATTCTAATACTACGATTTTTTTTTTTAGCTTGAGTTAAGTGTTACATGGAATCTATTGTTTTAAATATAATAAAGTGACTGGGATAGTCTAAATCTGAAAATCAGCCTTGGAAGGGTCCCAAAAGACATCTAGTCCAGCATTCTACTGAATATGGACATTTTTTCTACAACATTCCTGGAAATCCCAGCTCTCATTTGCAATACTTCTGTGTATTTGTTTGTCAACAAAATATTAGAAAGTTAGAACAGCATATCCACACACATCTTTGGTTTTTTTTTTCAACTGTCAATTGTATTTTATTCAGATAAATCTCATTTTAGTTCAATGCACTACAGATTTTTTTTTTTTTGCCTTTTAAAAAAAATTGAGAGGACTTCCCTGGTGATCCAGTGGCTGAGACTCCATGCTCCCAGTGCAGGGGGCCGAGTTCAGTTCCTGGTCAGGGAACTACATCCCACATAGCTGCAGTGAAGAATGTGCATGCCACAGCTGAAAATCCCACATGTGGCAACTAAGACCAGGTGCAGCCAAATAAGCAGATTTTGTAAAAAAAATTTAAAACTTGAGATATAATTGATACATAACACTGTGTAAGTTTAAGATGTACAACATTGTTGATCTGACCACCATTAGCTAACATCTTTATCATGTCACATAATTATCATTTCTTTATCATTATCTTCTTGGGGCTCAGAGGTTAAAGCGTCTGCCTGCAGTGCAGGAGACCTGGGTTCGATCCCTGGGTCGGGAAGATTTCCCTGGAGAAGGAAATGGCAACCCACTGCAGTATTCTTGCCTGGAGAATCCCATGGACGGAGGAGCCTGGAGAGCTACAGTCCACGGGGGTCGCAAAGAGTTGGACATGACTGAGCAACTTCACTTTCACTTTCTTAGTAACTTTGAAGTGTGTAATGTAGTATTGTTAACTAGAATCACAGTGTTGTACATTAGATCTCCAAAAGTTATTCATCTTCTAACTGCAAGTTTGTATCCTTTGACCACCTTTTCTCAGTTCTCACCCCTCCATCCACATTTTTAAACCCAAATAAAACACCTCAATCATGAAAAAAGAAAAATAAAAACATACTCTGATTATAGAAAAATTGTGACTTTATTTTGTATTTTTAGGTTTATTATGTATTGCTTTTATTTAAAAAGTAAATGTTATTCTATCTTATTAAAAAAATAGAACTTGAAACCTTTTATAGTATCCAATTTCATTTTTTGAAAACTCTTGATTTGAGCTCTTTATTAATTTGGAGCTGTTGATAATTTTTATAGACACTGTAGTCTTTTCAACATTATTTTAAGAAAGACTTTAAGTTTGGAAAGATGCACTGCAATGGACAACAGTATTAGAAATCTGTTCTTTAGATCAGTAACAAAAATGATATTTGCCTAAATTTGAATTCTGAAAGCTTTTCTTTGGAATATTTATAGTTTGGCTTCATTTGTTTTGATAAATCATAATTTATGTGTAGCTTTTTATTCTACATGTAGTTACTCTTTTTTCCACAGTGTATTTTTGGAAATTGTCAATGTGAATTATAAAACAAGTTATATTTTTCTCATAGAAAACCTTTCTGGAAAATACTTTCCTGATCCAAAGCTATAGCATTAAATGTTATCATAGATGCACACTTTATTAGTGAATCCCAACTCAAAGGATTATCACCATCCTCAGAAAAACTTCCTGCATTTTCCTAAGATTTTATTGTCCTGTTGTGTCCTCCCTCTTAAATCCCAGCTCTGAGAAAGAAATTGTATTAGTTATCTTTCTTGGAAATCGTGCTGAATAACAACCTCAAATCTCAGTGGCTTATAAGAAATACATTCTCTGTTGGATCCATGGTTTGGCTGATTATCCTAGGACCCAGGCTGAGGGAGCAGCCACTGTCTGAAACACATGCTCATGGCTTATGAGGCCAAGTCAAGTTACGCAAGCACTTCTGATTTCTACTTAGAGCAAGTGTACATTATATCCACCCAGGTTCCACTGACCAAGCTCAACACTGGGGCAGGAAAGTATACACTTCTCTCACAGCAGGAAGTGCTGAGTTTCAGAGTAGGGGAAAGCAAATGGATATTTGCTGAAAAGAATAGTCTACCACAGCCTGCTACCTTGGTCTTAAATATTAATTTCCCTTCTGCATGTAAAAGATGCGCCTTTCCCCAAAGACGGTAAGCTAACAATGTCACCCAGGCATACCAGTTTCCAAGAGTCTCCAGTTATGTTCAGATGGACTCTTCCTGATCTAGAGACCCTATGACCTGAAAAGACAAATGGTGTTGCTTCACACAGTCAGCAAATAGTGGTAACTGGGGCAATTCTGAAATACTGGTTGGCAAATGAAAGGAAGTGCCCCTTCTAAGGGGACAGGGAACACCTTTGGATTTGGCTCTTGTTCTGCTGTCAGGAAGCAGTTCTTTATCTGTGGTCCTTCACTCTGCCCTTTGGGAGGTTCTCCCTGTCCATTACTAACTGACCATATCTGAAGGGGGCATCAGAGATTATGCCCATCTGAACAGCTTTCTCAACTGGGGACCGAAATATTTTACATCTCAGTCTTAAAATCCAGGCTAGTGGTGTCTTTCCTAACATACTTTTTCTCAAAAATGTGGGAGTGATGGTTGTTTTGGTTGGCTATTTCCTCATATCAAACTGATTTACCAGCTGCCGGAATTTGTAAATAAAGTTTTATTGGAACAAAGCCACACCCACAGGTTTACATATTATCTATGGCTGCCTTTCTTCTACAATAGCATACGTTGGTCCCCTGCTTATGATGGTTCAACTTAGGATTTTTCAACTGTATGATGGTGTAAAACTATATGCATTCGGTAGAGACCATACTTCAAATTTTGATCTTTTCCTGGGCTAACACTCTCTCATGATCTATAGTAATACTGGGCAGCAGCAGCAAGCCACATCTGTCAGCCACACAGTTACAGAGGCTAATACCAATATACTTAGAACTATTCTATTTTTCACTAAGTTACATGACATATGCAGTACTTTATTATATTATAAAACAGGCTGTGTTAGATGATTTTGCCTAACTGTTGGTTAACGTAAATGTTCTGAGCACATTTAAGATTAGGTATATTTAATGCATTTTGACTTAGGATATTTTCAACTTTATTGGGATGTAACCCCCTCATAAGATCTGTAGCTGAACTGAACTGAGTAGCTGCAACAGATTATATCCTCCTTCCCCCCAACCACCCCCTACAAGTTCTTAACAATCATTGTCAAAGGAAGCGATTGCCCTGGAGAAAGGTCTCTTCTGACTTGTCCGATTGCTTCCTAGTAGTTTACATAGCTTGTTTCACCTCTGTTTCCCGGGAAACCAGAAGTTAGATCTAAGTGCTTTATTAAATGTAGTTTCAGATTTTTTTTTAAATCAAAAAAATACACAAGTTGTTCTGGGCACTTTGTATTGCATCACATCAGGAAGCTGTCATGTATACTGAGTTTTGCCTCACAGATGTACAGCCAATGTCAGGAACAAGGTACATGGGACAAGAACGGAGTCAAAGGCTAGTTAAGATAAGGATATTAAGAAGAAACAATAGATGAGGTAAAACTGGGTGCTGTGCTCCCCAGGTCCGTGAAAACAGCCAAAAAATAGCATTCAGGGTATAGACTGTTGACTAAAGAAAGATGTACAGTGTAACAGCTGAGAGTTGAGTCTTACTGAGCACTAATAGCCTCTCAGATTGCTCTGAAGAGGTAGGGAGGAAGAGGCCAGTATATATGAGATTTTGGCTACAAAGTATGTGCAATCCAGCATATATCTTAGTAGCAGTTTACTTTTAGTTAAGCAGAATAGATACACCAGTTAATGATATTTTAGTGCTTCTCTAACTATTGGAGGATGCAAGAATCCAGATTCATAAAACATTTCCTAAAGTATAAGGGCCGTTTTTGTTTGCCTGTTCTCCCAAAGCACTGAGTGCTCCTGTTCTTTGTCCTGAGTTCTTACACAGTGTCCTAGAGGTTAGCAATCAATGACTTGATCTTTGTAGAACTGGAGGAGAGACAACATTCATTGTTTTATTAATACAAGACAAAAATCATGGGACCTGGACCTCCCTGGTGGCATAGTGTGTAAGAATCCGCCTGCCAACGCAGGGGACAGTGGTTCCATCCCTGACAGGAGAAGATTCTACATGCCTCAGAGCAACTGACCTGTGCACCGCAACTACTGAGGCCTTCATGCTCTAGAGCCCATGAGCCACAACTAACTACCAAAGCCCAAGTGCCCAGAGCCCGCCAGTCGCAACTACTGAAACCTATGCCCCTGGAGCCTGTGCCCCGCAGCAAGAGAAACCACCACACAGAAGCCCGTGCACCAGAGCTAGAGAGCAGCCCTCCACTCGCCACAACCAGAGAAAGGTAGAGCTCACGCAGCAAGGAAGACCCAATGCAGCCAAAAATAAATAAAGCAGTGTATACATGTCAAAAAAAAAAAAAAAAAAAAAGGAATGGAATGAGTAATCAAATGGTATGATGACAGGAGGGTGATTAAAATTGAGCAGGAAAATAAAATAGAATTTGGGAATTGAGGCAGTTTGCTGTCTCAGGTTCAGCTCCTTTCATCATTTCCATCCTAGAAAGAACTAATCAAGAAGGGGCCTGGATGAGAATTCTGTGGAGTATGAATGCCAACACTTATTTAAGAAATCCACAAGTAGAGAAAAGTCAGAGCATTTTCCTGGTAGTCCTCCCCAAACAAAATTCATACCAACAGGACCAGTAATTTATCCTGCATTTGACATTTTCTAATCTCATCATCAGGTATTCTGGGGAAACTTCTTGGAATTCTTTGTCCATTTTCTTCATTTCTTTCTTAAATATAATCATAAAGGAAAATGAAAAATATTAGTAGAAAAGTAGCCAAAAAGTCTACCTGTGTCTCTCGAATGACTTCAGAATGAGAATCTAGAATTGTAGATTTTCACATAGAAAGTTGCTGTTTCTCTAAATGTAAACGAAGTGTCTGTGTACTAGAAATCTAAGCTGCTGTTGCTTTTGAGCTTTCTTCCCTTACTGAAGATATGGGCGGCAGACTCTTTGGGACCTCATGGACTGTGGCCTGCCAGGCTCCTCTGACCAAGTGGTTCTCCAGGCAAGAATACTGGAGTGGGTTGCCGTTTGTCACTGACAAATAAAATGCAAAATATTTAAAGTTTACAATGTGATGACTTGATGTATGTGTACATCAAAGGATTCCCACAATCTAGTTAACACATCCAGCACCTCAAATATTTACCTTTCCTTTCCTTAGTAAATTTCCTTTCCTTGGTTGAAAATTTACTGGGTTTTTGTCAAAACCCAGGGGCTTTGGGTGCCCTGCTTCACGCATTGAACTTGGACTGGTCACCTATTTTATGCCTGGTTATATGCATGTTTCAGTGCTATTCTCAAATCATCCCACCCTCTCCTCCCATTGAATCTAAAAGTCTGTTCTTTACATCTATGTCTCCTTTGCTGCCCTGCATGTAGGGTCATCGGTATTATCTTTCTAAATTTCATATATATGCATTAATATACAGTATTTGACTTTCTCTTCCTGACTTACTCCACTCTGTATAGTAGACTCCAGGTTAGTCACCATTTTTGAACTTCAAGAACACATTAGTTGTTCTGGTTACAGCAATGGTGACTTTAAAAAAAATTTTAATATCCTTTATTTTTTTAAAGCAGTTTTAGGTTCACAGCAAAATGGAGCAGAAAGTTCAGAGAGTTCCCATATACCTACTGCTCAGACACATGCACAACCTCCCCCACTGTCACCATCCACTAACTGAACCTTAACATTAACGTGTCGTTATCATCCAAAGGTTGCATATTCTATGAATTTTGATAAATATAATGACATGTACCCACCATTATATTGATACTATCATACAGAATAGTTTCACTGTCCTAAAAATTCCCTGTGCTCTGCCTATTTGTCCCTCCCTCCCCCCAACCGTTGACCACGTTATTTTTATTGTTTTCATAGTTTGCCTTTTCCAGAATGTCATATAATTGGAGTCATTCAGTATGTACTTTTTTTTTTGAGTACCATCTTTTACTCCCACTGTTGATGAAAATTCAACGAACTACTGAATAGTTAAGGGGTGTGGGGGTTTGGGGAAGGAATTTTATATAAACCAAAGTGAAGACTATAATCCAGGAAGCAGATTCTCAGAAAGCACAGTCATGTACATTTTTGAGACAAAGGACTGTGTATCTAAATGACAAACTGATACTTCACATAAAGTCCACAAAGCATACTTAGTTCAGGTAAGCAGGTACAAATTGAGCGACCAGTCACTGTGACCCCTTACAGAACTGGAAAAGAACCTTATTGTTTGAGGAACTTACATTGCCAGCCTCAGAAGAAAGAAAGAAAAGGATCTTTATGGTTGAGCAGGTGCTTCCATCTTTGAGGAGCTGTGGTTAATGTGTAATGGAGCTGCACACTGCATCTTAGGGAGGGAGGAGGCCCAAACGGACCCACAGAGAGAATTTTGTTTAATTTTTCTTGTCCTGCCTTAAACTAAAATTTAAATGATATACATCAGTGCCTCTTTCCCCACAGCCTCCCCAGATCATATTGTCCAAACTATGGCTGTTGGCCAATTTGATGGATTAAAAATAGTGTTTCAGTGTAGTTTACATTTTTCTTAGAATAAGAGAGGTTGAATGTCTTTTAATATTTTTAAGGGAAATTTGTTTTTCTTTTTTAGTTTGCCAGTTCATGTGGTTTGCCCACCTAAACACTTTTTCAGTCTGATTTTAGACTATGCTATGTGCTGCTAAAACAAGCTTTGAAAGCATAAAAAAAAAAAAAAAAAAAAGGATTCCTGGTCTCCTCCAGAAATTCTGAATCAGAAGGGCCCATATTTAGGTTAAATAACTCTCCTAGATTTAGAAAACATTGACTTAGATCATCAAAACAAATTTGTTGCTCTAAATATTTACAATAATGTAATGTGTTACATTACCTACAAAATAGCTGCAACATATTGTACTGTGTATTAATTTTTTAACATTGTAAACACTAATATTTACCATAGAATTTAACATTAATACAACTTGGGGGAATGATGGATGGCTCATGTTTCAAAAAAAAAAACTAGAACTTCTGAGTTTTCTCGAACTCGAAGCAGGCAGCAGTTTAATATCAGGAGTAATGGTAGAGAAAGGAATCAGAAAACCAAATCAAGTAATGTTAATAAGCAACGGGAATGAACACATTGTAAAACAACTATACTTCAGTAAAAAAAAATTAAACAAATTTCTAAAAAGCAACGGAATATGAAACCCATAGAACCTATAGAGTCAGAATTGGCCACCACTCTGAGTTTGCTTCTTACTCCCAAATTTTAACAAGATTGTTCATTTTAGAACAAAAGAATTTATATTATTTATTTGGTTTCATATTACATTTTGGACTACGCTGAAATTAAAAACTGACTATCCGGAGAAGAAATGGTCCTAGGTCACTCATAGTCTGATGAACAAAATAAATCCAACATCACAAATCTTTACCTGCAAAACGAAAACAACGGGAAACACGTGGGTCAGCTCCCCAGCGGGAAGAGAGGCGGGGCGGTGTCAGGCACCAGGGGGTGGGGCTAGCTCCACAGTGGAGGAGGGTCCTGCCCCGGCGCCCGCTCCTCCTCCGTGACGCCACAGGCAGGGCCCGCCCTGAGCCGCGCGGGACGCCTGTTAAAACTGCGGCTCGCCAGCGCCCCGGAAGCTGCCCCTTCTCGGGGGTCATGATGGGCAGCAAGATGGCGTCTGCCAGCAGGGTCGTTCAGGTAAGGAGACTCGGTCGCCTTTCCGCTCCGTAGGCTATATGGAAGGTGCTGACTGTAGCACCGCGCTGGGGAGGAAAGGCGGTGGTGGAGGCGGTGCCGTGACCGCGGCCCTGCCTAGGGCCAGCAGCTACTTCCCCGGGTGTATGTGAGAATTGGACCTTGCGCTTGTTGGGACGGGCAGTGAAGCCTGGGACGGAGCTGACGATTCGAGCCAGGCCGAGGGAGTGCATCTCCGCAGGTAGGCACTTAGCTGTTGCAAAGTCCCTGGACTGCCCTCCACCGAGACCTCCTTAGCCTCTTAGCAGGCTGCAGGC
The DNA here is from genome assembly GCF_014754425.2 of Oryx dammah. Classification (NCBI taxonomy): domain Eukaryota; kingdom Metazoa; phylum Chordata; class Mammalia; order Artiodactyla; family Bovidae; genus Oryx; species Oryx dammah. Next base: position 60,820,070 of record NW_024070204.1, read on the forward strand.
TTGGCTGCCTTGGCAATATGCTGGCCAATCAGCGACCGGTATTTTCTAGGTTGTCGCGAATCAGCCAATCGGAAGGAAGGCGGTAGAGGAGTGAAAGGAAGCGAACCTTCGCTCTGACCCAGTGTCCCTTCAAGGTCTTGGGAATGGCCAGAGAACTGCGAGCTGCGTCCTCGCCGGATACTCTCCTCCACCAACCAGCGTCTGGTTATAGGCCTGATAGGGGAGAATGGAAAAAATATATATTTAAGTTTTTCTGTAATGTTTTTTCCCTGAATTTAGATTGGCGCTAGAGGGACTTTATCAATCCACTCATCAGTTACTAACTCCTGACAGCTTTTGTTTTTGCTTCTCCAACTGTGGTCTTTAGCTTACGTAGGAAAATTAAACTTGGGCTATAAAGGGCTACAATCTCCACTTTGTGGTTGTTTTACTCAAGTTTTTTTCCAACTCAAATTGCGTTATTGTACAGTTAACTTTTAACTGATATGAGAAGTGCATTTCCCTTTTCACAAGTACATCTCTTGAAAGACTTTTTTTTTTTAGTTATTTCGCTCTGCAGTATAGTCTTAGATCCCAGTCTTTGCTCCCATTGCAATGAATGATCCACACTTATTCATTCAGTGCGTAGTTATTAAGCTTTAATTAAAGATTTTATGAGGACAAGAGAACACTCGACAAAGGACTGGTATCCTTAATAGATAATTATATATATCAATAATATATAGCCTAGTTTTTAAAAAATGGGTAAAAAAAAACCTTGATATTGCACAAAGCAAGATATTTGAATGAGCACTAAGCCAGTGAAAAGATGTTCAACATCATTACTTGCTAGGTAAATGCAAATTAAAACCAGGAAACCACCAAAATTATTAAGACTGACACTGCCACGTGGTGATGAGAACACGAAGCATCCGAAACTCTCATACATTGCTGGTGGGAATCTAAAAAAGTATAGCCGCTTTGGAAAAGTTTGGTGGGCCTTTACTACTAGTTAGACATACCTACCCTATGTCCCAGCAGTCTTCTCATAGGTTTATACCCCAGAGAAATGAGTGCATATACCTATTTAAAAAACAAGATAAAAATGTTCATAGTTGCTTTATTCATGATAACACCTAAACCAGAAAATATCCAAATACCCATTAGCAATAAAAAGTGTGGGAGACTTGTTAAAGTGGAACAGCACACAGCAATAATAAAGAACTATTAATACATGCAACAAAAAAGATGCTGTGAGATACAGAATAAGGAATGGCCTGTCTACTTCTACCTGGTGGCTCAGAGGTTAAAGCGTCTGCCTCCAATGCGGGAGACCCGGGTTTGATCCCTGGGTCGGGAAGATCCCCTGGAGAAGGAAATGGTAACGCACTCCAGTATTCTTGCCTGGAGAATCCCATGGACGGAGAAGCCTGGTAGGCTATAGTCCACAGGGTCGCAAAGAATTGAACACGACTGAGTGACCTCACTTTCACTTTGTCTGCTTCTAACAGAGCTGCGAAGACTTATATTCACATTCATAATACAAAGCAGTATGTGCTGATAACATGTTAACGTTAGCAAAATGTGTTGGGTACTTCTGTGCCAGGCCTGTACTCAGTGCTGGGACCACAGTGCCAACAGGATAATACATGGTGCTTTCACAGAGCTTAGAACTTGTTGATCGGTATCTTAAAGAGAGAGTAGTATTTCAGCAGACTGGCACAAACTGATAGGAATTCACAAAGCATGGTGTCCCCATTAAGTAGAGGAATTTGGCTGGATGCAGAGTATTTAAAAATAATTTTAGAAGAGTAAGTTATAAATGCCTCCTGAATGCCAAGCAATGTATATTTGATATGTTTGGGATGATGCAGGAGTAGGGAAGAGGTAATCATGTTGGAAATCATTTAACTGTATAAGACACAGGGGAAGAAGGTAGGTAGTTGGGTTAATTCAGGGTTTGAGATTTACAGCAAGGCAGTTGAAAGTGCTAAGAGGTTGCTCAGTGGACTGTGGGTCTAGGCTAGATGAAAAAGGAAGTCAAGTCAAGATGGAACCACTTGACTGGGAGAAAAGGGAGAGATCAAGGAAATGAAGGGCTGGCTGAAATTGATAGTGGGAAATAACAAAGAAGAGAGTTAAAAGGCTGTAGTTGAGTTTGGATTTTAGGTTAAGATTTTAGGGATGGTACAGCTCTGAACTCAGTAAAGAATTAAGAATAAAAGAAAAGAACCTTTCAGGAATAGACACTAAACTAGAAAGAACACAAAGGTCAATGGGCAACTTAGATGTTTTCCTAAAGTAAATAGTAGAGGAAAGGAGAAAAGGGATTTTAAAAATGCAGATAACGATTGAGGCCTGCGCAGGTCCCAACCTGTCCGTGGTTTGGAGTTGCTATCTGCCTCATAAAGTAAGTAGAGGGTTGTTCTTCTGAGAAGGCAAGAGTTGTCTTCTCCTCTGAAAAAGCCTCTAACAAAGTCGACTTTGGCATCTTCCAAGAATCGTAGGACAGGGATTGAGGCAGCATGAGGCTGGGTTTTCAGTTGAGGTGGAAAGAGAAGATAGTAGTTCTAACCAGAAGGTCCAGAGTGGAGTGTCATTTCCTCCAGAACGCATCACTTTTAACTTAGCCTGGGCTTCATGAATTGTAGAAGTGGATTCCTTCATAAAATAAGTTTCCCCAAAAAATCAAAGATAATGAAAAAAGATTAAAGGGATTCAGAGAATGTTACAGAAGTAGATAAAGACAAGATGATGCAACTTTTGTATAATAAGTCTCTGAAAAAGTGAAAGTAGAGTTGACCAAGTCTCAATACCTATAATTTAATAGAACTTTCCTGATACAAAAAGAGACTTAAAGTTATACCTTGTAGTTGAGAGATTTGACCTAGTTTGTTGACTAACAGGTATATTCTAGTAAAATCATTGACTTTTAAAGAAAAGAATTATTTGGTGATCCAAGCAACAAGACCAACCACTTACTAAGTTATCAGTTTTCAACAATAATACTTCTTAAAGGAAAACGTGGATAGCATATTTAAGGTAGTTAAGGAAAGAAAATATAAACCTAAGCTTTATCTAGCTGCACTGACCTTCAAGTATAAAGGCCACAAACTCTTCTAAACCTTTAATAACTCAGGGAATACTGTTCCCCAAAGCTCTTCCTACTAGCTCTCCCAGGGAATGAGCATCAGACAACTAAGGAATACTTGGTTGTACTTGTAGCTGTTTTAACACAGGAGCTGGATATAATCACTGAGTGTATTTAACTGTAGAATTAAGGCTAGATAATGCAGAGAAGGGAGAAAGACTTGTTGGTAGTATTTGCTCTGACAGTATATATCTAGTAAGACTTTTTAAATGGAGGAATAAGAGGAAGAGTATACAGAAAGTAGAATAAACTTGTAATTGCCTCTAGTTATTAACTGGTAGTAAAAGATGGGGAGGGGTGGCAGAGAAGAGATTACCGTCAATTACCTTCATTCTTTCTAGTGATAGTGAACCAATAGATAGTATCTCAGAAACAGGCAATTGAGAGTATTATATAAAGGTAACAGCATAACATAAACATTATACAAAAGTACAGGTCTTTTCTAAATACCAAAAAACCAACAACCAGCCAACCAGCCCCACAAATGAAAGCAAAGGAAAAGATCATAGGACAAAGGATGTTCAATAATGATATGACAGAAAATATACCAAATTTATGAGTTATAAATGTAAGTGGTCTCACTCCCCTTTTAAAAGTGTTCTCAGGTTGGCCAGCAAATGAATAGTCAATGTTATATGTTATGTAAGAGGCACAGCTGAAACTACGAGACTTAGAAAGGTACAAATAAAAGGATAGCCAACTGACCTGTAAGGGCATATTACTGTGCTTTGAAGTGTACAAAAACTATGTTGAAATGGGCTCTTTCTCTCTGGTATATGTACGTATGTTTAAGTGTGTGTATAGATACTCATCTGCCTGTACAGTTAACCCTGAGTGACACATAGTCTGTTCACTCGTTTGTCTGATGTTTGCTGAACATGTACTGGGTCCTGGGTACTGCTGCAGAAGTTCTTCGTTTTCCGTCTCTGCCCTTCCAGGAACTTTGCTGTCCTGTAGTCATTGGCTCATTTAGGTGTCCTCTACACAGTATTCTTAAGATGTTCAGGTTGCTCTGGAAACATAGGAGTCCTTTTTAAATGGGATTTAGGGATGGGGAATCTTCTCAAGAGAAGAGTGACAGTCGGGCTGTTTTACAAGATAGTCAGGCAAAAGCAGAGACACGGACGTAGGGTGGAACCAGGGAGAGGTTTCCTGGCAGAGCACATGAGCTCTCAGTTGAATGAGGGTGGAAATGGTATGATGAATTAGGGAAATAAAAAGTACTTCAGAGTACCTGGAGTGAATGGTACCATGGTGGAGAATGAGACTGGAGAGGAAGGGAGAGGCCAGATCATGATGGACCTGTAGGTGCCAAATGCCAGTTTGAAGTTTATCCTGAAAAAACATCAGCCTGGACGATGGATAGAACACTCTTTCAAGAAGCTTGGCTATGAAAAGAAACAGTTACTAGACACAGTGAGAAGTTATTTTTAGGGTTCTGTTTATTAAGTCTTAACATTTTATATATATTCAGATGATTTCATACTGAAAGTTCTGCTTAAGTTCCTCTATAGCATTATCTGGAATTTTAGGGATAAAAAATTAATACTCTTCAAATAGCTTATTAAAAAGTTATCTAAATACATGTATTTCTATGGGTATAGGAAAAAGAATAAAGTCAAGAGTTATCAGATGTTTAAATATATTTCATGTGTGTTTTGAGCTTATAGATAATGTTTTTTTCCTTTGTGCTTTTCTGTGTTTTTACCAGTTTTTTGTACACAGAACATGTGTTACTTTTGTTGTCAGAAAAAGTGTTTTTGGTTACCTGATTTTCGGTATGCTTTTTATCCTATTCTAAACTGCTAAGTATTAAAACATAGTACAGAAACAATAGTCAGTACAAGTCAAGGAAACTTCCAGTTCTTACCAGTCAGCAGGATGATTTGGAAGTCACGCAACGTAAAATCCATGTCACCTTATAGGGTTGTTTTGAGGTCAGTTGGCAGTGCAGTACAATGTTTTGTGATGTATAAAGTACAAATTTATTATGAATATCAAATAAGATAAACAGTAGTTCATAGACTAGCTATCCTTGCTGGGGAAGAGTAAAATTATGTATTCCTTTGTGGCTGTACTGGTTCTTCGTTGCAGCACAGTCTTTCTCTAGTTGCGGCAAGCGGGGGCTGCTCTTCCTTGAGGTGCGTGGGCTTCTCATTGGAGCGGCTTCTCTGGTTGTGGACCACAGGCTCTAGGCATGTGGGCTTCAGTCGCTGCAGCATGTGGGCTCGGTCGTTGCAGCTGATGGGCTCTAGAGCACAGGCTTTGTACAGCTCCTGTACAAAGCGCCAGCTTCTGGCGCTTAGGCTTAGTTGTTCTGCGTCATGTGGAAATTGCCTGGACCAGAGAGTGAACTGTGTCCCCTGCATTGGCAGGTGGATACTCAATCCATTGTGCCACCAGGGAAATACAAGAATAAAATTTTAAAGTAATTTTTTAATAGAAAATTTAAAGTTGCTGTCAAGTACTAAGTTATTTTAACAAAGGTATCTGCTTGTGGGATTCAATAGATTCTTTCTTACGTAGTTAATGAGGTTATCTTAGTACTTCATTTCTTTCTCATGCATTACATTTTTCTTTTAGGTAGTCAAGCCACATACTCCATTAATAAGGTTCCCTGACAGAAGAGACAATCCTAAACCAAATGGTAAGCTGCAGTTTATTTAGACTAAAAAAATATGTACAATCAGATCCATACATGAATATTTTATTATAGACTATTTTTCATTTTAAAATCAGGTTAACAATTGTAGCTTAGGTCACAGTGGTATGTTAGGTTGTGTTAACTAACTTGTTACTTACTTTTAAAAAGTAGTAACTTAACAGTAGGTATTTCTGAATTTTTGGTGATACTGAGTTTATATATGGGAATTTTTGTTCTACCTTTTCTCTGTCCTTCAGAAGAATCTCCCATGTTTATATCTGCAGACATTATGATGAATAACCACCATTCCAATCTCTTTCTCCCAGCTAACCTTCTCTTTCTCATTCACTGATATATCTGTTCATTCAATCAGTAAATGTTTCTTGGATTGCCTTAGAACTTAGTAGTCATTACCCATTAAAAGTAATTGAAGATTCTGAACAAGTTCTGTTTTTCTTTTACTCGTCTGTCACTGTCTTTAGTATACGATACTCAAACTTTAATTCAGCGAGAATTTTAACAAATTTTATATGGATATTTTTAACTTATTGTAACTCTTGAAGAATTTACAGGTGACAGACAAGTCTGGAGAAAACAAATCTCATCTCCATTTTCCACCTTTTTCATTCTCCATTGTACCTGTAATCTCTACCATAGGGCAAAACTTAAGTAATGTCAGTTATCCACATGGATTGAACTCCACTACCTAAAAATTTCATTATTTTATGAACTTACTCAATTTAGTAGTTCACTCACTTAAAACTACCTCATTTGCTTTAAACTTATGAAACTATATAGCTACCCAACCAAGTTACTCTATAATACTTACCTCTTGGAATTGTAATACTTAATCATTTTAAGAATAACTTGATTATTCAATAATAACTCAAAATAGTATTTTAAGACCCTGAACAATCCCTCTAAGTTGGCTTTTTATTTTAATTTCAGTATCAGAAGTTCTACGATCAGCAGGACTACCATCTCATACTTCTTCAATTTCACAGCATTCTAAGGGAAGTAAATCACCAGACTGGCTCATGCATCAGGGTCCACCAGACACTGCAGAGATGATAAAAACTTTACCTCAGAAATACAGAAGGAAACTTGTGTCTCAAGAAGAAATTGAATTTATCCAAGTACGTTGTTGCTCTTTATCCTAATACTGTGGAAGACACCTTAACATTATTAGCTTTGGAGTTTCAGATGCTGATTTACATGTTCTTCCAATTGTCTTGTCAAGGTGTGTCCATACCTAAGACAGGGATAGTCAAGTAGGCCAGGACTATGAGAAATAAATGATGTTTGAGCCCTTGGTAAATGTGCTTGAAAGGATATATGTGTACAAGTATATAGTATGATAAATAGCAAAATACATATACCCCATGAAAAAAAGTTCTTTATGGTCCTCATTAATTTTTAAAAAATATTTAGTTTATTTTAAATTCTTTATTTGACTGCATCTGTTTGATTTTTGTTGTTATTGTTTTACTTGTAGGCATTCTGGATCTTTGATCATTGAGGCATGTGAGCTCTTTAGTTCCAGCATGCAGACTCTTAAGTTGTGGCGTGTGGGATCTAGTTCCTGACCAGGGTCCTCGTTAATTTTTTTATAGCGTAAAGGACCAAGAAATTTGAGGACCATTGACCTTGATCAACCTTGAGTCCCTTTCAGATCTGAAATTCTTTATAATATTGATATGAGAGCCCAAAAGCAATGAAAAATCCGAAATTGGTTTTAAGACCTAAAGATCATTGCTTTAAAATGTCTCAGATTTGTATAGTTGCCATGAAATTTTTCTTTGTAAATGAAACACCTAATCTTATTGCTTTATTTCTTCCTTTTCAGCGTGGAGGTCCAGAATAATCACTGATAACGTGGCTCCTATTTGTCATCAGATAAAGAAGAGTCTTTCTAAAAAAGGACTTCCAGAATGACAAATGAAAAACTGTATATTAAACAACTTTAATAAATATTCTGTAAAAAGAAAAAAAGATGAAGTATAGAAAATTTAGATGGACACTTATATCTCCTAATTTATGTATCTTGGTCAGCTTCTCTATAAGCTTACCTGATTGTTTATATACTTTATACCTTAATTAAAGTATACATTTAAAGATGTTAGCCTATTAATTTACTCTTGATTATCAAGCATAACAGTGTTGAACTATTGAAAGCATACAATGTCTAGTGAACTGTCAAAGGTTTCCAGTAATTTCACTTTTCTTTCAGTTTCTTTTTAAACATAGAATATATTTGGCAGAATTGCAGCTTTCTAGAAGTAATTTTCCTGAACTTGAGTGAGGATCCATGAAATAATAACTCCATTATTTGTTCTTACTTCTCAGTGTTTTGCATTCACAAAGTTACTGGAGTATTACTGGCTTATTAATAAGCATATCTACTCTAAATGATAAAAATATACCCATGGTAAAACAGGTGACTTTATGGTATTAAGACGAGGGAGTTAACACATAATATTATATGTAACCTGTATTCAGAAAAGAAATGCCAGAGTATAAAATGGAAAATGAGATAAAAATGAATATAGCATAGGAATAACATTTGACCAGAAATTGTAATTTATGTTTTCAGAGGGGTTAAGAAAGTCTTGTTCTTTGGTTTATCTCTTTCTTTTGATTGTGATCATGTATACAAATCCTGATAATCATAAACTTTATCAAACTTAATTGTCTGAAAGTCTCATAAAACCAACCTATTTACCTTAAGTCAATTAATAGACTTTTGATAGGGTCTTCCTGTGCCAAGGGTATGTATAATTGTGAAAGTAAAGCCTCACAAAGTGAAATAAATTCTCTTCCATACCTTTAATGACTTGTAGAATATGCTTTAAAGAAGTCATCCCTAATAGTAAGGGTAATTCATGAGTAATAGAGTAGAATTGTTGAGGACATTTTTGTGTTTGCCCAGTTACATATGGATTAATCTTTATACTTGTTTTTTCTACTGTTTCAGAGTTGATCTGCTTTGTGTGTAAATTCTGTATTGGCCTATTATAAATGTTGCCCAAGTCAAATGTGAGATAGGAATTTGATGCTAGCAATAAGCTACTCTGGTAATGCCTGAGAAACACATGACTCAGGATTTCTTTTTTATTATTTAAAAAATGTATTTGGAAAAATTTCTTAAAAACCAGTACTATTCTCTTTTTTCTCCTTAGCTTTTTTATTTCAGTAAAAAGAAGCTCATGGCAGGTTTTTTCTTCTTTCAGAAACAGAGTAAGTTCAGGAGATTAAGAGTGGCTTAAATAATACTGTGGGCCAGCTGTTAGAAACCCCAGTACTGGAACTGAGGACCACATTTACTACAGCTGCTACCATGAAAGTTCCAATGAAAAAATATATCACTTTTATATAATTTATGACTAAAGGCATGACAAAAGATATTAGTGGGGACCGCTGTCATAGGGTGAGCTCCCAAGGAGGATAGTGTCATAGAAAGAATTTGGGTTTAGCTTTAATAGCTTGTGTATTCATTTAGGAGTTAAACACTTAAGTATCTGTAACCGTTAGTGAATTGCTAAGTTTGTCCAACTTGCGGTTTTTTCTCCAGTACTATACAGTTTGACAGGCAGGATCAAATTAGTGTATTGACTGTTGCTGTTGCTGTTCAGTCCCTTAGTTATGTCCTACTCTGTGACCTCATGAAACACAGCACGCCAGGCTCCTCTGTCCTCCACCATCTCCCACAGTTTGCTCAAGTTCATGTGCATTGAGTTGGTGATGCTAACACCTTCTGCTACCCCTTTCTCCTTTTGCCTTCAATCTCTCCCAGTCTTTCTTCAATCACAGTCTTTTCCAATGAGTTGGTGCGTCACATAAGGTGGCCAAAGTATTGGCGCTTCAGCTTCAGCAGCAGTCCTTCCAATGGATATTCAGGGTTGATTTTCTTTTAGACTGACTTGTTTGATCTCCTTGCTGTCTAAGGAACACTCAGGTCTTCTAGAGCATCACAATTCAAAAGCATCAATTCTTCAGTGCTTATCCTTATTTATGGTCCAACTCACATCCATATGTGACTACTGGAAAAACCACAGCTTTGACTATAACACACCTTTGTTGGCAAAGTGATGTCTCTGCTTTTTAATACTCTGTCTAGGTGTGTCATAACTTTTCTTCCAACAAAGTATGTTTTAATTTCATGGCTGTAGTCACCGTTCCCAGTGATTTGGGAGCCCAAGAAAATAAAATCTGTCACTGCTTCTACTTTCCCCCTTTTATTTGCCATGAAGTGACGGGACCAGATGCTATGATCTTTGTTTTTTAAATGTTGAGTTTTAAGCCAGCTTTTTCACTCCCACCTTCATCAAGAGGTTCTTTAGTTCCTCTTCACTTTCTGCCGTTAGAGTGGTGTCATCTGTATATCTGAGGTTGTTGATATTTCTCCCAGCAATCTTGATTCCAGCTTGTGAGTCATCCAGCCCAGCGTTTCTCATGATGTCCTCTGCATATAAGTTAAATAAGCAGGGTGACAATATACAGCCTTGACGTACTCCTTTTCATATTTGGAACCAGTCTGTTATTCCATGTCCAACAGTTCTAACTGTTGCTTCCTGACCCATATATAGACTTTCTCAAGAGACAGGGAAGGTGGTCTGGTACTCTCTTCTCTTTTTAAGAATTTTCCACTGTTTGTTGTGATCCACACAGTCAAAGGCTTCAGTGTACTTAATGTAGCAGAAATAGATGTTTTTCTAGAACTCCCTTGCTTTCTCTGTGATTCAACAAATGTTGGCAATTTGATCTCTGGTTCCTCTGCCTCTTCGAAACTGAGCTTGTACGTCTGGAAGTGCTTGGTTCATGTATTGTCTATTACTCTGTAACAAAGCACCCCAAAACTTAGTGGCTAAAAACAATATTCACTTCACAGCTCATGGTTTCTCTGGGTCAGGAATTCCGGAACAGCTTGCCTGGGCAATTCTGCTCAGTGTTTCTCTTAAGGTTGCAGTCAATGCCACCTGGGGCTGGACCATCTAGCTCCAACAAGATAGCTAACTCACTTTGCTGGCAGGTTGATGCTGGCTGTTGATAGGAGGCCGCAATTCTCTACCTAGGCCTCTCCACAGGTCTGCCCAGATGAATTCACAACATGATGGCTGACATCTCCAGAGGAGGTGATCTAAGTTAACAAGCAGAAACAGCAATCCCTCTGATCTACACCCATTATACAAATTCATTTCTGGTATACTCTGTTACAGAAAAGAGTCTGTTTCATTAAGGAAACTACCCAAGTGCATTCATACCAGAAGGCAAGAATCATTAGGACCGTCTTGGAAGCTGGTTTCCACTGGTGTGTAAAAGTGCCTTGTTAACTGTAAAATACTATACACATGCTTAATGGTATTTTATATTTATATAATGACCCAATGGGCCCAGAATATCACTTAAACATTGCCTTTGTTACCCTATTTAAAAAGTTTCAATATAGGAATTCACTTGTCTATGGTATAGTGGACTTATCAATTCATATGCCATAGCACACTTGGGAACCTCAAGCCTCAAATTTAGTTCACTATTTAGCTTGTTTCTACAGGTGAGAATAGATTACTGTTACAGTGATGTCTTTTAGAAGGAACTGTGACCTAAGTCACATACCATATATCACTAGCTATGACTTGCCACAATTAAGAGAGTGATAGAAATGGTGTGTTTTCTGTGATGTAGGAGAATTTTGCTTAATGAATATATCAGCGCTCAATAAAGACCCAAGTAGTGACAAAGAGCTGGAAGGTGACCAATAACAGTTATTGCTAACATAAACTGAGCACTGTTGGACAGTATCCTAAGGGTTTTTGAAGTGTGCAGTCATTTAAGCCTTGTGGCAGCCCAGTGAGTAGGTCCTATTACACAGGAGGAGACTAGCAACAGAAAGGTTAAATGATGTACCTAAATCATAAATCTAGTAAATGAATATTTGTGGGTCCACTATTCATATGCAGGTAGTCTAGATCCAGAGCAAGGACTCAACTTTTACACTATATTACCTTGAGTAAGTTATCAGCTTTTGTATTCTGCTGCCTTCTATATAACTCTGAAAATCAGGATTCTCAACGCTCAGAAACATTAAATCAGTTCAGTCGATCAGTCGAGTCCGACTCTGCGACCTTATGGACGCAGGCTTCCCTGTCCATCACCAACTCCGGAGCCAGCTCAAACTCATGTCCATCAAATCAATGATGCCATCCAATCATTTCATCCTCTGTCATCCCCTTCTCCTCCTGCCTTCAGTCTTTCCCTGCATCAGTGTCTTTTCCAATGAGTCAGGTCTTCGCGTCAGGTGGCCAAGGTTTTGGAGTTTCAGCTTCAGCATCAGTCCTTCCAATGAATATCCAGGACTGATTTCCTTTAAGATTGACTGTTTTGATCTCTGTGCCGTCCAAGGAACTCTCAAGAGTCTTCCCTAAAACCACAGTTCAAAAGCATCAATTCTTCAGTGCTCAGCTTTCTTTATGGTCCAACTCTCACATCCATACATGACTTCTGGAAGAATCACAGCTTTGACTAGACGGACCTTTGTTGGTAAAGTAATGTCTCTGCTTTTTAATATGCTGTCTACGTAGGTCATAGCTTTTCTTTCAAGGAGCAAGCATCTTTTAATTTCATGGCTGCAGTCACCATCTTCAGTGATTTTGGAGCCCAAGAAAATAGTCTGTCACTGTTTCCATTGTTTCACCATCTATTCACCATGAGGTGATGGGACCGGATGCCATCATCTTTGTTTTTTTGAATGCTGAGTTTTAAGCCAGCTTTTTCACTTTCCTCTTTTACTTGCATCAAGAGGCTCTTTAGTTCTTCGCTTCTGGCCATAAGGGTGTTGTCATCTGCATATCCGAGGTTGTTGATATTTCTCCTGGCGATCTTGATTCCAGCTTGTGCTTCATCCAGCCCAGTGTTTCTCATGATGTACTCTGCATATAAGTTAAATAAGCAGGGTGACAATATACAGCCTTGACGTACTCCTTTCCCAGTTTGGAACCAGTCCGTTTTTTCATGTCCATTTCTAACTGTTGCTTTGTGACCTGGACACAGATTTCTCAGGAGGCAGGTAAAGTGGTCTGATATTTCCATCTCTCTAAGAATGTTAAATTCTTAAAACATTAAATGCTCCAGCTCAAAACCTTAGAATTATCCTTTTCTTTTCTATAACCCATATTAAATGTCAGCAAATCTATTCTCTAGAAGCTAAACTGGTACTCTGAATACAACTATCTGGATCACTGCAAAAATTAACTGGCCTTCTTGCTTCTCCTTGCCCCTCTAAGTTTATAATGTAATCTCTCACAACAAAGGGAGACTTTTAAAACATTAAGTCAGATATCATTTATCTGCTCAAAACTTTGCAGTGGCTTTTCAGTAATATCTTTCTGGTAACACCCTATTTAAAATCACAAACCCTACTATCTATTCCCTTTCCCTGCTTTACTATCTCAGTAGCACTGGTCACTATGTATTATAGCGTATTTTAATTGTTTTGTTAGCTCCTCCCATTGGAAGGCAGGGATCTTTGTTTTTAGCTTGCCGATTTCTTAGAGTCTGCAACAGAGCCCAGCATACAGTAAGCACTCAATATATATTCGTTAAATATATGAATTAATGTGTTTGTTGATTTGTATGAAAAGCGAATAAAGTTGGGTACTGATTACAGTTAACCATTGAGCACTATGCCTAAAACTTCTTGCAAGTATCATTTAATCCTCGCCTACGATGAAATCTATTAGTTCCTTCCACGTTACAGGGTGAAAAACTGATGGTCAGAGTCTGTTCCACAGCACGAAACTGTTGAGCTTACTAGGAATTTATTTGCCTGACTGTGCTTCTTCATAAAGGACTAAGAATGCCTCTTGACCAGACCTTAAGAACTAGCACTCGCTTCAGTTCAGTTCAGTCACTCAGTCTTGTCTGACTCTGTGACCACATGGACTGCAGCACGCCAGGCTTCCCTGTCCACTAGCAACTCCGGGAGGCTGCTCAAACTCATATCCATCCAGTCGGTGATACCATCCAACTCCGCTTAAGTAACTTGAAATTGTCGGCTTAGGCGTCCATGGTGACAGGACAGCCTTGAGCAAAAACCAGAGATCAGAGACAAGGCCAAGCCTTCCAGACCCATACACACCTATTAAATTCTGAACTCAGAGCGCTGATCGGTCCTCAGTAGTGAAGAAAACACCTGTTAAAACGGTAACAGGGCGACACACTAGCTACCTGCAAGAGCACCACGCCTCCGGCACTATCTGCGGTCACGTGAGCAGACGCGGCCCGGTTCGGGAAGCCCGGGAGTCCCGCCTCGCCTCGCTCAGTTTCCGTAGGGAGGGCTCTGGCCGGACCTACCCCACAGCATCCCCGCCCACCCCGGAAGTGGGGGCGGAGCGAGTGAAGCGTCGGCGCTCAGTGGGCGGAAGTGGCTGTTGAAGCTTTAAGGTAGCTTTAAATTCCTGCTCTGCTGTCTTGGCAGCTCACCCCTTTCAGCTGCAGACGGGCTCCTCGCGACGGATGGCAGTGGACGTGAAGTCGCGAGCGAAGCGTTATGAAAAACTGGACTTCCTCGGGGAGGGACAGGTGAGGCTCTCGGGCGGGGCTCGGAGGGCCCTGAGCAGGGAGCGCCGGGCCGCCTCACACTGTCCAAAGTTTTCTCGTGGAAGCCAGAGGACGGGGCACGCTCCTCGTTCTCCTCGGAGGAGGAGGCTGCCCAGACGCCCCTGCCGCCCCTTTGTCCACCCTGGACCTGAGTCCCTGAGCGGCCCTCTCCGCTCAGTGGACTGGAACGGGACGTGGACGGCCTCACCACGTTGCCAGCCGCCGCGAATTTGCTCTGAGAACCCTGGATTCCTTGCTTCCCCAAGTGTAAAAAAAGTGAAAAGGCCAACACAAACCAAGACGTTCTCACAAATTTAACATTACTCCTGTTTTTCTGTCTAGTTTGCCACGGTTTACAAGGCCAGAGACAAGAACACCAACCAAATTGTCGCCATTAAGAAAGTGAGTTGCAGTTTGTTTTTCCTCGTGTCTTCTTGAATGGTGTGTGTGTGTGTGTCTTCTTGAAGGGGTGTGTGTGTGTGTGTGTGTGTCTTGAAGGGGTGTGTGTCTTCTTGAAGGGGTGTGTGAATTGAGATGAAGAGAGGCTGTATCTTGTTTGTTTTATAAACGCAAACATTGGCAAAGGGGACAAATACTGTTTGTCTGTTGGGCCCTCAGAACTACTCATCTTTCCAGGTCCCTATTTCTTCCTCACCAGCATCCACTCTATATCTGTATTTTCTGAATACATATTTACCATTAAAGGCTTTTGCCAGCATTAATAACGTTGAAGTGCTTTTTTTTTTTTTTTAATGGTTTAAGTACCTTTTTTACTTGCATTTCATTCAAGAAATTTAGGTCATATTTGGCTTTCTATATGCCAAGCACTCTCACCCTTGTATTTTTCATTTAACCCTTCTAAGAGCCAGGTGATGCAGTATCTCTGTCTTTTACTTGAGGTGCCTGAAGCTATGGGAGATGAGGTGACTGGTCAAGAGGGCACAGGTAGTAGTTGATGGAGCCAGACTCTAGATCCAGGTGTACTGCTTCCAGGCTGATTGCCTTTCCCCAAACTTCTGAAATCAGTAACCCTCTCAGGAGAGGCTGGTTTCTTCACACCTCATAGAGGAACCTGGTGGGTCTGTGGAGTTGCAAAGAGTCAGACATGGCTGAGTGACTGAGTACACACACAAGGCCTATTGGTGGCTTAAGCACGTCCCTCTCATATTCTTAACACCTGCTCCCCATTCTTCTTTTCTAGAATTATTCCTGCCGTTGTTATCTTTTTTACTTTTTCTGATGTGTCTAATCTCCTTTTTCAGTTTGTGTTCTATAAGCCAGTGCTATTTATAGCTACTCCCTTGTAAAACCCTTAACTTTCCTAATCCTTTTTAAGTTATTTTTCTGATTCTGCCCCTGGTTCACTTTATTCTAGCCACACTGACCTTTCTATCCCTTGATTATATTAAATGCATCCCAGTCCCAGATTCATTGCATTTGCTCTGGCTTCCGGTTAGTGTATTTTTCCTCTAAAACTTGGCCTGGCTGGTTCCTTATCATTTAGATCTCAGTCAGATATCTCCTGTATATACAGACTTCTGCTGGTCATTCTAGCTAAAACAGGTGTACCTGCCTTCTTCCCTAGTGTTCTTTTCCATATTTGTTATCTTCATAGCATTTATCAAAATCTTTTATCTTTGAGTTTATTTTCTATTTACTACCACTTGAATTACATTTAGGACTGTGGCTAGTACATTTGCAGACACTCTTAAAAATGTATTGGCTTGACTAACTGATACTGTCTCTTCAAACTGTTGGCATATTGAGTTCTGTGGTTTTTCTGAAAATCCCAGTTGGTTTACTTGCTTGCTTTTATCATAAATTAGGATTTAGAATTAATCCTGTTTCTCAGTGATGGGCTTCCCAGGTGATGCTAGTGGTAAAGAACTTGCCTGCCAGTGCAGAAGACATAAGAGACGTGGGTTCGATCCCTGAGTCGGGAAGATTCCCTGGAGAAGGGCATGGCAACCCACTTGAGTGTTGCCTGGAGAATTCTGTGAACAGAGGAGCCTGGTGGGCTCTGGTCCATAAGGTCACAAAGAGTCAGACATGACTGAAGCAACTTAGCAGTATATTTCTCAGTGATAGACTGCTACCCCTTGAAAGTGACATTTTGGAATATTCTTTTACATTTAATTTTTATTTCAGATAGTACATCTTTGTAGTTTTATGGAATGTAACTTTTATATAAATGGAATATATAACCTTTAAATCACTGTGTTGTACACCTGAAACTTACATAATATTGTATGTCAACTGTACCTCAAAAAAAAAAAAAAACCAGGAATATTTCTCCTTTTACCAAACCCCATTAATTCTCAAAGCATTTTTTTTTTTTTTAAAGTCAGTTACTAGGCCAAGCATGCCTCTCTCCTCTACCCTAGGTTTTCACTCATTGGAGCAATGCCTTTCAACTCCAAAATTGTTTTCTCTGGTATTTACATCCATTTTTTTAGATAGTATGCTTATGATTCCCTGAGTGGCCTCCTTCCTTAGTTCTAGAAACCCTAGAGATTTGGTGCTTGTGCATCTTCCCCTCCCAACACTCAATTTCTGCTCACACTCATTTACTGGCTTCCCTGGTGGCTCAGACAGTAGAGCATTTGCCTACAATGCAGGAGACCTGGGTTTGATCCCTGGGTCGGGAAGATCCTCTGGAGAAGGGAATGGCACCCCACTCCAGTACTCTTGCCTGGAGAATCCCATGGACGGAGGATCGTGGTAGGCTACAGTCTATGGGGTCGCAGAGTCGACATGACTGAGAGACTTCACTTTCTTTCTTTCTTTTCTTGAATTTAACAGAAAAGGAGTAATAAGCTATGTATTATTTCATCTGTTGTATTTTGGACCTTTAAAATATCATTAATCTACCTTATCCTTTTTAAACAGTTGTACTGAATTTACGTTTCCCAGTTTAACCAGTCCTCTGTGGTAACTTTTTGGAGCAGTTTTCACAGTGATGCCATCCAGCCATCTCATCCTCTGTCGTCCCCTTCTCCTCCTGCCCTCAATCCCTCCCAGCATCAGAGTCTTTTCCAGTGAGTCAACTCTTCTCATGAGGTGGCCAGAGTACTGGAGTTTCAGCTTTAGCATCATTCCTTCCAGAGAAATCCCAGGGCTGATCTCCTACACATTATTGTATACTTCTAAGCTCTTTCTCTCTTCCATCACACACACACACTTCTGCAACTTGTTTTTCTGAATCAGTTATCATTTCTGAAATCTTCCAGATGGATACATGTGGATCTGTTTATTCATACTCTGATGATTAGATTCTGTTCTATGACTACACTAAAATTGGTCTATCCAAACTCTTGTTGATAAACATTTAAGCTGCTTTTTTTTAATGTTTTACTCTAATACACTCGTTCTACAGACATGCATTTGTGCATTTCTCTAGAAAATGTATCTATAGTTGAAACTTAATTGCCAGTTGTTGCCACATAGAGAATACCCTGATGTTGAGAAAGATTGAAGGCAGGAGGGGAAGGGGATAACAGAACAAAATGGTTGGATGGCATCACCAGCTCAATGGTCATTAGTTTAAACAAACTCTGGGAGATGGTGAAGGACAGGGAAGCTTGCCATGCTGCAGTCCATGGGGTTACAAAGAGTTGGACACGACTGAGCAACTGAACAACAGCAAGAGAATACGCATCAACATCCCCAGATACTATCAAACTGCTTTCCAAAATGGTTGGATCAGTTTAACCTCCCCCCACATTTTCACCATGTTTGTATCATCAGATTTTACAACAGTTGTCAATCAAATGGATCAAAAGTGGTATATGGATGTTTTTTCAATTAATATTTCTCTGATGACCGGTGAGTTTGATCATATTTTCCTAGATTTATTGGCTTTTTATACTTTTTCTGTTAGGTTGCCTACATTTTTTTCCTTTCCTGTTGACTTGGTGGAATTTCTTATATATTTTGGATACTGAACCTTAGTCAGAAATATGCACGACAGATACCATTGTCAATGTAAATCTATAATAAGAATAGAAGAGTGTTATTTGAGCCAGTCTGGATTATAGCCCAGAAGGCAGTCTCTCAGATAGCTCTGAGTTCTGAAGAAGTATGGTTTTCAGCATAGTTTATATCTTGTCAGAACAGAAAACATTAAACATGACTGGGGTACATTCCTTCAAGGTTAAAAAAAAAAAAAAGGTCACTGTATATAGTGAGTCAGTATGATCTTGGCTCCTGGGAAGGGGACCTTATCAAAGGAGGACTACCTTTGAAGTCCCTGAAAGGGAGGTATTTATCCTTATCTTCAAAATAGGCATTCTTTACAGTGGCTCAGATGGTTAAGAATCCTCCTGCAATGTGGGAGACTTGGGTTTAATCCCTGGGTTGGGAAGATCCCCTGGAGAAGGGAATGGCAGTCTACTCCAGTATTATTGCCTGGAGAATCCCATGGACAAAGGAGCCTGTCAGGCTCCATGGGGTTGCAAACAGTCAGACACAACTGTGCGATTTTCACTTTTGGTAGTGGACCCTTTTATTCCAATATTTAAGGCAGATAGACAGTATGTGTTTCATAGACCACAAAACAGGCTGCTCTAGTTAGCATAAAGTTTGTTGAATAAGCCAGAATGATTTCTTTGTACTTGAGTATGTGAAAATTTCTTCAATCATCATCTCTCAGACTTTGGGCTTTTAGTTTATTTATGGTATCTTTCGAGGTACAGGTATTTAAAATTTTAGTCTGGTTAAATTTGTCTATTTTTCCCCTGTTTTGGTTCCCTTTTTTTGCATGCTTCCCTGCCTCCAAATTATAAAGAATTCTCCTATATTTTCATCTGAAAATTTTAAAGTATCGCTTTTCACATTTAGGTCTACGTTCCATATGGAGTTAAATTTTCTTTGTTGTGTAGTATGAAAATCTAATATTTTTTCCCCAGCTCTCATCATTTTTTTAGTACATCCTTTTCCTGGTGAGTTGTAATGCCAAGTTCCAATTTATACTTGGATTTGTTTCTGGGCATACTATTCTTCTATTGGTTGATTTTCTTTTTCCCCCCATTCCTGCTGCACTGCTCTAGGGTCTATATTACTGTTGCCTTGTAAATTCTCAAGGGCTTTCTGTAGTTGAGGTCTGGGGGCTTCTCATTACAGTAGCTTCTCTTGTTGCAGAGCCTGGTCTCCAGGGTGTGTGGGCTTGGTCGTTGTGGCGCACGGGTTTAGTTGCCCCATGGCTTAGTTGTGGAATCTTTGCAGACCAGGGATTGAACCACTGTCCCCTGCGCTGGGGATTCTCAACCACTGGACTTCCAGGGAAGCCCAGCTACTCTTCTTCGAAATTATCTTGGCTTACTCTATGAGTCAGTTGAGAAATTGAATCAAATCAAGAGAATTTGAATATGAACTAGTTATGACATGCTGTATGGCATTATTATTAATTTTATTAGGAAGGAGAATGGCATTATGGGTATATAAGAAAATGTCCACGTTTTAGAGATGCCTGTTGAAGTATATAGGGATGAAATAATATGAAGCCCAACTACAACATTAAAAAAAAAGTATGTTGTAGCCAACAAAAAAGAGGATGGATGAAGTAAATATGGCAAAATGTAATTATTGAATCTGAGTGATAATGTAGATGGCTTCATGAAACTAGTTTATTACATTTCCTAAACACAGTAAAAAATGTTTTATCTGTTCTTAGCTCCTTACTTTTCTGTATAAAGTTTAGAATCTGTTTGTCAGTGTCCATGAAAAATGCTGTTATACTTTACATCGTTTCATTAAAGAGAATTGATGTATTTATGATTTGAATCTTTCTATCCATGAACATGCTGTCTATGTTTATTTTGATCACATTTCTTGAACATTAAAACATGTTCAAGAGTGTTTTATAATGTTCTTGGAAAGCTTCATACATCTCTTGTTGGCTTTAATTCCTACATGCCTTATATTTTTTGGTGCTATAATAAATGGCCTGTGGAAGTGTTAGTCGACCCCATGGACTGTAGCCCACCAGGCTCCTCTGTCCATGGGATTCTCCCAGGCAAGAATATTGGAGTGGATTGCCATTCCCTTCTCCAGGGGATCTTCCTGACCCAGGAATTGAACCTGGGTCTCCACTGTAACAAGCAGATTCTTTACTGCCTGAGCCACCAGGAAAGCCCAAGATAAAATAAATAGCCTACCTTTAAGTTAAAAGTTGTTTGTAGTATATAGGTGGGGGCTATTTTAAAAGGTAAAATAGCTGATTTTCTGAAGTAGGATTTTTTTCTTTTTTTTTGTATTCTTGGCTACATTGTCATTGCATAAAGTAGTTAGCTCTTATTCTTTAACCTAGTAGTTGGGTTTGTGTGAGATTGAACCTATTAATGCAGTTCAGTGTGCTTGTATACAGTAGCAAAAGTCTAATCATTTTCTGTATCCATCACACTGTAGTTTTCCTTCTTGGAAAATGTGGTCCCTGGGAAGCATATTATTGGGCATATTAAGCATGTTATTTATATGTTACATATCTCCTCCCAGGTAGTCGTAACTTGAAGTGCTTGTTTTGTTTATTGGGCTTCCCTGGTGGCTCAGTCAGGAAAGAATCTGCCTGCAGTACAGGAGACCTGGGTTCAGTCCCTGTGTTGGGAAGATCCCCTGGAGAAGGAAATGGCAACCCACTCCAGTATTCTTGCCTGGAAGAGTCCATGGACAGAGGAGTTTGGTGGGCTGCAGTTCATGGGGTTGCAAGAGTCAGATGCTGACTTAGCGACTAAACCACCACCACCCACCTAGATTATCTCCCTAAGTTCTGTATCTATCACAGTCTATAATTTTTCTTCTTGGAAAATGTGGCCCCTGGGAGTATATTATTGGGCATATTAAGCATGTTATTTTATATGTTACATATTTCCTCCCAAGTAGTC
The DNA here is from genome assembly GCF_014754425.2 of Oryx dammah. Classification (NCBI taxonomy): domain Eukaryota; kingdom Metazoa; phylum Chordata; class Mammalia; order Artiodactyla; family Bovidae; genus Oryx; species Oryx dammah. The sequence continues at coordinate 60,841,317 of NW_024070204.1, forward strand.
TAACTTGAAATGCTTCTTTTGTTTATTAGCTTGTATGCCTTTAATTTATTGCACATTTAATCGTACAGAGTTGTGTAACTCAAAACTTGAGGGGAAAGGAATGGTAGGTATTAGATCCTTTCTATACTGTTAGTTTTGCCTTTCTGACTCATGATCCCTGCTCCCTCCTCACCTGCTAATACTAGCTACATATAAGTAGTTATGTATTCTTGAGTTAAGCATTTGAAGTGTTTATGTATTACGCATTTGTCTAAACAGTTTAACATATTTTTATTGTGCTTGTTTTTTCCTCTGCCAGATCAAACTTGGACATAGATCAGAAGCTAAAGATGGTAAGTAACTTATTTCGTGTAATCTGACAGAACAGAAAAGGTGGTTCTTCTCACTGAGGAAAAGAACAAAGTATTAAGTATTACAGTTAACAATACAAAGTATTACAGTTAACAGTGGTTCTGGGTAGAGTTATTGCAGGTCCCAGAAGAGTAACAATAGACTCAGGATAGAGATAGGATATTTGTACTTTTCACCATTTGGGTGTTCAGAGGATATTCAGATCACCTAGGCAGATGGAAGACAGCAAGGTTATTAGTGACTTGTCTTAATGTCTTCATTACTGCTTTAGTTGTTTTCAAGCCACTGTTTTTCTGAGCTTCTGGTTACTTTATAATTCAGGATTCATGGAAGTATACAAAGCTCACTATAGAATAAATGTATAGGGATGGGGGAGATTTTTGTATCTCTTCTGCTAAAGCTCTGTTTGAGTGCTAAGTCCTATTTAGTCATCAAGAAAGTTTCTGTATAAAGGATCCATCATCTCTCTAATACTAGTACCAGATCTTTTTCCTTTTTTTCTTAGTATTTATTTATTTGGCTACATTGGGTCTTAGTTGCAGCATGCTGAATCTTTGATCTTCATTGCGGCATGCAGGATCTTTTAGTTGTGAGAAGCAAACTCTTAACTCGCGACATGTGGGATCTAGTTTCCTGACCAGGGGTCAGACCTGGGCCCCCTGCATTGGGTGCATGGACCACCAGGGAAATCCCATCAGATCTTATTTTAAAATGTTGGGTTTTGTCCTTTGCATTGGGAAGGATGGTATTTAATCACTAGTTTTCTGTTAGTTTAAAGAATCTGCCCCTGATATTCATAAGACAAGAGAAGAAAAGCTATTAACTTCTCACCTTTAGGCTACATACTTGTGTACATATTATTCCAGGAGTCTTCAGATCTCATATTCTGTAGATGAAGTGAATATTTTTTTCATCATTTATCATAGTCTTGTCCTAAACTGTTTTGAAAACAAAGCAATATAAATTGGAAACAGGTACGTTATAAGAATTTTTTTTTTTCCTGTGGAATATTCATTGCTATTTCATCAGAGAATGACCTTCCCCAAAAAATATGTTTATAAGAAGGTTTGAGATTTCAGAGTTCTTTTTCACTGTTTTCTCTGCCTTTTTGTCTAGGTATAAATAGAACAGCCTTAAGAGAGATAAAATTATTACAGGAGCTAAGTCATCCAAATATAATTGGTGTGAGTATGATCTAAGTTTCTGGGATTTGGGACCCTGCCTTTCCGAATGTGGTGGATGTTGATTGAAGGCTCAGCAAGATGAGTTGTCCTAGGTGAGCCTTACACAAAGGCTGAAATGTATTTTTTATCCTAAGTGTTCTTATAGGCAGTGTTTTAAAAACTATACAGCTGATGAAATAAATTAAATATGGGCATACAGGCTGATTTTATCAGAAATTTTGAAGTCTAGAGAGCTCTAGCATGTGTAAGACCTTGAGCAGGTTCTCTTGAACTCTGCCTCATAGTCTGTACCTCATAGGGTTGTTATGAGACTAGCTCACTGAATACACATCTAGTAATGGTAACTCACTCCAGTATTCTTGCCTGGAGAATCCCATGGACAGAGAAGCCTGGTGGGCTACAGTCCACGGGGTCGCAAAGAATCCAATACGACTGAGCAACTAACTCCTTCTTACCTGGGATAGTGTCTGGCATAGGGAACACACTCATTCAGTGAATAATAGCTACCGCTGCTGTCTGTTGGATTTTCTTAAGTACCAAGATTGGGAGTTTTTTCTAGATTATAGAGACTTCAGTGAGGTTCTCATTAATTCATTACTTAATTATAATTCCTAAAATTTGGAGGGAGAGGTTAAGTATTGGTGATTTTTTTTTAATAGTAAGGCTTAATAATCTTGTGCTTCAAAGTACTAATTCCTAGCCAAAAATTGATAAATATTAAATTTAATGCTTAAGTTTTTAAAGATTAAAAACTTAGGTATAATACTGTCAAGTATTTAATAAAAGTATCACATGTTTTTTTTTAAATTTTGCTTTGTAGCTCCTTGATGCTTTTGGACATAAATCTAACATAAGTCTTGTCTTTGATTTTATGGAAACTGATCTAGAGGTAAGACCAAGATTTCTGGAGGAATTTATTTTCCTGTTTATCAAGAGAATCTAAATGTTTATTTTCTGCCTTTGAAGAAGGTAGTCAAAAGAATGCTTAAATTTTGTTGAAATCTAGATGTGGTGTTAAGTCAAAGATCTTCTGAATCATTTAGCCATATTCCCAGTGTTACATACAAGATTTGGACTTTTTTTTTTTTTTTTTTTTCAAGATTTGGATTTAGATAGCATTTGTGTCTGCCAAGTTCCCGATACCTTATTAACATTACTTTTTAGAAAAATAAGTGTTTCTCTTTGGAGGGTTTGGAATTTCCTTGTGATATTATCACAGACTGTCCTTTTGAAAACCAGCTTTCTATTTGAGAAGAATGAGATTTTAGGGACTTCCCTGGCAGTCCAGTGGTTAAAACTTCACCTTCCAATGCAAGGGGTGTACGTTCGATCCCTGGCCAGGGAGCTAAGATCCCACATGGCTTGCAACCGAAAAACCAAAACATAAAACAGAAACAGTATTGTAACATATTCAATAAAGCCTTTACAAATGATGCACATCAAAAAATCTTTAAAAAAATAAGATTTTAGGCTTTTCATTAATACCAATTGAATCTCAATAATGGACAGTCTGGAGATGTGGAACAAGTGGAATTCTTATACACTGCTGATGAGAATGCAAAGATACAGCCACTTTAGAAAAAATAGTTTGGCAGTTTCTTAAACAGTTAAATATACCCTTAGGGTATGATCTAGAAATCCGTCTGTGTATTTATTTATCCAAGAGAAACAAAAAACGTGTCCACACAGATGTTTAGCTTTCTTCATAATTATCCAAACTGAAAACAACCCAAATGTCTTTCATCAAGTGAATGTATAAACTGGTACATTTTTTATAAAGTGGAATACTATTTGAGAATAAAAAGAAACAAACTATTAATATATACAGTAGTATAGGTGACTATTAGATACGTTGTACTAAAGGAAAGAAGCCAGGCTTAAAAGCTACTGATGCTGTATGATTCTATGTATGTTTTTTTTGGAAAAGGAAAAACTAAAGGAACAGAAATCAGATCTTTGGTTGCTGGGGTTAGGAACTGAGGGGAAGATTGAGTAGAGAGGCATTGGGGAATTTATTGGGAACTGTTAAACTATTTTTGGTTGTGGTAACACAACTGATGTGTTAAAAACTGAGATTAAAAGTGTCTTTCACCTATTTGAAAAAAAGAAAATTGCATTTTTAGCTCATATAACTAAAAGTCTGGAAATAAACTGACTTGAATCATAGTTCACAAATAATGCTAGCAGAACACAATTTTTCACTTGTTCTTTGTTGCCTCGTTCATGGATAAAATTTCTCAATATAGTGGCTCAGGTGCTTGTAGGCTTCTATCCTTAGAGTTTAATAATGCCTGAGGAGAGAAAGTATTCTGTTGCCTTTGATTCTAGCTCAAGTATTTGGCTTGGCTTGGCTTGGCTCACATTTCCATCCCTGAGCTAGTCTGGAAGGCAGGCTGTAGTGTGGTGACGGAGCATGCCTGGATCACGTGTCTGCTACTTTTGGAGGCCACAGGTCGTGCACAACATATAACCACGTGGACTAAGCTGGGAACACGTGGTTTCTGAAAGGAATGTTGAATGCTGTTATCAGGAGGGGCTGTATATCCTGGGGCAAGTGGAAATGGCAGATGTTTGCTACATGGATGCCTAAAAACATAGCGGTAGGGGACAGAGTACTGCTTTCCTCCTAAACTCGAGAGACTTTGCCTGACCACGTAACTGGGGGTTCTGACAGAGCCTCCTGAGGAGAGCTAGGCAGCCTCTCTTGAGAACCTCTGTTATGAATAAACCCAGCTTGTGTCTATAAATGATATGATAGAGTTTATTTGGAATGATAAAAGCATACCTGTATCCTGTCTGCCTACCTTACAGGTTATAATAAAGGATAACAGTCTTGTGCTGACACCTTCACACATCAAAGCCTATATGTTGATGACTCTTCAAGGATTAGAATATTTACATCAACATTGGATTCTGCATAGGGTAAGGTTTTTAACCAAGTCTTTATGTTGTAGTCAGACTTTCTGTAGCCAGCTTATTACACAAAAGGCCTGAGTATGTAAATTATTAAAGTAGAACTGGACCGTTTTATCCACCCTTCTTCCTCTCTGCGCTCCCTTCAGTTAAACCAGGTGGCGCTGTGAGAACTCTGAGTTACTAGGTGGAATTTAGAAATGCAACAGGCCTATGCCTTCATTTTTTTCATACATAGAAGAGTTAAGTTGCTGACCTAAAAGTTACATTTTTTTTTTGAGGTCAGTAGCTATAGTGACTGACAAGAGTATTAGAACCTAGATATTTTGGCTTGAAGTTAAGTGTTCTTTGTGCTATACTGTTATAATAAAAAACAACAACAGGGAGTCTGGATTAAATTATGCAGTGCAAAAATACATCTGGAAAAATATTTCGGGTAGCTCTGAAACTCTGGGAAGTAATGAAGTAAAATTTCTGAAATGGCTGAGTCATTGTTAGGAACATTCAGCTACTAGAACAAGGCTGATGATTTAGACAGGTAGATGTTCCTAGGTATCCTATTTATTAGTAGATGAAGTAGCTAAAAATATATAATAGTAATCCTACTTAAGCTTGGAATTCCTTTTAGGTTATGGCTAATATCTTTTCAGCATTGATGGTGAAGACTATATTCTTCATCCTTTATAAACACATAATGTTTTTATTTACTGAAGTTCATATATTGTGTTTATTGTTTTGGGCCTCACGGCTTGTTAGTTCCCCAACCAGGGATTGAACTGGGGCCCTCAACAGTGACAGAGTCCTGACCACTGAACCACCAGGGAGTTCCCTGTATATATTGTTATTGAATTAATAGCAGCAGCTGTTTTTTGAATGCTTACTAGGAACCAGTCATTACTCTAGGCTTTTCACAGGAAATATTAAATTTAATCCTCATAGCAAACCTGTGAAGTATGTAAATTGAAGTTCATTGAAAGGAAGTACCTTGACCCAAGGCCTCACTAAGAAATATGGCTAATCTTATTTTGATTTTTAGGATTTTACATCAATGAAAAAAATTTTGGTGGTGGTTAAATTTGGAGTGTTACCCTGTTTCTGCTAAGTTTAAATTTAACTAAATGTATTACTATGATGCTCTCCTTCACCCCGCTTATTTGTTGGTTTAAAATTTCTTATTGTATAGGACCTAAAACCAAACAACTTGTTGCTAGATGAAAATGGAGTTCTAAAACTGGCTGATTTTGGTCTGGCCAAATCATTTGGGAGCCCCAGTAGAGCTTATACACATCAGGTTGTAACCAGGTAAGGATTCCTTAACTAACTAAAGCTTGTATTGTGTAGGATATTAATCACAAATGAGCCTCATGTGGCTTCTTTGAATTTTGGCTGAGTTCAGGAGTTATTGTTGGTATCTTATTAAACAGTGAAAAACTATACAGCCCTTCTTTCATACGGAGTTGAATTAAATCAGTCCACAGAGATTTATCTAGTAATTTGGGGGGACTAATTTGTACTTCTTACACAGTTTAGTTAGGTAGGTTGGAACTATAGTGGCTGTTCTTTTACATAACCACCTGATTTGGGGAGCCTGTGTTTACTGCTCAGTCCTGATTCCACATTTTATATCATTCAGTGTGAATGAAAATTTCCTAAACAAAGCAGTGCTTTTATTTGGATTTTTCATATTATTCATTGCTTTTATTTTCTGTTTATACTTTTTATGTATACATAAAAATCACATTATATAGATAGGGACAGTAGATTTTATCATTCTTGTCCAGATGGCATTTGTTAACTTCCCTGACTCTTAAGAATCTGAGACGATCTTCAGATTTTCTATCCTTTTAAGTTACTTTGTCACCTTCTTCCAAATAGATCTCATTGAGTGTCAGTCACCTGATCCTTGAGGATAAAGTAAGGGATGTAAGTAGTTGTTCAGGTACTTTCTGGAAAAATTAAACCCATCATTCAGGAACTCTGGGAACTCAGGAAAACAAGGACCCACATACATGAGCATTGCGTTTCACTGTGTTTCAACTACCAATTTCTGACTTTCTCTACTTTGAAATCAGACACTACTAATAGGTCAAATATAGAGGACTGAGAATTAACAATTTAGATTAGTGATAGGGATATCTTGATAACCTAGGCAAGAGCAATTTTGGTGGAGTGGTGGGATGAAAACCTGACTGATGGAGTTAAGAGAAGAGTAAATGGAGACAGTAAGAACATACAGCCAGAGAATGAGGGGTGTTAGGGGAAGCAGGGTCCAGAGAAGTTTTTGTTGTTTGTTTCTTTGTTTTTTAGTTTATTTTTTAAGGCTGTAAAAACAATGGTATGTTTAACATTGATAGTAATAAATCTAGTAAAGAACAAAAAGCCGACTGTTGTAGGAAAAAGAGAACTGCAGGAGCAATATCCTTGGAAATAGGCAAGAGTGTATCCGGGGCCCAAGTTGAGGGACTGACTTTAAAAACACTAAAGGCTAGTTATGTAGTTAGGGATGGGAGGTGGGTTGTGAGTGTGCAGATGACTGTTGGTGAGTCTGTAGAAATTTTTTTTTCATTACTTGCATTATTTTAGTAAAGAAGGAATTAGGTTATCAGCTAAGAAGTAGGATGATGTTTAGGGTTTTGGGAGAAAGAACATGTTAATCGTCTAAAAGTGAGAGGATGAATGGACTGAGGGTGAATTTGCTGGCAGCAGTAAGGAACTTTTGATTTTATAGCCAATTTTTCTTGAGTTAATATATCCATAAAAGTGCATGATGTTTCTCTGAGGAGTTTTCTCCAAGAAGTACTTTACTAATTGCACTCTAAAATGACAATATTTATTTTTGTTCTGCAGGTGGTATCGGGCTCCTGAGCTACTGTTTGGAGCTAGAATGTATGGTGTAGGTGTGGACATGTGGGCTGTGGGCTGTATATTAGCAGAGTTGCTTCTAAGGGTAAGTCTTGAGTTGATGTACACTCTTCAGTATTGTTATAGGTATTTGTTCTTATAATTTGTGTAAACATTATCTTCTCAGAGGTAATTACCATCCTTGAGATAAGAAACCAACAAACAGGCCAATAAAAAAAACCTCCACCAAGTACAGCCTGTTTTTTAACACCATTTAGGACAATAAAGGTTTATTATTGCTCATTCTGTGTTCTGAAATTTGACCATAATAAAATTATTGGATTGTAATGTGGTACTATCTCTAAAGTAACTAAAAGGGTTAGGATAACCGTCTGTATTTCTGGGATCACTGGGGAAGTCCCGCCCTTAGACTAAGTTTTTATTTTTGTTATTGTTTAATGTTTCTTATTAAATTAAATTTATCATATTATTTGTGTAACAGCTATCACAGATCTTGAAATATCTGCTTCTTTCTTTCTTTTAGGTCCCTTTTTTGCCAGGAGATTCGGACCTTGATCAGCTAACAAGAATATTTGAAACTTTGGGCACACCAACCGAAGAGCAATGGCCTGTAAGCTTTCACACATGTTCTTTGAAATTTAGAGTAGTGTACAGTGCTGTAACATGAATATTACTTAAACAAATGTATTGTCTTAATTTACTAGTAATGATTACTCTTTGCAAAATTTATACAAAGTAAAAGTTAAAATTGTGATATACCATCCTGCCTCCTGTATACATATAGCCCTCACCCATCCCAGTAATTTCTACCCTAGCGTTAATCATCATTATTTTGCTGTAAAGCCTTGATGTGAGGACACACGCCCACATAAATACGTAAATACGTATGACTTGCTTTTTCTTTCATTCTTTAAAAAATGTGATCACACCATGTAATTTTTTCACAACCAACTTGCTCTTAATATTGTTCACATTTTCCTTTTTAAGTTATATAATATTTCATTTTGTAGCTCTTTCATGTTTATCAACATCTTGATGGATTTATTTATTGCATTTTCACTAACACAATGAAGGTTTATTTTTGGTCTTGTTTTTCATTATTCCCCAACAAGAGATTGAAGTTGGTCCTCCCAGAAAGCCTGGAATCTCGGGCCACCAGGGAACTCATTATTTATTTTTAACCTATTAACATTATCTCAAAAAAATTACTAAATCTGTGATAAACTTTATTACAGTATAAGTTGCTAATTTTATATATTACAGTTCAGTGAAATTCTCACTTGTTCATTATAATTGTAGACCTTTTGATTTTCCTTTCTTTTATAGCCTCATCTCCTGGGGAAAAAATAAATCGTAGAAAAGAGATTTTAAACAGCCTCTTTACTTTCTGGTTAAAACTGTAATGAAATTATCTGAAACTGAAATTAAGGAGTTTCTTTTGTGTTATTATTTCCTCAACTTTCTAACTGAAGTTTAGCTATATGTTCTAATTGTAAAACATGCTCTAATAGCATTCATTTATTGAACTTACTCTATGACATTAATGATAGGGTTTCATAAATTATATTTAATTCTCCCAACAATCCTGTTAAGGTAGGTGCTGTTAGTCACACTTTATAGATGAGACAGCTGAGGTGGCGTGAGGATAAGTAGCTTACCTGAAGCTACCTAGTGTCAGCTAGGACTCCAATTTGAGTCTGACTCCAGAGCCATATTCATAGTATTTATCCAGTACTTTTCATTTGACATGATTTTCTCAATAGTAGTTGCTTATGATGATTTCCTTGGAATTTTAAAAATTCTTATTTTGCTTTACATGCAGAAGGAAATAATACAGAGATATCCCTTACTTCCTTTACTTCTCACAAGGGTAACATCTTGCAAAATAAGGATAATATCACAGCCAGCATGCTGACATTGATACAATTAGTATACAGGACATCACCACAAAGAGCCCTTTTACCATCACACCCACTTTCCTTTCACTCTCACCCATTCCTTAACCCCTGGCAATCACTAATATGATTTCCGTTTTTATAACTTTGTTTATCAAGAATGTTATAAGTGGAATCATATAAAATGTAAGCTTTTGGAATATGATTTGTAAGCTTTTTCAATATAATTCTCTGGAGATTCATCCAGGTTGTCAGTAATTCATTCCTTTCCCTGTATTGCTGAGTGGTGTGAAGGTACCACAGTGTGTCTGTTGACTCATTGAAGGACGTCTACATTGTTTCCAGTTTGGGGCTATTACAAATAACACTGGTATTTGTAATAACAGTACAGCATGGCTTCCCTCATAGCTCAGTTGGTGAAGAATCCGTCTGCAATGCTGGAGACCCCTGTTCAATTCCTGGGTAGGGAAGATCCTCTAGAGAAGAGATAGGCTATCCACTCCAGTATTCTTGGGCTTCCCGTCCCATGTGGCTTAGCTGGTAAAGAATCTGCCTGCAGTGCGGGATGCCTGGGTTGGGAAGATCCCCTGGAGAAGGGAATGGCTACCAACTCCAGTATTCTGGCCTGGAGAATAGACTGTGTAGTCCTTGGGGTTGCAAAGAGTCTGACAGGACTGAACGACTTTCACTTTCATATCCAAAGGTGGTCTGATGGTTAGAACTCTATTCCTCTTGCCAAGGGCCCAGTTTCCATCCCTAGGGAACTTAGATCCCGCAAGCTACGTGGGCAAAGGAAAAAAAAATTATGTACAGACTTTTAGGTAAGCATGCATCTTTATTTCTCTGGGACAGATGACCAGGAGTGTAGTTGTTAAGTCGTGATAGTTGCATATTTAGCCAGAAACTGCCAAAAAGAAGGTGAAATTCGCTTAGTCTTGTCTCTTTGCAATCCTGTGGACTGTAAGCCTGCCAAGCTCCTCTGTCCATAGAATTCTCCAGGCAAGAATACTGGAGTGGGCTGCCATTTCCCTCTCTAGGGGATCTTCTCAACCCAGGGATCAAACACAGGTCTCCTGTATTGAAGGCAGATTCTTTACCATTTGAGCCACCAGGGAAGCCCAGAAACTGCTGAACTGCTTTCCAGAGGGGCCTGTACTATTTTATATTCTCACCAGCAGTGCAGAAGTAATCTGTTTTCTCTGGATCCTCACTAGCATTTGGTGGTGTCGCTTTTTTATTGTTAGCATTGTGAGAGATGTGTAGTGATAGCTCATTGTGGCTTTAAGTTTCTCTTCCCTGATGACTTACGATGTTGAATATCTTTTCATGTACTTATTTGGCATCTATATAGCTTTAATGAAATGTCTCTTGTCTTGTTTTTTAATTGGATTGTTTGTACTTTGGCTGAGTATTGAGCACTTATATAAAGTACTCATCCTCTGATTGTATATGTGGTTTGCAAATTTTCTGTTACTCTGTAGTTTGTCTTTTCATCCTCTTCAGAGTCTTCCCAGCATAAAAGTTTTTAATTTTGATCAAGTCTGTCTGATCAGTTTTTCTTTTTATGAATAATGCTTTTGATGGCAAGTCAAAGAACTCTGCCTAACACAGAGATATTCCTGATGATTCTCTTTTTTCTTTTTCCTTAAAGTTTTATAGTTTAAGTCTGTGATCCTTTTTGAGTTAATTTTTGCATGAGATGTGAGACTAAAAGTGTCTTTATGGCAGGAGTGGGGATTGTTGTTTATGATACCTCTCCCTCTACCAGTACCATAGTCTTAATAAATTATCTATATATTAAGTCTTTTTCCAAGTTGTGTATACTATTTTAGTGCCTTAGCCTTTCCATATAAATTTTAAAATAGCCTATCTAATAATCTTGCCAGAATTGTGGTAAGAATTGCATTAAACCTGTTTACCAACTTGAGGAGAATTGTCAGACATCCTTACAGTGCTGAATCTTTCAATCCAAAAACATGGTAGGGCTCACCGTTGATTTAGAGCTTTGATTTATTTCATCAGTGTGGTATAGCTTTCAGTATATGAGTCCTGCTCATGTTTTGTTAGATTTTCACCAAAGCTTTTCATCGTTGTTTTTGAGAGTTTCTAAAGGGCGTTGTTTTTCATTTCAGTGTCCACATGTTCTTTGCTAATACGGAGAACTAAAGTTGACTTGTGTTTATCTTCCTGTAACCTTGTCTGCTCACTAGTGCTAGGATAGATCATCATATCATCGGTATGACAGTTTTATTTACTCATTTGAGATCTATATGCCTTTCAATCCATTACTTAAGTTTGAATTATAAAAATATTTTTACAGGACATGTGTAGTCTTCCAGATTTCGTGACATTTAAGAGTTTTCCTGGAATCCCATTACAACATATCTTCATTGCAGCAGGAGATGACTTACTAGATCTTATACAAGGCTTATTCTTATTTAATCCATGTACTCGAATTACAGCCACACAGGTATGTTAGTGTATTTTTCGAATTTCTTAAGATTTCCTAACATTCTTTAAATACTGAAAAGATGCGTTTGTTTTGTTTTAAGAAATAACTTTTCTTTTCCCTAAGCTATAAGCATTATATGCCCATACAAGTGCAGAAGATTATAAAGATGATTCTATTTCATAATTAGGTCATCTACTTGAAAGTAAATTAGAGAATAAAAAAAATGATGTTTTGTGTTTGTTAAGACACTGGAATAGTTCAGTTAAACTCTTAAGTAACTTAAATCTTGTGCCAAAACCAATGCCAAAAGTGTTTTGTTTTGTGTTTTTGCCCAAGAAATGCAGTCCAGATAATACATTCTGGTCATTGTCACAGTCAGAAAGAGATAATGAGTAGAAAATGGTATAGTCTGATACAACTGTATTACTTACAAGAGATTGAAAGATACTCTAAATAGAAAAACACTGAAACTGACAGTTACTTAAGGGAAATAAGAATCAAACTCAAGAAAAATGTGGAATACCAAGAATATCTGCTCTTACAGAAGAAGAGAGAAGTATTATCAAATATAAAAATATAAGATCTATAGACTTGAAAGTCTTTTTTTCTTTATTTTAAAAACAAGCACATATAGATAGATGGGTGGTCACAAACGCTTGAAGTTGGGGCAGGGAAATGCAGTGCCAAAATGCAACACATTACAGTGATTGGGCTTCATAAAGGAAGAGACTGAAATGTCACACATCTTCATATCTGACGAAACATAAATGCACAAAATACAGGGGTAAAAAGTAGATTTTTTTTCACATAGGCTTATTATAGACTATAACAGATCTTTGTTTAATGTATTTACTTGTATAATCCTCTACTCCATAGCAGTACATGCCACATTAGTACATATATACCAGATATTTTACCATTGGAATCACTCTTCTAATTTCAAACAGTTAACTCATTTTTACCTTTTATCCACGTATGTATACATCTTACCTCTGTCATAAGAACCTTGAGACCAGGTCAGATTGTCAAGAAGGTTGTTTTCGTTAATAGTAAAGCTCAAAAGTTATAGAAAAATATTAGTTATGATAACTTATTTGGGTTGTATTTTGATAGAATGGATTTTTTTTTAGAATTAATTTTTTAATGGGTTTTGGCCTATGGATATTTAGAAGTTGGAATGAGGGACTTCCTTGATAGTGTGGTGGCTGAGACCCTGTGTTCCCAATGCAGGGAGCCCGAGTTTGATCCCTGGTGAGGGATCTAGATCCCACATGCCACAACTAAAGACCCCGCATGTGGCATTTTTTATTGGAATTTTGGACCTAGGTAAAAATATAATATTATAGAACATTGGACTACTGGCAAATAGAAATAAACTTGGACAAGTCCTTCCAAGTAAGAATTCAATTAATTTCTAGTGGATTGTTGGACTTTAATCTGTTGTTTCCAACCCATTGCATCTTTTTAAAAGCTTTATTTTTAAGAATTCATATGATTTGGAATTTGAACACACACAGATGTTGTGACAAATAAACTTGGAAGTTGTTTTTAAGCAAGTTTCTCTATTTTCAGCTATAGAGCCTATAATGTGTAGAGAAATGAATTTTACAATATCTTATTAAGGATATTTCATATTTTGTATAGGCTACCGTGGAAAAATCCCATTCTTATAGTAATACAGTAATGGAATTAGTGATCAATCTTAGGCTGCTAGATATTTATAGTAATGTACATATCCAAATACTCAAAATTAAGTTTGAGAGAGGGTATATTTGCTTAGTATATTTAATGCTCCTTACAACACAGTTCAGACATTCACATAAAAGCTCACTATCTCTGGTCTCTTTTCTTTGGAAAGGCTTTGAAAACTAAGTATTTCAGTAATCGGCCAGGGCCAACACCTGGATGTCAGCTGCCAAGACCAAACTGTCCAGCGGAGGCTCTAAAGGAGCAGTCCAACCCCGCCATGGCAACGAAACGGAAGAGAGCAGAGGCCTTGGAACCAGGTGAAACTCTCATTTTCTTACATGAGTTCCAAAAACTCCAGATAGCTAATGTATAGCTAGTGACTGGGCAGCTAAGAAACGTAGACTGTGAGGTTTTTACTTGTTATCAATTTAAATTTTACAAGTAGAATGTGATATTTTACCTGTATTTGCTTCCTTTGAGAATATGTAACGTCATGAGTATTTAACATCATGATTTTATTTTTAGGACATGGGCACTTTTGAGTACCCCTCAGAGTTATGAGAACTATCCATGTGTACCCTATTTTTTTCATAAATTCCTAACAATACACTCTATGCTTAGTGTTTAGCAAGTGTTATTGGAAAATCAAAGCAAGTAAACATATAGTTGGAACGCAATGACTGGTTAGAATTACTTTAAAATTAAATGTAATTTTATAGAATTACTATAAAATTAAATAACCTCATTTTTCCCCCCAGGAGGATTACCCAAGAAGCTAATTTTTTAGTTACAGAGAAAACTGGACAATATTCTACTACTGAAGGAAACAGTGAAAAAGGCACAATAGTAAACATAAAGGAAATGCTTTAAAAGACATTTGTAAATATTCTGCACGTGTAAAATATGTAAGACTGGGTTATTTTTATTAAATGTATTTTAAACAAACTTAATTCTGATTTTCTGGTTAGAGTGCAGTAGTAATAAAATAACTTTAATTCTCTGAAATGTAGAATTGAAAATGCATTAAGGAATCCTTAATAAAGATAATTATCAATTATTTTAATGATCTGGCCTATATAGCATTACTAATTTATAATAAAGGGGATAGTATTTAAAAATAGAAAATTGGTTTTGGTCTCAAAATTTTATGAGTGGTAAGTAGACTGTAACTCTCATAGAGCATTTTTATTTTTACTCAGAACTTTTAAGTATCTTCTATGTTAATCCCTATAAATCTAGTTTCTGTTTTAGCTGCCATATAATTTATAGCATATATCACATCTTATGATATCATATCTTACACATGCTCTATTTACAGACCATGTTATTTTTCTTTTGCTATATAACAGTTACCATAAATGTAGCAGTTTAAAGTAACACAAATTTATTAGCTCCCAGCCCTATAGGTCAGATACCTCTCATCAATCAACTGTAATTTTTTTTGTTGTTTCTTCTACATAAGCCAATATCAGGATGTCAGTTGGACTTTGCACTCTTATTCGAGGCTGTAAGGTAGAATCTGCTTCCTAATTAATATAGTTCATGTCGTTTTAATGCACATGGCTCTTATCCTTGCTAGCTGAAGGCAGTTCACTTGACTGGTTGCGTGTCACTCTCCATCTGCAAACGAGCAACAGTGTCAAATCTGTGGATTCCTCATCTGCTGCCAATAGAGAAAATTCTTCCTTTTTTTTTTTTTTTAAGGAGTCACCTGATAAACTAATGTCAGCTCACCAAAGGCTTAATTATAAGTCTTAAAATTCCCTTCATAGCAGTTCCTAGATTGAATGCTTGAATAATCAGGACAGAAATCTTGAGAGGGCCATCTTTAGAATTCTGTCACGTGGACATTTAGGTTATTTAAATTTTTTCACAATTGTAAAAAAAAAAAGATGTTTATATGTACATGCAGGAGTTGTACATATTTAGAATTGTAATTGTGAGGTCATAGTTACACAGTTGTACATTTTCAAGTAGCATTGATATTGTCATAGTTCTCCAAAGTAGCTGTATCAATTTAAACTCCCAGTAACTGTTCAGTAGTTCTTAAAAATGGAAAAGCCCCTTACCATACAAAAGTTAACTCTGGGAATTCCCTATGGTCCAGTGGTTAAGACTCTGCTTTCACTTCCAAGGGCACAGATTCAATCATTGGTTGGGGAACTAAGATCCTGAAAGGCACATGCTGCGATTGAAAAAAAAATATATCAAAAGACCTAAACATGAGACCTAGAACTATAAAGATTCTTAGAAAATAACATAGGAAAGCTTCATGACATCAGGTTTGGCAGGGGCTTCCTGGATATGACCCCAAAAGCAGAGGCAACAAAAGTTAAAAAAAAAAGGACAGTTTGGACTGTATCAAAATTAAAAGCCTGTATGCCTCAAAGGAACATGATCAGTGGAATGAAAAGGCAACTCCTATGGATTGAAAATATTTGCAAATCATGTATCTGATAAGGTTCATAGCCAGAATATGTGAAGAATATATGTTGTTCTTGTGTGTGTTCAGTTGCTCAGTCATGTCCAACTCTTTGCAACCTCATGGACTGTAACCCACCAGGCTCCTCTGTCCATGGGATTTTCCAGGTAAGAGTACTGGAACAGGTTGCCATTTCCTTTTCCAGGAGGATCTTCCCAAACCAGGGATCAAACCTGTATCTCTAGCATCTCTTGCATTGGCAGGCACCTAGGAAGCCTGTTGCTATAGCTCAACAACAACAACAACAAATCCAATTTAAAAATGGGCAAAGAACTTGAAATAGACATTTCACCAAAGATGATATAGAAATGACTAAAAAGCACATGAAAAGATTCCCAAATCACTAATCGTTAGGGAAATGCAAGTTAAAACCACCCTGAGATACCACTTTAAACTTACTAAGATGGCGGTCACCAAAAATAAACAACTCAGAAGATAACAAGTGTTAGCATGTGGAGCAATCAGGAAACCCTTCTACACCATTGGTGAGAATTAATAAAAAACAGTACAGCAGCTGTCAGAAACTAGTGTTTGCTCAAAAAGTTTAAAGTGGAATTACCATATGGTCCAGCAGTTTCACTTCTGAGTATGTACTCCAAAAAGTTGAATGCAGGATCCCAAATGTGTACATTCCTTAACTTTTATGTAGGAATCTAGTTCATCTCATCATCTCATCTCTAGCACTCATAATCTTTCTTTTTTAAAAACTTTATTTTTTAATGGAGTATAGCTGATTAACAACATGGTGACAGTTTTAGGTGAACAGCGAAGAGGCTCAGCCATACTCACACATGTATCCATTCTCCCCCAAACTCCCCTCCTGTCCACGCTGCCACCCAACGTTGAGCAGAGTTCCATGTAGCACTCATAATCTTTGAGTTCTTTGCTAATTTGATATCTCATTCTAATTTACTTTTCTTTGATTTCTACTTTGTTGCTAGTCATATATGATTCCGCCTTTGTGAACTGTTGATTCAGATTATTTTATACAATTTTTAAAGATTACTTTCCATTTAGTTACTACACGTTTATATATGTGTGTGCTATATACATGCTCAGTTACTCAGCTGTGTCCAACTCTTTGTGACCTGAAGAACTGTAGCCCGCCAGGCTCCTCTGTCCATGGAGATTCTCCAGGCAAGAATACTGGAGTGGGTGGCCCCACCCTCCTCCAGGGGATCTTCCCAACCCAGGGATCAAACCCAGGTCTCCCACATTGCAGGCAGATTCTTTACTGTCTGAGCCACCAGGAAAGCCCAGGTGTTACAAAGTATTGGTTGTATTTCCATGTTGTACAGTATATCCTTATGCCTTGTACCCCTATTCCCCTAACCTTGTATCTACCCCCATAACCACTATTTTTCTCTCTATATTTGTAAGTCTGCTTTTTTGTTATGTTCACTAGTTTGTTTATTTCACATATTAGTGATACCTTGCAGTATTTGTCTCTCTCTGACTTATTTCAGTTAGCATAATGCCCTCCGAGTCTATCCATGTTGCTTCAAATGGGGAGATTCTTTTTTATGGCTGAGTAGTATTTCATTGGTTTTCTGAGACAGTTAAATACTGTTTTCCCCAGTGGCTGTACAAATTTACATTCTCACCAGCAGTGTACAGGTGTTCCTTTACTCCACATCCTCACTGTTTATGTGTATTTTTGATGATGGCCCTTCTGACAGGTGTAAGGTGATATCTCATCGTGGTTTGGCATTTCCCTGATGATTAGTGATGTTGAGCATCTTTTCATGTGCCTGTTGACCATCTGCATTTCTTTGGAAAAATGTCTGTTTAGGTCTTCTGCCCATTTTTAAATTGGATTTTTTTTTTTTTGCTGTTGGGTTATATGAGCTGTTTATGTATGTTGGATATTAAATTCTTTGTCATATCATTTGCAAGTATTTTCTCCTATTCAGCAAGTTGTTTCTTCATTTTGTCTATGGTTTCCTTTGCTCTGCAAAAGCTTTTACATTTAATTAGGCCCCATTTGTTTATTTTTGCTTTTGTTTACTTGATGAAATTTCTTTGTCCTTGATCAGTTGGAATATTACAAATTTTATCAATTTATGTGTTTGTTTTAAACACATTTAAAAAGAACCTTTCTAGTGTTTGCAGTTTGATTTTTTTTTTATGTTTCTCTTTTTGGTATTATTAAATAATCCCAGATCCTTCCTTTCCCTACCTTAAAAATTATTATATATACTAGACTGTGTATGGACTTTATCTTATTCTCATTGACCTGCTATTACCACACTGTTTTGAATAATGTAGCATTGTATTACTGTCAGGACAATATATTTTTTAATTAAATGTAATTTTTATTTTATTTTGGAGTATAGTTGATAAATATACTTTGATAGCTGGTAACAGTAGAGCCTCATTATTCTTCGTTTTCTCAAAATGTATTTGCCAGTTTTTCAGCTTTTGTTAGTAATGACTACCAGTGTGGCTCCTGTAACACAGCTACAAATGGTTTATATTGTTACCTTATTACCCTACTGTGTTAGTTCAACTATTTGAATAGTAGTATCTTTTCGTCACTGCTGAAAATGCAGTGCATTTCCTGTGCCATCACTGTGATGCTTTGTGATTAACATAGTAATATTCCCAAAAGGTATTGAAAATTATTACTATGTAATATTTTTAGAAAGAGAACATTTTAAATGGCCTAAAATTCAGCATTAAGACCAAGAAGTTAATTTAGAGTTATTTATAAGTGCCAGAATTCTGTGTAGATCTGGCTATAATATGTCACCACTCTGACAAATCAGCTATAAAGGAAAGTTGCTAGCAATGACTTTGAATATACTTCTGCCAAATTCCTACCATAATAACTTTTTTATTGCAGTTAAGGAAATTATTTTTAAGCTTTATATGGGAAATAAAAAACAACTAAAACAAGATAAATGTATTCCAAAAATTAACACTGAGTCTTTCCTTTTGTTGCTTGAGCCAAAGATCCCTATAGTCAACAATCTGTATAGTCAATCTAAAATATTTTTTCCTGAAAAATCACTATTTCTTTTAAGATTTTGGGAAATGCTGAAAATTTCATATAACATAGTAATATAATTTATAAATTAAATGCATCAACACAGAATACTAATAAATTTCTTGTAGAAAACATTTATTTAATTAAGTTGCCTCCCAAAATTTAGAAATACCTAGAAAACATACAGCTTCTGAAAATGTAGCAATATTTACAAGGCCCTTCTCAATATACACATCTCTCAGTTCTAATTTCATCTGATTTGTCTTCAGTACATGATATTTGATGGCAAAGAATGGGACCTTTTAAAAGTTTTTGTATACTTTTGATCTGTTTGAAAGTGCTGAATTGAACAAATGCAGCCCACAGAATTAAAAATTTGAACACTTGAATGCACAGGATCACATGAAACAGGGAATTCTAAAATTTTCTGCCAGGGGTTTTTTAATGTAAAACTGTCTTTCATAGAATTTCTTTCTTTAATCTCTTTTGAAGTGGTGTCTTTGTCTTCCAAAGCCCGAGCAAGCATGTAACTCACTTTCCTTTGATGAG
Organism: Oryx dammah; assembly: GCF_014754425.2. NCBI lineage: Eukaryota > Metazoa > Chordata > Mammalia > Artiodactyla > Bovidae > Oryx > Oryx dammah. The sequence goes on from NW_024070204.1 coordinate 60,860,683, forward strand.
CCAAAGCTTCTTCTTTATCATTCAACTGCATGCAGAGAAATTAAAAATGTACCAGTTAGTAAATCAGAATACAGAGCTGTAGTCAGGAGTATTTCATGAAAATATTTAGTCTTCAGTCTGTCCAGTCAGTCAATATGAATAAATTAATTTTGGTGTCCACTAATTCCTCAGCATTGTGCTACATGTTGTTGAAGATTTTTTTTTTAAGGACGAGTAGAAAATAGCATTCCTTCTGCTGAAAAAAATGTTTAAGTCGTTTGGAGAGAAATATATATTTACATGGGGTGTGTGTATATATGTATATATAATGCTAACATGTACTTCTGAAAGAATGAAGTTATTTATAAAATTGTTATATATTTATATGCAATAAATAACTTTAATAATACTCTTCTTTAGATAAGTATGTTCATATAACATGAGTTTCTTAGTTTAGTCATCTATGAAATTGAGGATAACAGGACTGATTATAGTGTTGTGGTAATGATTACAGGATATAATGCATGAGGATGTGCTTTGAACACTTAAAAAAATCCTGAATATATAAAAGTCTTGTCATGAACTGTACGTAAGTGCTGATGATGGAGATGCCTGGACCTAATTACAGAGAGCCTCCTCTTTTTCAGAGGTGGAACTTTATTAAAGTTGCACAGGAAGAACCTGGAAGGGGGAATTGGAAAGCATGTGTGGGGTGTTCAAGAAGATAAAAATTCCAGAAAGTGGTACCTTAACTGGGAAAAGAGCATAAAGACTCAAGTATCCTGCGATAAAGAGTTGAATTAATAGGAAGCAAAAAGATTAGCTCATCCGCAACCTCAAAGATACTAACCAAGTCTATTAGCATCTTAAAGATTTCCTGAGGATCGTCCTGGTCATTGGTACTCTTAGAACTGTTTTCTGAACGGAGCATACCCAACAATTTCTGCCCTAAGGTCTTCTCACTCCCTTGGGATAGTGACCCTAAAATAGAACATGAAAATCCAGTTGAGACATAAAAAGATACACACTGACATGCTTCCAGGAAAAGAGGTAAGTGTGACCCAAGGTTAATTCATTCCTAAATCAATCAGGACCTTGTCCTCTTCAGGGACTCTCCAGCATGAGTGAGGCAGGCAGCACAGTGCAGTGGGAAAAAGGGACTTTAGAGCCAGCAGCAAACGCAGGTGAGAGACCACAGTTTGAGAACCCAGAGCAGAGCCCTGCACTCTCGTTGCTCAGCCCATGGGAGAATGCAGCCCTTGCTACCCAACTCAAGTCCTCCAGAGGAACCAGCCATCCACATTTGTATGTGAAATCTGATGTAAAGGTCAGCCACCTACCCACATTGAGAACACTCCCAGCAAAACATACCTGCAGACAGGTGGCCTCTGAACCATGCAAACTCTGCTTTAGAGCCAGAAAAAACCTGGACTTGAATCCTCATTTAGCCACTTCGGAAGGGTATCACTTTAAAGTTCTCTAAGCTACACATCCTCAGCTCTAGAGTGAGAATAATAGTCCCTATGCTCTATTGCTGGGCTGCTGTGGCATTTAAATAATAGAGCGTGGGCTGGGAGAGGGGAGTGGTATTGAAAGAGTACAGGGTTTCTGTTTGGGAAGATGAAAAAGTTCTGGAGATGGATGATGGTGATGATTATACAACAATGTGAATGGACTTAATGAGACTTTAAAATGGTTAAAATGCTAAGATTTATGTATAATTATCACTTAAACCACACAATTGTGAAAGCATCTAGCCCGGGTACTGACATAATGCTTAAAAGTCCACATTTCTGCAGTATCTATGCTGATATTCATCCATCGAAAGGATGCGGTTTGTAGCAGAAAATACTAAGTCAGATTTATATGCCAAGAAAGTTTCAGATGAACTCCAAAGGGACAATTCCCTTTCCACCCATTACTGATAAACCACATTGACTGGGCCTCACACCTGACTTTTGCCAGTGGCAGCTATGGCAAAGGGGAAAAGCCAGACAAGTTGACTGGCTTATCAATCCTGAGAGTGAGTAAATGTGTCTCTATTTTTAATCTAAAAAAAGAAATATGTTTATAAGCTATCTCTCAGAACTTGTCTAAGCTGCCAAATCAAGAAACGTTAATATAATGTTAACTGCAAATAAAAAAATGACCTGTAACAATCATTTTGCAACAAATTATTGAAATATTAATAAAGTGAATCAAAGTCTTGTCACTAAAAAGGGCTTCCCCAGGGGCTCAGCAGTAAAGAATCCGCCTGCAGTGCAGGAGCCAAAGGAGGCGTGGCTTCAGGCCGTGGGTGGGGAAGATTCCCCTGGAGAAGGGCATGGCAGCTCACTCCAGTATTCCTGCCTGGAGAATCCCATGGACAGAGCCTGGTGGGCTACAGTCCATAGGGCCACAAAGAATCAGACACAACTGAAGCGACTTGGCACACATGCTTGTCTCTAAGAAACTCAGAGCTAGTAAGGCTTTTATGGACTTGTGAAGACTTTTCAGAGACGAACCAATTATTTTAAATTCTGCTTCCAGTCTCAGTACCTTATGGAAAGCAAAGATTGTACCTCTCAAATCATGTTTTCAATGGGAAAGTTCCTGAATTCTGTAAATAGGCAAGGCAGGAATTCTGGAATATAAAATGAATACAAGTGTTGAAATGAATATGAATCTACCTCTCTGTTTCTCCCTACTCTTCTCTCTGCATGTATGTTCAGTTGTGTCCAACTCTTTTTGTCCCCATGGACTGTAGCCTGCCAGGCTCCTGTGTCCATGGCATCTTTCCAGGCAAGAATGCTGGAGTGGGTATAGCCATTTCCTCCTCCAAGGGATCTTCCCCACCCAGGGATTGAACTTGCGTCCCTTGCGTCTTCTGCATTGGCAGGTGGATTCTTTACCACCAAGCCACCTGGGTAACCTATCCCCGTGGAGGACTTAGCCATTATACTTGCTTGTCAGCCTCTCTAAATCTCAGAAGAAACACCTTTAAAAGTTAGTTTCAGGATAAAGTGGAATGCCTGTTGAAGAATGAGAGTTGAAGAATATCATTTTCCCCCTTTTGCCCTGACTTCCACCTGACTCTAAATACATAGCTTTTATAATCTGCTTTCACCCACTTTCACAGTTCTTGTTTACAACTTCTATTTTATTATCCCTTAAGTTATTTCACTTCAGCAAAGAGATTGGTAAAGCTTAGTTAATGAAGCTAAACTTCACAACGCTTGACCCATATACTAATACACTAATATGCACTGTTTGAAAAGAAATATTTAAAACAAGTATTACATACTAAAAGTTTCATTTGTTAATACTATAAGATTCTTATTGGTCCTAAATTCATCTGAAAATGAGATAGTGGAATTAGGATTATGGATTTTGACAAAAAAGATTTAGAAATAGGGTCATTTCAGAATTTTAATAATAAAAATTTACACTTCTTAATAAACTTCACTTTAATCATGACTGATAAATGGTTTCAAATTGGAATTTTAAATGGAAAAAAATGAGTTCTACTGAATAATACTTATAAATGAAAACTGAGATTGACCATTAAAAGAAACTAATTTCTAAAAAGTAATACCTATTTGTTTATATTGGACAGTCTACATACTTCAATGACAATTTGATTCTCTCATGGCATTTTTATATATTTTGTTTACACTAATACCATAATAACTCAAAAATGGCCATGAACTTTTTGACAGGCTTGTAAACAAAAATCTAAACCTTAATTTCTGTTTCACTTTTTATAAGAATATTTTATTGATTTGTCCAATTTAAGTTTCCTCTACTGCTCAATGTGTCCTTCCAGAAACACACATTTCAATGAAGTTTACTTAGGTAAGTTTAATGTTGGGTTTCACTCTCATTTTTCCCTTTAATCACCTAGCACTCATTATAAATTCTTTGCACTGAGCATGGTCTTGTTTAAATGAAATAGAAGAGTACTAAAGTAGAGTCTCCTGTTATTTTATGATTTCATTTGCACAAGTAACATTCAGTGACCCACTTTTTCCCCACAGTTGCTAAATTCTTAGATAAATCATAAGTCTATCTGAAATTTCAATTATATTCACCACAGTATGCTTAATAATAACTAAAAATAACTGAAATTACACCTGATTATTACCATTATAATTCATATTTACCATCTTCTTTAAGGTGCTTCCAACTTCTCCATTTTGTTGCTTTCTTACACATTTTATCCATTTGTGTCAATCTTAGTGCCTGGTCATTTTTCCTCATTAATTGTTGCTCAAATGCAATTCTGAATGCATCTGCCATTATGTAGGCTTCTTCTTTACTCTTCTGCAGAAGTTCCAGCTGGTTTTGAAAGAAAGTTTGAGAGGGGTTAGAGGCAAAACCCGGGCCTCCCCGGTGGCTCACTGGTGAAGAACCTGCCTACCGATGCAGGAGCCACAAGAGACCTGTGTCAGCAGGTCCAACCCCAGAATCAGAAGATCCCCTGGGGTGGGAAATGGCACCCACTCCAGTGTTCTAGCTGGGGTAACCCCATGCAGCCTAGCGGGCTCCAGGCAGTGGGGTCACTAAGAGTCGGACGCAAAACCAGAACAATTTTTTTACCTTATTACTTACCAAATGCTGAGTCAGATTAGCAAATGCAGTCTTGGCACTAAGTGGAGTCGAGTTCGTATCCGTGATCTATTGCATCTGTTTAATCTAATTCGTACTTGCCACCTAGATTACTGGAAGTTTTCCTTATGCCTGTCAGCTCCGTGGTAATCCAACTCTCAGACTTCATTATCAAGACAGGCTGTGTGTGTGCCCTTCCCAGCAAGGAAGCAGGGAGGATGCCAAGTGCCACATTTCAGTTCTGCCTTGGGCCATTCCAGACAATACCACTAAAATAATTATGAATACCATCTTTCAGATACCTCCCACTGGTCTTTGTAATCATATGCTTTTCCTAATGAATTGATAATATTTAGCTGCTTGCTTTCACATATATACTGAAGACTAAATTCCATACCTTCAATAAAAATATTCTAAAAATTACCGTCCACATTGTATTTGTTATTAAAGCCTAATCATAATGGCAGCTATCATTTGAGTAAATGCCAGGCATAGCCATATGCTAAACATTATATGTACTGTATTTCTTACAACAACCCTCCAAGCTAGTTATTACCCTCCATTTAACATACGCATCCAAAGCCACAAAGGTGGAAAGTGACGGAGCTGAGATTCAAACCTAGATCTGGCTGGCACACAGGTTCCTTCCACTGTACCTTGCAGCTTTTCTGAGAAGCTTCATGTTTATCTGTTAATCAGTGTTGTGCATCCTGATGGTTTTAAGCACTTTTCCTCCATGTATAGACAAAAGAAAGAAGAACTTAGGAAATACTAACTAAAACATTGGCAGACAACTTCACGGTTACAATATCGTGCCAAGTACTATTTGTATTTTGGAACTGTGTAAACCTGTTCTTTATACATTAATGTTACTAATATCATTTAAAACTAAGGATAAGTTACACAGCCAGTGACTACCAGTAAAGCTAATTACTGCATATACTTCCATTTATTCAACTTTATACAGTAAGTGCCCTACATACAAATGAGTTCCATTCCAAGATCTCATTCTTAAGTGCAACAAAGTCAGCCTAGGTACCCAGATAATACAATCGGCTATATACTGTTGCTTTTACACTTGCTTCCAGAAGTCCTGGGCTTGAAATAAAGATGTGTACTCTATACAGCACTGTACAGTAATGTACACAAAAGCACAACCCCTTGTAGAGGATGCGTGCATGTGACTGTACACCACACGTGAAATCACGTGATTGGATGTGGGAAGGCACACTCGCATCTCTCAAAGTTAGCAACTTAAAGGCGCGTATGTAGGGAACTTACTGTATGAACAGAGAAACAATCAAAGCTTTCACTGTTTTTACCTCCCGTTTGAGCTGCAGGAGCATTTTCCGAGTGGACGCGGCCAGTTTGGCGCAAGCGCAGGGGCTCCCTCTGGGACGGTGACAAAGGCAGGCTCCCAGCACTGCAAGCTTCAGACCCCAAAGAATTATCCATTACCAAGTGTAACACTGCTGAGCCATACACAAACACAGGGCACACACACGGCACACACAAACCCACTGCACATTTCAGACAAGCATCTGATTCAAAGAAACTGCAAAGGAAAACAAAAATAGGAAGCTGAGACCATGATTTCAGAACCCAAGTGGAAATTAATTACAAACAAGCAGAGACTGGTATTACAAGAACAAAAACCTAAAGGAATTCTACATTCTTTTCAGTCTCCAAAACCTTTCACTTGGTATCAGTTTCCTATACCTCTGAGTCTTGACAGGAACTTGACCTAACGAAGTAAGTGGATTTCCTGTGGCTGGGGTTGGCCCTGCCACCCAGCATTGATTACTGGCAGGTCCTGCAAGGAACGATGCATGCCCAGAAATGGTGATTTTTAACATTGATGAGAAATCGATCATCCTGCCACTCCTCAAAAAGACGCCCTGTGGTCATGTAATACATTCTTAAATACTTCCTGGCTCATCCAATGTTCTGGAATTGCATAAGGCCTGGATTCCTCAAAACCTGTCTTTGGATCACAATGAAGAAACTAGTCCATCTGGGTCACTCCTGGTTGACTGTTATTGCCATGAGAAAAGTAAGAACTGTTGTACTTTTTCTTAAAATTCATTTTGACAACTAACCCCAAGTTGCTTTCCCAACATACTCCAATTTAATGGAGGCAGTCTATGTAAGAGATTGGGCCATGTCTTTTAAAGTTTCATGTGAAACTTACTACAAATTATTGTCAAAGCTTCCTGCTGCTGTAAATTTCATATGAATGGACTGGCTTAAAATAGAATCTTATTTTAGAGACTGTTTAGGGAAGAAGATTCCACTGTCTCTCTTAGGGTAAAGGCTATTTCAGAAAATTCCTTCTCGCATGGAAGATAACTGAAGTACATAGCTTTCAGCTGACTTGAGTGCACACAGGGTGGTCATATGGCTGATTGGTATCTTTCCTTTTCAACCTCCAACTGCTGATTATTGTTCCTGTGAAAGTTGCCAGCAACCAGTTTCAGAATGCAAGGTTTCTGAAAGGATCTCTCAATCTCAGTTCTCTGTCTTTACCTCAGTGCTCCTCCATCAGCTGGGTCAGGGCCCTTGTTCCTGCCTGTTATAAGGTTACTTTTCTTTGGAAGGAATGATGCTAAAGCTGAAACTCCAGTACTTTTGGCCACCTCATGCGAAGAGTTGACTCATTGGAAAAGACTCTGATGCTGGGAGTCTGGGCAGGAGGAGAAGGGGACGACAGAGGATGAGATGTCTGGATGGCATCACTGACTCAATGGACGTGAGTCTGAGTGAACTCCAGGAGCTGGTGATGGACAGGGAGGCCTGCCGTGCTGCAATTCATGGGGTCGCAAAGAGTCAGACACGACTGAGCGACTGAACTGAACTGAACTGATGATAGCCTACTCAGGATTATAATAAAGCACACTTATCTTGAACTCTCTCTCAGTTCAGTTTCTTTTATGTTTCATTTTTTGCTAATACACTAGTTTTCCACCCAGGCAGTAGAGCATGGTGATCAAAAGCACAGACTCTAAACTCTACCTGGGTGTAACCCAGTTCCACCACTTACCAGCTCTGTGACTTTGAGCAAATTACTGAACCCTTCTGTACCTCTGTTAACCTCATTTGTAAAATAAGGATTTAATAGTACTCACTTTATTTGGTAGTTGTGAGAATTAAATGTATAAATCTATGCAAAGCATTCAGAACAGTATCTGGTGCTTACTAAGGACTATGTATTTGCTATTATGAGTAGTAGTTACTTTATTTGAAGTTCTGTAATAAGTGGCTACTCCCTCTCGCAGATGTTTATTTCTCATGAGTCCCCAGGACCCTTTTTATCTTATCAGCCAAACTTCTACCTTGTAAGACATTTCACACCTCAGCAAGCAAATAACAAGGCATCAGCAGATCTTTATTCTGGACCTGGCTCAACCCCAGACTGCCTGCGTCACTTCAGGGAGGTAAATGAAACTGAGCCTGAGTTTCCTCTGTAAAATGGGGCTGATACCTGCTTTGCAGCCTTCACAAGACCATTACAAAGATCAAATTTTAAAATGTGTGGGAAAGTACTCTGCCATGGTAAGCCTCTACCCAGGGGAGATACAACTAGTTTCTCCTGAAACTAGACAAAGGAAATAGAAGGACCAGGAAGCAGCAAGCTCATCCCCTAATGCCCAAAGGGTATAGTACCTGCAAGGCTGAAGAAGGGACACAGACCTCTCAACCTCAGTCTTAAGGTGCTAAGCACGTTGCTATTGTAGACATGGAGATGATGGCGATCACAGAAACATAACACAAGTGAAAAATTCCCTCCTGCTAAATTTTCATAACTGCTTACCTACCTCAAGACCTGAAACCTCTGTAAAGCCACTTCTATCCTGGCAGGTGTCTTCCTGAGCCATCTTCTGCTGCTGTTTGATATCAAGCATGGCGAGCACCTCTAAATACTGTTGATTCAAAACTGGGAAGGGCCATGTAAGAAAGTGTTAGTCATGAGGTCTAACTCTAGCTTCACCTAATCCACTTAAACTAACATCATATACTTATTTCCTTTAAGCAAGGGATATACAGTTATCCACAAAATCTGCCTCCAGCCAGAAAATCTACCTGAAAGAACAGTGGGTATTAAGTAGGTATTAATACATATGTGCATGCGTACTTAGTCGTGTCCGACTCTTTGCGACCTCATGGACGGTAGCCCACCAGGCTCCTCTCTCCACAGGATTTCCCAGGCAGGAATACTGGAGTAGGTTGTGATTTCCTCCTCCAGGGGATGTTCCTGAGCCAGGGACTGAACTCCAGTCTCCTGCATCGGCAGGCACCTTCTTTACCACTGAGTCATGTAAATACACATGTTCAGTTCAGTTCAGTTGCTCAGTCGTGTCCGACTCTCCGACCCCATGAACCGTAGCACTCCAGGCCTCCGTGTCCATCACCAACTCCCAGAGTTCACCCAAACCCATGTCTATAGAGTCGGTGATGCCATCCAGCCATCTCATCCTCTGTCATCCCCTTCTCCTGCCCCCAATCCCTCCCAGCATCAGAGTCTTTTCCAATGAGTCAACTCTTCGCATGAGGTGGCCAAAGTACTGGAGTTTCAGCTTTAGCATCAGTCCTTCCAATGAACACCCAGGACTGATCTCCTTTAGAATGGACTGGCTGGATCTCCTTGCAGCCCAAGGGACTCTCAAGAGTCTTCTCCAACACCATGGTTCAAAAGCATCAATTCTTCGGCGCTCAGCTTTCTTCACAGTCCAACTCACATCCATACATGACTACTGGAAAAACCATAGCCTTGACTAGACGGATATGTAACAATAGATAAAAATGTTAATTAAAAAAAAATTTATTTTCGGCCAGGCTGGGTCTTTGTTGCTGTGCAGGCTTTCCTCTAGTTGTGGCAAGCGAGGACTATTCTCTAGTTTTGGTTCACAGGCTTCTCATTGTGGTAGCTTCTCTTGCTCCGGAGCATGGGCTCCAGGGCACACGGGCCTCAGTAGTTGCCCCTCCCAGGCTTGAGAGCACAGGCTCAGGAGCTGTGGTGCACCGGCTTAGCTGCTCCAAGGTATGTAGGATCAGTCCCAGGCCAGAGACGGAACCCACATCTCCTGCATTGGCAGGCAGATTCTTTACCACGGAGCCACCAGGGAAGGCCAACATGTTATTTTTAATGTGGAAGGATCTTAACTGCAACTGAAGTCTGGTCATCATTTGCCCAAAAAATATTTGTAGGATTTTCAAAAAGAGACATACAGTATCTACACTGTGAGACAATCAGACAATGAGATCACATATACTACATTAATGTACTGTCTGTATTGAATTAATGTACTGTACCAGCTCTCTAAATTCTATCAGACTTTTGTTTTAGTTAAGAGTTTTCATAAGAGGCTCTCAACCCAAATACTTAGAATAAGAGGGGTCCTGCTATTTACTGTGGAGCAGAAAACAGTAACTTTTCCTCTCTTCTTGCAGGGTAGAAGGATGGGGAGGAAGCGCAGGGCTAGTGGTTAGCAGTTTCTGTCCTGGCACAAACCCAACAAGAAGGAAAGTACTCTCTGCTCAGCTCACTGGTGTGGAGAAGCACGTCTGTGCCTGCAGTCCTCACCCGGGGCATCGCCGCAGTTCACTCACTACACTGTGGAAAGTGCCGCTCTTGGGCCCGTGGCCCAGTTGAGCACTCATCTCATCCCTTTCAAGCCAACACTTTAAAAAATAGTTTCTGCTGGGAATTCCCTGGCAGTCAAGTGGTTAGGACTCCGGGCTCTCAGTGCCAAGAACTCAGGTTTGATCCCTGGTCAGGGAACTAAGATCCCACATGCCACGGGACAGCTAAGCCCATGCGCCACAACTGCTGAACCCTTGTGCCTAGAGCCCGCCCGTGCTCCACAACAGGGGAAGCCACTGCAATGAGGAGCCTCACACCGCAACAGAGTAGCCCCTGCTCAAGGCAGCTAGAGAAAGCCCTACTGTAGCAAACAAAGACCCCCTGCAGCCAAAAATAAATTTTTAAAAAAGAAAAAAACTAATGCATTTCTTCTTTTATTCTTAAAATGTATTACTTCAAAATATTAGCACTTTGTCTTTTCATATGTGTATTCTTAACATAGGACAAAACTGATCTTTTAACATAATATTTTTAAAAAATTTTCAAAATACCATTCTACTTACTTGTATTTTCAGACTTGAGCATTTTAATTTCTTCTGTTTTTAGTTTCAAAGTTTCCTTGAGGGCTGCATTTTCACAGTTTAGCCTGGAAAAGAGTACCCTCCAAATCAGTAAAACATTAACATTTTGTAGTTGAATATTTAATCCCATAGTTAGAACATTAAAACCCACATATAATTTTTCTTACTTCAAAATTGTCTAGAATTTATATGTGTAACAAAAATTTAAAAGAATGTGGTAAGATTCTGTACTTACTCTTAACACTTCTGTACATTTACCTGAGAAAATCAGAACCAGAAATAACTGTAAGGCATCTATCTTGAACACTCATATCTCTTTACTAAAGTTTCAGTCAACTTAATAACCATTTGAACACCAACTACATGCTTAGGACACCTTCCAAAATTTACATAAAAAGCTACATAAGTAGCTTGGGGACTTAAAACTGAAAATTTGTACTTCCTATGTGGAGACTATAGCCAACAATTACTGTACAGTATTTGAAAGTTACTAAGAAAGTAGATCTTAAAAGTTCTCAACGTAAGAAAAAAATGTAATGATGTATGACAATGAATGTTAACTAGATTTATTGTAATGGTCATTTTACAACATATGCAAATACTGAATCATTATATTGTACACCTGAATTAATACACTGTTATTTATATGTCAGGAATACCTTAATTTAAGAAAAAGAGACATAGGGAGCTTTATCTATTGAATGAAAGTTGGAATTACTTACAGGAGTTCTTAAATTGCCCAACACCAGAGGTTTAAAAAAAATTGCTTTTGTAATTAAAAACAGTAGCAAGATTCATCTGGTCTAATTTGTAACTTTAAATAAAATACCTATCAAGACATGTTGTGATATTCCTAGGGAATATTATATCCTGTGCTTGGGATATAATGTCATTTATCCCAAATGCTATAGGCCATAGGCCTCATATCATTAGAACAGAGATCATGAAGTTCAAGTTTCTCAATTAAAAAGTGAAATGTGATTCACATCACAAGAAAAAAAATTCAGTAACCATGTACGGTGACAGATATTGACTAGACTTACTGTGGTGAACATTTTGCAATATGAACAGGTGCTGTGTGCATTGTGTTGTACACCTGAACTAATGTAATATGTTGGTTACATCTAAAAAAATGTAAATCTAAGGCATCCCCTTTCCATGAATTACCTGACAAATTAATAAAATGTGAAATCACTTTTTCAAGCAATGTCTATAGCCCTTGAACAAAGCAGAAAAATATTACCTCTATTTATATTTATGTATTTAACTACAAAGAGAGAGAAAGAAAGGTAAAAAGAATGATAAAGTAAATGTGGTAAAGAGTTAAAATTTGGAGAATCTTGATGAAAGATATATAGGAATTATTTGTACTATTCTTACAACTTTTCTGTAAGTCTTCAATTATTTCAAAGTAAGAAGTAATAAGTTAAAAAATTAGGTACTAAAGCCATCTATACCCCCAGGTATCAATTTCTCAATGACTGACCATGTAAATATGCTATAGAGTTATTAAATAAATTCACATTGATAAAAAAGTTGTTCAGAAGACTGTAAAAATCAGTGCCAATGCTAAAATAACTTAAGAAACAATTATTAAACAGTATTTTAATAACAATTTATACTGTATTTTTTAAAAAAGAAAACAGTAACAGTAAAATATGGAACTGGTAAACAGATAAGCAACATGAATTTCATTTTTAATTTTTTTATTTTTGGCCACACCACACAGCTTGCAGGATCTTAGTCCCCTGAGCAGGGATTGAACCTGAGGCCCCAGCAATGAAAACGCTGGGTCCTAACCACCAGACTGCCAAGGAATTCCCTGAATTTTATGTTTACAATTAGGTCAAAGAAGAAGAAAGCCTAAGCTACACCTAAATTATACACAGTTTAAAAATTTCCAAAGAAAAATTATGGAATAATAGTATACAAACCTGTCATATTTTTGGATCCAAGATTCCTCTATATTTTTAAATCTATTCTGATCAAATTCTATTTCCCACTGCATAGCATTTATTTCCTATAGAAAAAAAATAGCACTGTCAAGGAAAATTACTACAATTAAATCATTTTATGACTTAACAAATAACAGAAATAAATCATTTAGTCATCTCACAGAGCTAGGCTAAAGAGAAAACACTAATTATTGCTCAAAAAGAGTCTGTGACATTTGTAAACACATATAACATGCCTCTTTAGCACTCAAAAAGCTTTACTGAAGGTTACTTATTAGAAAAATTTCAAATTGTCTAGCTTCAAATTTTGCTGGCTTGAGCCTAGATTTTTCATCACCTCCAATCCATGCAGACCCCAAAATACACTCTTGGAAGTCTGAGCCCAGGACACTCCCATCAAGGGAGAGTGAAACAGACACAGGAATGTGACCACTTAGAGTGATTCCTAACCACTTTAAAAGAAAATCCCTTTTCATGATGGTTTATCACAGGACATTGAGTTCCCTGTGCTATACAGTAGGACCTTGATGTTTATCCATTCTGTGTATGACAGTTTACATCTGCTAGGCCCAAACTCCCAGTCTGTCCTTCTCAAACTCCTCACCCCTTGGCAACCACAAGCCTGTTCTCCATGTCTGTGAGTCTGTTTCTGTTTTGTAGATAGGTTCATTCGTGTCATATTTTAGATTTCACATATAAGTGATATCACAGGGTATCTGTCTTCCTCCTTCTGACTTACCTCATTTAGTATGATAATCTCTAGCTGCTTCCATGCTGCTGCCTAATTACCTTTTTTAATGAAGATGAAATAGAGGCAAGCACTGCAGGGCAAGTAGAGGAAGAAAAATAGAAAAAGAAGAGAAATAGAAGTGTCAATTTGGCAGGGTTAGCCCATGTGACAATCTGTTTTGGATTATAAGATCCAAAAGGGAAGGGACTGTATGAAGCTGAAGCACATCTGGAAGAAGGTATGCACAAATGATATCACCATTGGTATGGTGATTTTTAAGGAAATTCTATTGGAAAGATTATTGAATTGAACAAATCCATGCTACAAGTGGTCAAATACCTTCTCCAAGGATCTCTTTTGTTCCATAGTTTTTTGAAGCACTGCCTGGGTATGACTTGTGGCTTTGCCAAATATTGCCTAAGAAAAATAAAGACATATCAGTATAAATTAAATATCTGATCACTCTTATATACAAGGTGAAGTTCACATCTTTATTCTTCACATTTTTATTTTAAGACAGCAGAAAACTGCCTTGAGATGAGAATTCCCAGAGACCACCTTTTGTATAGAGTTTGATAGTTCAAAATCAGAAGATCTTGGTTTGTTTCTTTCCCAATGAATGTGAGAATGAACGAATGAATGGATTTCCCACACAAAAACGAATCCATGAACATTCACAGCAGTATGATTTATAACAGCCAAAATGTACTAATATAAACCACATAAATGCCTATCAACAGGTGAATGGATAAGCAAAATGTGGTATATCTATACAATGGAATATTATTTGGTAATAAACAAGGAAGCAAGCACTGACACATACTACAACATGCATGAACCTTAAAAATATACTAACTAAAACAATCCAGAGGCACAAGAACCTAGACACATGTTGTATGATTCTGTTTATGAAACAGGAAAGGCTAAGCTGTAGAATAGACAGCAAATAGTGCTTGTTCGGGGACAGGAATTGGAGTAACTGCTAATGGCTAAGAGGTTCCTTTTGGCAGGTGATGGAAATAGTATAAATCAGGTTGTGATGATGGTTACACAAGTCTAAATTTAGTAAAAATAAATTGTATGCTTAAAACAAGTGAAATTTATGACACATAAGTTTTATCTTAATAAAGCTGTTTTTAAAATCTGTAGCTAAAAAAAAAAAAAAACTGTATTAAGCATTGATGCTTTTATTTTAAAAGCTAAAACCAGGGAGTTCCTTGGTGATCTACTGGTTAGGATTCAGCACTTCCACTGCCATGGCCCAGGGTTCAGTCCCTGCTTGGGGAGCTAAGATCCTGCAAGCTGTGCAACACAGCCAAAGATATAAAAATAAAGATAAATGAAAAACAAAAGCTAAAATCATACTACTTATCACTGGAATGTGTACCTGATGAAAGTTTGAAAATAACTTCTTACCATGCTTTGAAGAATTTTCAATGCTTCCTCTTTACCTTCAAGTTGTCTTTGAGATGCCTCAAGTTCAGTTTTCAAAATTTCTACCTCCTGAGGAGAAAAATATAATCAGTCTTCCTATCTGTAATATATGCAACCCCTAATAATCAACTTGGCATACATTTAAGCTCAACATTCACTTTGACTCAAAGCACTCTGACCTTACAAAATGAGGTTGGAAATTCCTCCAGGCTATATAAGTGGACCAGAGAGGCTAAAACTGAGATCATTACTATCAGGTATCAGTTATGTCTAAAAGCCCAAATCTTTTGCTTTTACCTACCTAGGCCACACAGTTTGTGGGTGTGTGGGTGTGTTTGCTTCTGCTTTTTGGCCACACATGAGGCTTGTGTGTGTGTGTGTATTTGCTTCTGCTTTTTGGCCACATGTGAGGCTTGTGGGATTGTAGTTAGTTCCCCAACCAGGGATTGAACCTGAGCTGCTGGCAGTGCGAGTGCAGAGTCCTAACCACTGAACCACCAGGGAATTCCCTAGGCTCCACAGTTAATAATTTGGAGAAAAATCTTTAGACCATGTAAATTAAGCACAGGCTCATCCATATAGCTCCATGAGCTATTAATATTATAGCTTAGACTGTGCCCTCTATCCCAAAAGATATGTTCAAGCTTTAACCCCTGGTACCATAAATTCGAACTTATTTGGAAATAAGGTCTTTGCAGATGTAATTAAAGTCATACTGGATTAGGGTAGGCCTTAATCCAATGACTGGTGTGATGCAGCTACAAGCCGAAGACTATTGGTGGCAATCACCAGAAGCTAGGAAGTGTAAAGGTCCCTCTAGACCCTTCAGAGGGTACATGGTGCAACCACACCTTGATTTCAGGCCTCTGAAATTAAGACGCTTACCCCTTGGAAGGAAAGTTATGACCAACCTAGACAGCATATTAAAAAGTAGAGATATTACTTTGTCAACAAACGTCTGTCTAGTCAAGGCTATGGTTTTTCCAGTAGTCATATATGAATGTGAGAGTTGGACTATAAAGAAAGCTGAGCACTGAAGAATTGATGCTTTTGAACTGTGGTGTTGGAGAAGACTCTTGAGAGTCCCTTGGACTGCAAGGAGATCCAACCAGTCCATCCTAAAGGAAATCAGCCCTGGTTGTTCATTGGAAGGACTGATGTTGAAACTGAAACTCCAATACTTTGGCCACCTGATGTGAAGAGCTGACTCATGCGAAAAGACCCTGATGCTGGAAAAGATTGAGGGCAGGAGGAGAAGGGGACGACAGAAGATGAGATGGCTGTATGGCATCACTGACTCAATGGACATGGGTTTGAGTGAACTCCAGGAGCTGGTGATGGACAGGGAGGCCTGGCGTGCTGCAGTCCATGGGGTCGCAAAGAGTCAGACGCAACTGAGTAACTGAACTGAACTGAGCCTCCATAACTGAAAGAGCATCAATCTGCTCTTTTAAGCCACCAGTATGTCAGAGCAGCTCTAGGAAACCAGCAGAGCAGCTTTCACCAGAAGAGTTCTCAGATCACATGAAGACAGCTTTCCTGTGCCTGAGAGGACAGCCACCCGCGTTGGAACTCCTGCTCCCAAGCAAGATGGAGGACCTCCCCAGACCACCTGGGTGCTTTCTGGGCCTCTGACTTGAAAGAGGTTAAATTAAGTCAGGCTATTTCAAGCCACACATTCTGGGAAGACAGATGAAAGGGAGTGACTACTATTTTCTTTGGGAGATCAGAGAAGTAAGGTGGAAAGGAGGGCAGGAGGGCATGTTTACATAAACAGCCCTTTTGAGAGATAAGGAGGCCAGTTGGAAGTTAGGAGCTTGCCACCATGGCTCGAGAATGTCTGGAAAGCCAACAATTGCCTTCCATGCCATGTTAGTATCACTTAAACAAAATGTCAGTGGTCTTCATTCACATGAGAATTTGTATATCAGCCTGAGTACCTACCTCCAAAGTTTCATGAAGACGTTGCCATAATTCCACATTTGACAACTCTGAATTAGAATCTATTAGAGGGAGAAAAAACTAAATATTTATTAAATATTTTCTTAAATTAGTTAGATATAGGACATTTGTTTACAAGATATCAAATACAGACTTTCCCTAAATTGAAAAGAGAAAGTAATTGTAATAAAACAATGATAATAAAAACAGGTAGCTTAAAACATTCCACAAATGAAAAGACACATACTTTTGAATCAAAAGATTCTTTTTTAAAAAAAGGACTCTTAAATAAAACTCTTGTTAATTAGTTAACTACTATAACCAAATACAGTATCAAAAAAAAACATGAATGTTCATGAGTGAAATAAATGAATTTTGGTGTTTGGCTTAAGCCTATTCAATATCATGATATAAATATTTAAGAAATAACCTGAATTTAGTTTCTTTCCAAGGGGAATGATGAGAATTCTCTAGTAACTTCAATTATTCTCTCCTTAATGTGATCAATTGAGACATTAAACTGAGTTTCCCAGGAACCTCATTTTCATCGCACTCTCACTGGCAACAGAAAAACACTGAACTGGTAAATTAGAGCAAGAGGACGGGAAGTAAAAAGAAGCAAAACAATTAGAATATTTGGAAATACATTAAAATTTCTCAAAAATTTTTTTTGCTATTCTGAACTTTCATGAACATGACAGTATTCAAGGCAAAACCTAAGTCATGTTTTTACTCTGATAATTCAGGATTCCAAGGAGGGACCAAAGTGACTCTGCGCTGGCAGTGACAAGTTCTATTCTGTTAGTACTTGTGGTAGGCAGAATAAATCTTGATCCCAGAACCTGTGAATACCTAGCAAAAGGGACTTTTGCAGAGGTGATTAAGAACTTGGAGACAGGAGATTATTCTGGATTACCCAGCTGGGCCAGATATAATCACAAGGCTCCTTACAAATGAAAAGAGGAGGCAGGGGAGTCAGAATTAGAGTGATGACGCAGCGGGAGAAAGACTTGACCAGCAACTGCAGGCTTCAAAGATAGAGGAAGGGGACCATGGACCAGGGACTCAGCCTCTACAAGGTGGAAAAGGCAAGGGACAGGATTCTCCCCTGGAGCTTCCAGAAAGAAGGCAGTCACGCTAACACTATGGTGTTAGCCCAGTGAAACCTACTTTGGGCTTCTGACCTACAGAACTGTAACAGAATAAAATCTGTGTTGTTTTAAACCATTACATTTCTGATAATTTGGAAACTTCCTATTAGCAAGAGGAAATGAATACCATATTCTTACCTAGAATCAAGTCAACTCTGATGAAAAGACAGAAGTCCATAAACTCACAAAATAGGAGCTCATACCATTACTATTTTCCTGGGTTGGGAAGATCCCCTGAAGAAGGAAATGGCAATCCACTCCAGGACCCTTGCCGGGAAAGTCCCATGGACAGAGAAACTTGGGAGGCTACAGTCCATGGGGTCGCAAAGAGTTGGACACGACTGAGGGACTTCACTTTCACTTTCACCATTAGTATTATTTCTTATTTATATCCCAGTAGTTTCCTAAAGTTTCTAATGCTCAGTTTTCAACATCTTTCTTGCAAAACAGTATCCATCCTCTATGTATGATAAAGACTTTGAAGAAAAATATGTAAATAATCTCATCTTAATTTCAAGAAGGATTCTGAAGGATAGAGATCAATCCCTAGCTGCAACATGTGATTTGTACATCTGA
The DNA here is from genome assembly GCF_014754425.2 of Oryx dammah. Classification (NCBI taxonomy): domain Eukaryota; kingdom Metazoa; phylum Chordata; class Mammalia; order Artiodactyla; family Bovidae; genus Oryx; species Oryx dammah. Next base: position 60,879,198 of record NW_024070204.1, read on the forward strand.
AACCATGTTTCTTAAGTTATTTTCATGCTGTTCCACTTTGGAGGGGAAGTTTTACAAGAGTGGATTACAAAAGATTCAGCCACACCAGAGCTGTGCCACAGTGCAGGCAGGGGCTTGTCCACCAGTTCCCAGTCACTTCAGGGATGTTAACATTCTATCACAAGATGATTCTGAGTGTTATTCTCTCCTTAGTGTACAAGCAGAATTTATGTTTAGTTATGACAAATTAAGATTAATTTTGAGAATTTTATGATATCCCTAAAATAATCTGAAGCCTATGTCCTGCCTTATAACACTCTTTCCCCAGATGAGCTCCGGGCTTGCAGTACTCAAATGTCACCTCCTCAGGGAGGCCCTCCTGGATCTCTGCCTGAAACAGCACTGCCTCTGCCCTCCAATCACTTACTGTCCTTTCATTTACTACTGCCTAAGGCTATGGTTTTTCCAGTAATCATGTATGGATGTGAGAGTTGGACTGTGAAGAAGGCTGAGCGCCGAAGAATTGATGCGTTTGAACTGTGGTGTTGGAGAAGACTCTTGAGAGTCCCTTGGACTGCAAGGAGATCCAACCAGTCCATTCTAAAGGAGATCAGCCCTGGGATTTCTTTGGAAGGAATGATGCTAAAGCTGAAACTCCAGTACTTTGGCCACCTCATGCGAAGAGTTGACTCATTGGAAAAGACTGATGCTGGGAGGGATTGGGGGCAGGAGGAGAAGGGGACAACCCAGGATGAGATGGCTGGATGGCATCACGGACTCGATGGACGTGAGTCTGAGTGAACTCCGGGAGTTGGTGATGGACAGGGAGGCCTGGCGTGCTGCGATTCATGGGGTCGCAAAGAGTCGGACACGACTGAGCGACTGAACTGAACTGAATGTTATACAGTTAATCTGCAGGTTTATTATCTGTGTCCTCTACCATGAATGTGACCTCCATTACCTTAGAGCCTTTGACTATCTTGTTCATTGATGTTATTCCCAGAACCTGGTACTGTCGTGGGCACCTAACAGGTACCCAGCAAACGTTTATCAAATAAGACCCAAAAAATTTAAAAATGAAATATACCACTACTTTGCAAGAAAAGTAAGTAATCACTTATTGATATTACTAACATATATGTCAGCTAGCCAGTTCAGTTGCTCAGTCGTGTCTCTTTGTGGCCCCATGGACTGCAGCAAGCCAGGCTTCCCTGTCTGTCACCAACTCCTGGAGCTTGTATGTAATGACACAGAATAACTACTTCGCAATTTGTGTAACACTTGGAAACAGAAAGATCAATTACTTTTATACCATCACCAAACAATCTCTAGAGGTGAATAAAGATAAATTTCTAAAACCCATGAGGGTGACCCATCTTCACGCACTGGAAGGGTGACAGCCTTGATCGCACTCGTAAGGGAGAAAAGGAGGACAGTAGGCATTCTTACCGGTGCTACTGTGTCGCTTGTGACAGGGAATTCGGGGCCCTTCCAGTTGTGTATCTTGAAAGCTCTTCTGTCGGGAATACTGAAAAACGGCTCCGTTTCTTTCGTCCCCGTTTCTTGAAAAAAGGGGAGGACTAGGATTCTTTCCATCTGATCTTTTTCTAGATTTAAAAAAATGTGAAACTTGCACTTCACAAATGCCGCCAGGCCTTCTTCCGAGGCCATACCCTAGGTCGCCTTCTGCCGTGTCGTCGTCCTCTGTTTCCCAGGCCTGCCCCTCCGCCCCACTCGGCAGCCTCGCCCCGCCGCTCATCAGCCACGTGACTTCTTTACAACGGGCTGCCCTGCTGGCTCAGCAGTAAAGACTAATCCGCCTGCCAGTGCAGGAAACTGTCCCTGCGGGTTCTGTCCCTGGGTCGGGAAGGTCGCCTGAAGCCTTCCTTACCTAGTTACCTGTAGTTAAGAAAAAACAGCAGTTAAAATCCAATCAGTATAATCAGAGTTGGGTTTGCCAGGGAAGAAAAGGTCCTTTCTGCATCATGCTGGCAGAGCCAGCGACGCACAAGCACACAGATGCCCCTGGCAACCCAACTGAAGCTATTTAACACTTCAGGACTTTCTAAATAAGAAAAAGAAAAATCTGACTCTGTATTTCTGAGGACACGGGACAGACTTTTACTGAATCCAATAATAACTGATCAGGATGAAGAGATCAGGCTTTGCCAAGGAAACAACAGTCTTGACAAATGAGCTTCCAAAGGAAAGCATTCAGCTTTCACAAGCCTAAGAGCTGTACAAAATTCAGCAGTCTTGGGAGTTCCCTGGTAGTCCAGTAGTTAAGTCCCTGGTCAGGGAATAAGATCCAACAAGCCGCAAGGTGGAGCCAATATATATATATATTCCAAAAAGTCTCTGAAAAATCAGTTTCCAATGACTAAGACCATCGTACCCCTGTCCTTTATGGTCCTTCATCTGCCTGAGATACTTAGGACTCTTACACTCTCTCCTTCGGCTCTCCTTGGTTCATTGTCTATTTCTGTGCAGACACAATTAGGAGAGGTTTTGCTGGGTCTGTGACAGGTGGGAGGGAAGAAGGTTCCCTCTCCTGCCCCTACATCATCCCTCCCTCTCTTTTTTCTCAAACCAGGCCACATCTGTGATCAAAACCCTCCACTGTTTCTCAGCACAGAGTAAATGTCAAAGCCTTCCAATGGTGAGGGGCCCCAGTTCCTCTCTGCCTGGCACCCTCACCCTGGGCCAGCCGCCCTGACCTCCCTGGTGGTGTTGACCCAGCCAGGCATTCGTGCCCCAGAGCTTCAAGTTCCCCATGCCCTGAACACTCTCTCCCCAGGGGATGCGCAGCTGGTTCCTCGCCTATTTGGATCTTCCCTACAGTGTCTCCTTCTCAGTGCTGCCTTTCCTGGTACCCCACCTAAATTTGCCAACTCCTCCTCTCTCTCCTCCTTCTCTGCTTGATCTTTCTCTTTGGCATTTATGACCTTCTAGCATGCCCCTCCATATATTACTCATTTTTCAAAGCACACCACCAAAAGGGGGAAGATGGTACAAAAGGGAGCCTCAGGAAGACTATGGTTTTTCCAGTAGTAATGTCTGGATGTAAGAGCTGGACCACAAAGAAGGCTGAGCTCCAAAAATTGATGTTTCTGAACTGTGGTGTTAGAGAAGACTCTTGAGAATCCCGAGGACAGCAAGGACATCAAACCAGTCAATCTGAAAGGAAATCAACCCTGAATATTGGAAGGACTGATGCTGAAGCTGAAGCTCCAGTACTTTGGCCACTTGATGCAAGGAGCCAACTCATTGGAAAAGACGCTAATGCTGGGAAAGACTGAAGGCAGGAGAAGAAGGGGGTGACAGAGGATGAGATGTTTGGATGGCATCACTGACTCAATGGACATGGGTTTGAGCAAACTCCAGGAGATAGTGAAGGATAGGGAAGCCTGTGTGCTGCAGTCCACGGGGTCACAAAGACTCGGACACGACTTAGCAACTGAACAACAACAAAAGGGAAGCAGAAGGTGACTCTGGCTTGCCTATGATGCTTCTTAAAAAGCAGGGTGTCCTGAACATTTCCTCTGCCAGAGCCCAAACCTGCTCCTGAGGGCACCAAGTGGAATGCAAGCTCCACAGGGTAGAGACTTTTGTCTGAATCACACTGCAAGCCCAGTGCCTAAACAGTTATCAGAGACATGATCTGTGCTTAACACATACTTTTAAATAAATGGATAAAGGAAGGAAGGAATAGACAAACAAACTGAGGGACTTCCCTGGAGATGCAGTGGTTAAGACTCCATGCTTCCACTGCAGGGGCATGGGTTCGATCCTGGTCAGTGAACTAAGATCCTGCGTGCCGAACGGCACAATCAAAATACATAAACAGGTATACATAGAGTAGTGTTAGTCACTCAGTCGGGTCAGACTCTTTCTGACCCCACGGACTGTAGCCTGCCAGGCTCCTCTGTCCATGGGATTCTCCAGGGAAGAATACTGGAGCAGGTTGCCATTCCCTTCTCCAGGGGATCTTCCTGATCTGGGGGTGGACCCCAGGTCTCCTGCATTGTAGGCAGATTCTTTACCATTGGAGCTACAGATATATAAATAAAAGACAGATAAATAGATAAATAAACAGATAAATTAAAAAACTGAAATACTTGCCTGGGGTAAAAAAAACTGAACAGTCACCTTGGTAAGGCTCCCCACTGGATAACCTGGGACTAACTGCAGGTGAAAATGCCATACAGAGAAATGCCCATCACTGAGCCCTCCCACAGGGAGCCCACCGTGGCCGCCTGCCTGGTGACAATGGCCTACCTGTTGGCTGAAGAGCACCAGAAATGCCCAGCCTTGTCCCTCCAGTACCAGGGCAGTTAAGAGGGCCTTTCACCACCAGGCATTTCAAAACAGCTGCTGCGCTGAAGTTGTTTAGAAACATTTCATCCTTTTCTCAAGACTCATGTTTTTTAAAAAAGGAAAACAAACAGACCTGACATCCTTTCTAAAGATCCTGCTGTTTAAGTAGCTGCTTACCAGGACATTCAAAATGGTTAAATCTCAGTCTTGTGTTTTTGCTGAAGTTGCTCTCTTAGTTTGCTGCTATTAAAAGCCCACACAGTTGCCAAATAAATCTATCATGTTTGAAGGGGATCCTGGTGCCCTTAGGGCCAAGATACCATATATTTTCAGTGCTTAATAACAAAGGCCCTTAAAAAAATTTTAAAACAAAACAAAAAAAGGCCCTTAGAAAACTGGAAAAGATACATCATAAAAGAAGGTACATGGATGGAAAGAGACTCAGCATCATTCATCATGAAAGAACTGTAGATTTAAACCACAGCGAGATTCCACCACCTACCACTGATTCCACCACTACCACTGACAATTCCAGGCGCTGCCGAGGATACGGACCCCACATACACAGCAGGTGGGAGTGTAAGACAGTGCAACCGCTGTGAAAGAGTCTGAAGGCTTCTTTCAAACAAGTGACCCATCAGCTGCATTCACCCAAGAGAATGAAAACACTGTTCATACAAAGATGTGTACATGAACGTTCAGTTTGGCTAATATTCAAATTAGCCAAAAAAAAACCTGAAAGCAACCCAAATGTTCATCAACAGGAAAATGAACATATTGTGGTAGTCCACACAAAGAATATACTCAGTAATAAATAACAAACTTCAGACGCATGTGATAATATGAATCTTACATTATGCTAACAGAAGAACCATATACTGTATGAAATCTGAACCAACAGACAACAGATCAATGGTTTCCTGGGGTGGGAAGGATGAGGGAACTTTTCTGGAGTGATGAAAAAGTCTCGTGTCTTGGCTGGATGACGGTTTGTCAAATGCACTAAACCATACATTTACAATGGCACCTTTTATTATACGTAAATTATACCTCAATAATAAGCTGTTAAAAATTTTTTTTAAGTAAGGGATCTTTAAACTGGACTAGGGGAAAAGATGAGAAGTGCGTTAAGTGGTTTTGTAGTCCTTGGTAAGAAAATCATTAAACTGGATGTGTTACGTTGGTAACAACTTTTAAACCATGATCTAATAATTGCCAGCACTTGTTGCTTACTAGACACTATTCTAAGTGCTCTACTTATTCTATTTAATCTCCACAAACACTTTAAAAGACAATACTACTATTGTTTAAGTCTACCTAGAGAAGGCAATGGCACCCCACTCCAGTACTCTTGCCTGGCAAATCCCATGGGCGGAGGAGCCTGGTAGGCTGCAGTCCATGGGGTCGCTAGGAGTGGGACACGACTGAGTGACTTCACTTTCACTTTTCACTTTCATGCATTAGAGAAGGAAATGGCAACCCACTCCAGTGTTCTTGCCTGGAGAATCCCAGGGATGGAGGAGTCTAGTGGGCTGCCGTCTATGGGGTAGCACAGAGTCAGACACGACTGAAGTGACTTAGCAGCAGCAGCAGCAGCAGAACCATTACCCTGTTAAATAACATAGCTAGAGTACAGCCAGATTCTGAATCTAGACTCCTCATGTCAGAGATTCTGCTAGATTCTTAGCCATTGCTTTCTATCCTTCAGAGAATTTTAATGAGATTAATATCAGAGTTAACCAAGTTTCTATTACTTATGACATCAAATAAAACTGAGAGTGAAAGTCTAGGATAGTTAGTTTGGCCAACACTCAACACAGTATATTGGACCCATTTTCCCCCAAAATTTTTTATGAAATCCTCTTGGTTCCTTTATATGTTTATTTCCTAAATAAGTCTGTCTATTTTTATTTGTCAAGGTTGATAGGAAATTACTTATTGAATCAGAGACTAATCGCTAAGAGGCTGCTAAGCTAAGTCACTTCCAGTCGTGTCCGACTCTGTGTGACCCCATAGACAGATGCCCATCAGGCTCCCCCGTCCCTGGGATTCTCCAGGCAAGAACACTGGAGTGGGTTGCCATTTCCTTCTCCAATGCATGAAAGTGAAAACTGAAAGTGAAGTCACTCAGTCGTGTCTGACTCTTAGCGACCCCATGGACTGCAGCCCACCAAGCTCTTCAGTCCATGGGATCTGCCAGGCAAGAATCCTGGAGCGGGGTGCCATTGCTGCACTAGAGCAGATTTCTGCTTATAAATTCAACCTCCTGCCTGTGTTAAGAAGGGTGTGGTCAGGGTCTGGCAGCCAGCAGAAAATGAATTGGTCAAGACAAAGGAAAAAAGCAGTAAGAGGAAAGAGTAAGCAATCACAAGATCAACTAAGAATATTTTTCAAAGTGCCACATATATTCAGGTATCACAGGTATACCTTGCCACTGTTCAGAGTTGAATATGAGATTTACATGGTCTAATGCTCTAGTGTTTTTTAAAATGTAACTTTGGGACACTTTTATATACTAAGTCTAGAGTGACTTTTTCATCACTCCAGAAAAGTTCCCTCCTGCTCTTTGAAGTTATCCTTCCCACCCCAGGCAACCATTGATAATAGTAATCTGTAATGCAGTCAAACTTGACCTTTAGAACACATTTCTTATAAGAAAGGAGAAAAGACTGAAGTTACATTCCATTCAACCACTTTTAAATGCATTCAAGGTTATTGACCAGGGAGGCAGCAGGAGGTGTGACAGAGAAAGCCCTGATCCAGGAGGCCTGGGTTCAAATCTCACACCACCACTTGCTGCTCTGTGATTCTGGACAAGTCATTTAACCTCTCAGAGCCTATGTCAGAATTTCCAAAATGGGTTTAAGCATAGCTACTTTACAGGCAGATTTTGGGCACTATTAATATACTTGAAATCAATGTTGGTTGATATGAATTTGAGTTTTAGTGTCTTCATTTGTCAAGTCAGGGGACTGGATAAGACTCTTTTGTTCTTTAGACCTCTAAAATTCTGATTCTATTGCAGCATTCTTCCAAGGTGTGCCCCAGGGAACCCTGGCTCTCTGGACTATTGAGTGTTGCTAGGAATAAAAGGATCCTTTTGGTTTTATTAAGGGTATCTTTCTATGCCAGTCCAAGAAAAATTATACAGAAAATTCCACGGCAGTGGCAGAGCCAGAACTAGAAACCACGTCTCTGGCTCCCGGCCCACTTGCGAATGGCCCCTGGATGAACAGATGACGGACTGTGAGCAGACAAGCTCCTACTCTTCTGTTAAAACAACCTTGAATGGGACATGGGTCTTCCTAATTCCTAAATCTAAGACCTAGCCTCCTAATCCCTAAATTTAAGACAGCCTCATCCCTCTGTCTCCTCTACCTCTGCGCAAGCTATGATGCTACTGACTCGCCATGTCCAAGTCCCCCTTGGCTCCTCAACCCCACAGGGGTCCCTGACTGCCTCCTACCTGCCCACTCAGACTCCTTTTCCTCTTTCTGTCCCTTTTGTATATATTTGGCTTCCTCTCCTAAATATTTTAAATATATATCTCCAGCTGGTTATCCTGCTAGCAATTCAAACACAGGTTGTTCAAAAATACTTTCATTGCGCTCCCCACCTCCACCCCAGGTCTCCTCCTGAGTCTCCCATTTCTGCAACTCCATCAACCATGCTCCAAAACATTCAGGGACAAAAACTCCAGGATTTAGGCTTTTTCCCTTTTTCTTATTTTCTGGCCTTCGGTTGCCAAGTTTTCCACAAAATTTCCCCAAGCCATGTCCTTCTTTGGGCTGCCCGGGTGGCTCAGTGGTAAAGAATCCGCCTGCAACGCAGGAACCACAGGAGAAGCAGCTTCAGTCCCTGGGATGGGAAGATCCCTCGGAGGAGGAAATGGCAACAAACTCCAGTATTCTTGCCTGGAGAATTCCACAGATAGAGTAGCCTGGAGTGCTACAGTCCATAGAGTCATAAAGAGTCCGACACGACTGAAGCAACTTGGCACGCACATACGCATATGTCCCTCTTTGCACGTCAGCATCATAGCCCTGGATGAATTTCTCTCCTGGGCTAAACCAGTACTCCCCTAACTGCTGCCAAGTCAATCATCTCCAAGCACACATCCAATAATGCCCCCCTCCTGCCCTAAAACATGCCACAGCTCCCGTGGCATATGCAACGAAAGCAGGGGCCGCCCTTTTCTATCAGGTGACGGCAGCTTTCACTTCCTGTGCCACGTGAACGCCCTGGGCACGCTCTGCGCTTCCGTGTGAGAGGCATTTCACCTGCTCCCAGGCCCCCGCAGCCTCATCTCCTTAAAGTCTCTGCTGCAGCCGTTCTCCACCCCAGGGATCCCTTCTCCTCTCAGAACCCCCTCAGCTCACGACAGCCACTCCCTTCAGGAGCCCTCCTGAGTCCCCCGGGCCAGAAGCGTTTTCTCCCACCTCTGAGCCCTCTTAGCTCAGTGTTGTACCTTTCTAACAGTCCTTCCTTCCTTCCCGACTTGTGTTTTTATTGTACATGCCCCTAATGCGCGTGTCTCATTTACTTGTGCATAACAGGTGTTCCAGAGACACTTCATAGATGGAACGGAAAAAGAAAACAGATTCTTGCTTGGAAAACTTGAACTAGAAACACTCACACCCACTAGCCGGACAACTCTTTCCTTAGCAAACAAGTCGATCAAACAGACACCTAATTCCTGGCAAAAAAGGAAGTAATTTCAGCCCTTTCTGTAAACAATGGTCTACTGCATATCACTGTAGAAATTTTGTTTTAATTTTTATGTTAAAATAATTTTAGATATACAGTAAGTTGCAAAGATAGTACCATGAACTCCTGTATACCCTTTACCCAAATTCTTTTAATGAAGTATTAGGGTACCTTTATCAAAAATAAGAAATTAACAATGATACACACACGTAACCAAACCATGTATCTGTTGTGTGTTAGTTGCTCGGTCATGTCCGACTCTTTGGGACCCCATAGACTATAGCCCTCCCAGCTTCTCTGTCCATGGAATTCTCCAAGCAAGAATATTGGAGTGGGTTGCCATTCCCTTCTCCAGGGGAGCTTCCGGACCCAGGGGTTAAACCCAGGTCTCCTGCATTGTAGGCAGATTCGTTACCGACTGAGCTACCGGGGAAGCCCTAACTAAACCACACACTTTATCAGAATTTCCCCTTTCCCTTTGTTATTTTCAGTCCCTCAGGCCTGTCCAACTCTGCACCCCCATGGACTGCAGCACGCCAGGCCCCCCTGTCTTTCACTGTCTCCCGGAGTTTGCTCAAACTCAAGTCCATTGAGTCGATGATGCCGTCCAACCATCTCATCCCCTGTCGCTCCCTTCTCCTCCTGCCCTTAGTCTTTCCTGCATCAAGGTCCTTTCCAGTTTCCCTACTTAAGTTCTTTGTTGTTCGAGGATCCAATCCAGGATACCACAATTCATTTAGTGAGCTACAGATTTAACGTTCATAATTAGAAGAAAAAATATAGAAAAAGTAATAAAGGAGGAGGGGAGAAGGGCAGAAATAGAGTCTTTCAAACCTATTTCTCATTTCTATAACGTCAGATAAGGCCATTAACTAGCATGAGGGAAAGGAGGAGCCCGTTTACCAGCTTGTCCACAACCTGCGGAGTTTCTCGAATTTGCGCAGCTGCTTCTTGGGGTCTGGCTCCACACCCTCCCCAGGATCCTTGGCGGGTGAAGAACTGAGAGTGGGGCACGGCGAGCGGCACCCTGGCCGACTCGCGCCGCCCCCGTCTCGCCCCGACGGGCCCTAAGCGCGGTCACCGGGCGCGAGCCTCCTTGCCGCGCGCGCCACCGCCCCTCCCGCCACGTGACCGCGCGGCGCGGCCGCAACCGGGAAGGCGGCGCGGCGCCCGGGTCCCTGGCCCCGCCTGCTACCTCGGCGCCACCGTCTGAGCTCTCCCGGTTAGGATGCGGGGACTAGGAGCTCTGTGCGACTTGGACACCCATAATGTCCCCAGATACAGCGCAACCGAGTTACAAATAATAGCTCGAGACCTCGAGAAACGACAGGGCCGTGTGTGCGTCACTGAAGGTAAAATGAACTGGTTCAAAGCTTAAGCCTCTGCTGCTGCTGCTGCTAAGTCGCTTCAGTCGTGTCCGACTCTGTGCGACCCCAGAGACGGCAGCCCACCAGGCGTCCCCGTCCTTGGGATTCTCCAGGCAAGAACACTGAAGTGGGTTGCCATTTCCTTCTCCAATGCATGAAAGTGAAAAGTGAAAGTGAAGTCGCTCAGTCGTGTCTGACTCTTTGAGACCCCATGGACTGCAGCCCACCCGGCTCCTCCGTCCGTGGGATTTTCCAGGCAAAAGTGCTTAAGCCTCTAGGAGTCGCTTAAGAGAAGGATGGAGCTGAGCTGTAGCGGGGCTTTTGAAAAGAAGGATTTATTTCAGAGCCGAGGAATGAGGAGGCGTTGCAGGCCAAAGGAACTGCCAGGGCGAAGGCTAGGCAGTGGGAGGGAACCAGAGGGCAAGGCCTGGAGAACTGCTATTGAGGAGATCCATTCCTGTGAATTTCCTGAGAAAGACCCTACCTCCCTTCAACCCCACCCAAAACGTGCCAGTCATTAGCTTCCTCACCTGGTGCAATGATTTTGATATTTCCTAATACCTCACGCGAAGAGTTGACTCATTGGAAAAGACTCTGATGCTGGGAGGGATTGGGGGTAGGAGGAGAAGGGGACGACAGAGGATGAGATGGCTGGATGGCATCACCGACTCGATGGACGTGAGTTTGAGTGAATTCCGGGAATTGGTGATGGACAGGGAAGCCTGGCGTGCTGCGATTCATGGGGTCGCAAAGAGTCGGGCACGACTGAGCGACTGAACTGAACTGAATACCCGACAGGGCTTCCCAGGTGGCTCAGTGGTAAAGAATCTGCCTGTCAACGCAAGAGACGGGGGTTCAATCTCTGGGTCAGGAAAATCCCCTGGAGGAGGAAATGACAACCCACTCCAGTATTCTTGCCTGGGAAATCCCATGAACAGAAGAGCCCGGCGGGCTACGCTCCATAGAGTCGCGAAGAATCAGACACGACTGAGCACACACGCATGCCTGCCTGTAGCAGGTGATGTGGACCTATCCATGGGCCTGTCTCCCAGAATCCATCTTGGTTAAGAGATGCACGCGCACACGTGGGAGGGCCCTACCAGGAGGGCAAGACTCTCTCTGAGCCCTCCCATGTGTCTATTCACACATACCTTTCTCCTATAAACACTTAATTGTTTCACTACTTTACGTCTCTCTGTAGGAATTCATTTCTACACAGGTGAGGGGCCAGGGCCTTGTCACTAGTCACAGGCTCCTGGTGGCCTAGTGACTAGGATTCAGTACTCTCAATCCCAGAGCCTGACTTTCCGTCTCTGGCCAGGGAATCGAAATCCTGCGTCAAGCTGCTGCAGTCCCAGGCCACCTGAGATCACATTGTTTGTGTTCATCCTTCCACTAATACCACACTGACTGACTTTACTCTTTACGGCAAATCTTGAAATCAGTTACTTTAAGTCTTCTAACTTGGTTCTTCTTCATCGTCTGGTTATTCTAGTTTCTAGAATATAAATGTTACATTCAACTTATCCATTTTTATTTTAAAAGAGTATGTTGGAATTTATACATCAATTTGGAGAAAGCTGACAATAATATTGAGTCTTGAAATTCATGAACGCGGTGTGTGCATGCTAAGTTGGTTTAGTGGTGTCTAACTCTTTACAACCCTGTGGACCATAGCCCTCCCAGGCTCCTCTCTTCATGGGATCCTCCAGGCAAGAATACTAGAGTGGGTTTCCATACCTCCTCCAGGACATCTGGGCGCATCTCCTGCGTTGGCAGGTGGGTTCTTTACCACTAACACCACATGGGAAGTCCACAGACGTGGTATATCCACCTATTTGGATCTTTTGATTTCTCATTTTTCTTCATGCAGTTTGCACATATTTTGTTAGATTTTTGGTACCATTTAAAATAGTATTGTTGTTTTAATTTGTCATTACTGTATGGAAATACATTGTCTTTTCTGTATTGGCCTTGTATCCTGTGACTTTACTAATGTGACCTATTCAAGTAGCTTCTGTGTGGATTCTCTTTGGAATTTCTGCATAAACAATGTTAACTGAGAATAGCTGATTTATTTCTTTTAGCTCTGTACGTCTTTTATTTTCTTGCTTAATGAACGGCCTAGGACTTCCAGGATGACCAACTTGCTTTTTATTCACTAGTCTCACTTAACAAATTATAGTTTTCTAATCTCCCCTTCCATAAAAATAAACTCCTTAAAAAATAAACCTCTGGATGGATTTTAGGGATCTGTAAATCTTTTTAAAATATAACATTTTATGTTAGTATTTAGATCTGTATTTCCTTGAAGGAAGTGGGTTCATAGCTTACATGACTGTCAAAGGAATTTATATCATCGAAAGGATTAAGGAACTAAAATAAACCTTTAGTAAAAGCACAGGTATAATTTCCATGATCTTGTTTTTCACATATGCAGCAACCAGAGTTATTAAGAACAGGGTTTTGTTTTTTGGCTGTGCCATGTGGGATCTTAGTTCCACAACCAAGGATCAAACACATGGCCCCTGTGGTGGCAGCTCAGAGTTTTAACCACTGGACTGGCAGGGAAGTCCCCCAAGACAAGTGTTTTTTCCACCTTGCCCTCTCCCCGCTCAACTGGAAAGAATAAATAGTTCTCTGCAGATTTGACTCTTGTTAAAGATAAACACAAATTCAAATGTTGTTAGGCACTGGTGGTAGGACATGCTTAGAATGCAGAAGAAATATAGCCCCACTAAGGCCAATACCTTATTTCAAAGCCCACAAAAATAAAAATATACCAAGAAGGGCATAAGGGGGAAAAATGACTGTTTATGCACATGTCAAAGCTTATTAAGACACTTTCAAACCTATGCTCCCTACAGTGGAAGCACAGAGTCTTAATTACTGGACCACAAGGGAAGTCCCAGGACCCTTTTGAGAAACTGAATAAATCATGTTAAGAACTCTCATTCACAGAAATACAAAATGATTAAAAATTTGCCACACTTTTATCTCCTTAAGTTTGGTTTACATCACACTGCCTATTTAAACAAAAAGTTTACAAGTAGGTTTGGATAAAACTGAGACAAACAATAAGTAGGTTTAAGACTTTTTTTTTCCCAACTATAAATGTTAAAGCATTGTGATGAAAGCATTACATGAAAACCTTGGCCTAAAATTAACTAGCATATTTATATTTTTACGAGTCTTACAATGCATACAGTTTGGTATTAGATTCCATTATTTCCTTTGTTGAAGGAACATCATTATGAGACAATGTCAGTGTTAGGATGGATAAGTAGTAGCAATCACTTGACAAGAGGATTTAGTGAATCTTAGTGAAAAAAAGTCTTTTCAAAACAGATTAGTGGGAATTCCCTGGTGCTCCAATGGTTAGGACTCCATGCTTCCACTGCACAGGGCATGAGCATGGTTTGATCCCTGGTCAGGGAACTAAGATCCCACAAGCCACATGGATTGGCCAAAACAAACAAACAACAAAGTATTAGGGATCCAAAAGAAGATACACAGATGGAAGATGCTCAACATCATTGGTCGTTAGAGAAATGTGTAAAACCAAAATGAAGCTACGACTATGTGTCTACAGGATGGCTATTAGGTGAACAGTAGCAAGTGTTGGCAAGGATATGGAGAATTAGATCCCCAATACATGGATGGTGAGAATAGAAAGTAATGCAACCACTTTGGAAACCATTTTTGCATATCCTCAAAATGCTAAACTCAGTTGCAATATGACCTAGCAATCTCCCTCTTTGCTATTATCCAAGAGAGTTAAAAACATACATCCACACAAAAACTTGTGCACTGTTCATAAAACCTAATACCCAAAATGGATACAATCCAACTATGCTGCTGATGTAATGGATAAACAAAATGTGGAACAGCCATACAGTGGAATATTATTCAACCATATTAAGGAATGAGGTACTCATTAAGGCTTCAACATGGATGATCATGAAAACACTATGCTAAGTGAAAGAAGCCAGGTACGAAAAACCACATATTATATGATTTATTTATAGAAAATCTCCAGAATATGCAAATCTATAGCAACAAAGTAGACTAGTAATAGCAAGGGGCTAGGAGAAGGGAAGAATGGGCAGTGACTACTAATAGGTATGGGATGTCTTTTGGTTGGGGTGATGAAAGTGTTACAGAATGGGGTAGTTGCACAATCTTGTGAACATATTTTAAATGGACTGTACACTTTAAAATAGTGGATTTTATGATATGTGAGTTTAGCTTAATACAGAATAGGAAGGTCTGTATGTTCTAAGATGGTATAATATCCAAAATACATTAAATGGAAAAAAAAAAGATGACAGAACAGTTTGCATGTTATGCTACCATATGCTTAAAAGAAAAAAAGGAAGCACACACATGCTACCATATGCTTAAAAAAGCACACACACATCTAAACCAGTAACATTCTTTCCTAAAGGGAAGGAATCTAGCAGTGACTGAAGAACAGGTGGCCTGAAAGGGAAGCCTACCTTTCCAGTACAGATCTTCCTTATGTTGGGGTTACAGCCTGATGAATCCATCATAAGTTGAAAATATCCTAAGTCAAAAATGTGCTTAATAGGCCTGACCTACCAAACATCACAGCTTAGCCTAGCCTACCTTCCCCCCCCGCCCCCCCCCACACACTGTGGAACTTGAGATCCTAGTTCTGCTACCAGGGATGAACCAACACGCCTAGCAGTGGAAGCTCGGAGTCCTAACCACTGGACGACCAGGGAAGCTCCCATCCTAGCCTACCTTAAATATGCTACCTTAAATGTAAGAATACTTACATTAATTTACAATTGGGCAAAATCATCTTAACATAAAGCCTATTTTATAATAATGTGTTAACTGTCTCGTAAGTTATTGACCACTGAACTGAAAGTTAAGAGTAGAGTGGTTGCATGGTACAGAGTGGTGGTGAGTTTTATCGGCTGTTTACCCTTGTTATCACCTGGCTGACTGGGAGCTGCAGCCACCCTCGCTGCCCACCATCACAGGTAACATGCTGCATGCAGATCGCTAGCCCAGGAAAAGATCAAAATTCAAAGCATGATTTTGAGAGAGTCGATTCCTAGGCAGGTTGATAGCAAGCCCGGGGTCCCTGAGGAAAAGAGGGATCTGGGGCTCTCAAAGAGGAGATAAGGGTCTGGAATTCTCAAGGAGGAGGAAAGGACAAACTTTTTTTCTACATTCCTTAGCAAGGATTATATAATAACAATGTATCCAGCTTGAGGACAGTTACTTCTTGAAAACCTTCTGGCTAATCCTGTTACCTTAAAATGTAAATTATGGGAGGGGTCTAGTAAGATCTTTACAACCTTGAGACATTCTTTGATTTATTGTAATAACTAATTAAAAAAAGGATATAACTCCCTTGCTTAGACTAGCAAGGGGGGCACTCTCCGTCCCCCTTCTGATGTCCGTGTCAGAAGCTTTCTCTGTCCTTTTTATACTTTAATAACACTCTGCTACACAAAAGCTCTTGAGTGATCAAGCCTGGTTCCTGGTCCCGAAGCTAAATCTTCTTCAGATGTCACAAATCAGACACCATTCACCATAAGCTATCAATTTCTAGTGTGTATGTTCTCGCTTTTGCTCCATCATAAAGTCAAAACATCCTAAGCTGAACCATTTTAAGTTGGGTACCATATGTATATGCTTTTGTACATTTTGAATTATATACAGAGTCCAAGTATTACCATTTTTTTTTTTAAAGAAAGAAAAATGGAAAATTGATGTTTTATCTTTAACCTGTGTTTTATTTTAAGAGATCATCTTGATTTTCTTCTGTAATAAACTTTTAAAGTTTTAACTCTCAATCCTTAATAGTACTATTCATTATATTTGAGTTTAGCTTTCTCATAGAGAAAAAAACCCAAATATAAACCTTTATACTATCCACCTCCTAGTCTAACAGCACAATTTCAATAAGAAAGTTTTCTTGATAACAATAATTTATGTGACATCGGCAGAGAGATGTCAAGAGTGACTGTGCAGTGGCCATTCTTGTTAAGAACTGTGATCTTTGACCCAGTGCTCAATCCATTTCAGTATCTGACTGATATTATCCTCTAGATCTTCTGGTTTATTGCTCGGCAGTTGATGCACTATTTCCTCCTTGTAGGATGCTAAGGCTTCTTCATGAAGAACTTGAAAAATTTCACACTGAACATTATCTTTTAGTTTCTTCTCATTATAACCCCTAGAAGGCAAAGAGGAAATAATCTGAATGGCATTAACTAAAGTTTTAGGAACAAATTAGAAATTGGACACTTCAGAATCTACACACTTTTTGAACACATGAAGAATCACACAAAAATAGTTCTTAGTCTCTTTACCTAGAAATAATAGGTTGGCATTCCTCCTACAATTTGTCATTCAATTAGCAAACATCTACTTACTTCAAGCCAGATGCCCAGCTATGAGATTACACAGTCTGTAGTTATGGTTCTAAATTTTAAAAGTTAGAGGAATTAAGATATAGACAGATAAATAAATGGCATATAATAAAATGTACATGATAAAAAATATCATATACTAACTGGGTACTAGATCACACAGATATATCTGTAGTTTACCAGTTCCAAAGACACTGAAAAAATTAACTTGTATAATCTTTAGGAAGATGTAAATTAGCCAGCTAGTTAGTGAAATGAGTAAGGAAAATTCAGATTCAAATTAATTCAATTTTGTAACAATCAAAATTAGATTGAACTACTCAAAAAGTGATTAACTTTATGAAAAGACAGCTCACAGAACGGGAGAAAATTTCTGCAAATCTTATATCTCACAAGGAACTTTTTTTTTAAATACATAAAGAAATCTTACAACTTAATAAACAAGGCCAAATAATCCAATTAAAAATTGGGCAAAAGGTCTAAATAGATATTTTTCCAAAAGATATACAAATGGCCCATAAGCACATGAAAAGGCACTCAGTATCATTAGCCATTAAGGAAATGCAAATGAAAAGTACAATGCGATACTACTCCATATCCACTAGGATGGCTACAATCTAAAAGACAATAGCAAGGATGTGAAAATGCTGGAGGCTTCATACACTACTCTCGGGAATATATAGTGCAGTCACTGTGGAAAATGTCTGACAGTTTCTCAGAAGGTTATACATAGCTATTTAACACATGACCCAGAAATCCTATTCCTAGAGAAACTTCAATACCCAAGATAAATAAATGAATGCATAATATTCACAGAAAAACACATGCATGAATGTTTATAGCAGCATTATACAACCCAAGTGTCTATAATCTGATAAACAGGTAAATAAAATATGGTATATCCATATAATGGAATATTATTTGGCAATAAAAAGAAAAGAAGTACCGGTACATGCTACAACACAGATGCACCTTGAAAACATTATGTTAAATAAAAGAAGCCAAACACAAAAGATCACATTTTATATGATTTCATTCATATAAAAAATCCTGAATAGGCAAATCCACAGAGATAGAAAGTAAAGCTGGGACTGGGGACTAAGGGGAGATGGGCAGTGACCGCTAATGGGTATGGGTTTTTTTGAGGGGGGAGGTGGTGAACATTTTTAAAAATTGGTTATAATGATGGATATACAACTCTGTGAATACACTGAAAACCACTGAAGTGTATGCTTCAAATGGGTTGTACAATTCATATGGTATGTAAATTTATTTCAGTAAGTTTTCTTTAAATAGGTGATTACTCATTAAAAAAAATTAAATAGGTGATTAATTTTTTCAGTGTTTAAAAACAAGACTGAAAAAAAAAGACTGCTTTCCTCATACTTTAATCTTTATTTACATAAAATTTAATTTTTAATAAAAATGTTAAGTGGTTTTTGAGAAAAGGCATATGTACCATATTGTCTCTGTTACTTCTCTGTTCAAATATTTTTAATGGCTTTTCCTGCTTAAAGAAAGATGATGAAAGCTTCAGGTATTATTCCCACCTAACGTTTCTGTATATTTCATACTATACTTTTTTGTGCAAGGATTGACTTCCCTTGTAGCTCAGATGGTAAAGAATCTGCCTGCAATGCAGGAGACCCAGGTTTGATCCCTGGGTTGGGAAGATCCCCTGGAGAAGGAAATGTCAACCCACTCCTGTCTTCTTCTCTGGAGAATTCCATGGACAGAGGGAGCCTGGCAGGCTACAGTCCATGGGGTTGCAGAGTGCGACTCACACACACACACACACACACACAATTCAACGGTGTTTAGTCAGAGCTGACTATGATCACTGAGAACACAAATTCTGAACCTGAACTTAGTTAGGCAAACTTCTGGAATTTTCCTTCCAGAAACTTCTCTCTAAATTCCTTTAAAATTCCCCTTTTGCCACAGCTTGAATCAAAAGACAGTGGGGAAATGTTTTCCATAAAACTTTGCTTTTTTGGTTATTCTAGATTAAGCCTGATGCTCTCCTGGAAAGGATGAACTCAAATATATTGTGAAATGTTAATTTATCTTGTTAGTTTTTCATAAGTTTTCTCATTTCTGTTGTGAGGATGATTTAAGTGGGTAATTTTCATTCCATAGCAAAGAATATGCTATTGTCTTGGCTGTTTTCCTAGAGAAGTTTTACATTTGGGAAAAAGCATGACTAAACACCGTTGCTATATAGTACATTTTACTGAATCAGACTGTCAGTTAGGGTCTTCATTTACTCAGAAACTACTGCTTGTGTTTTATAAATGCATCTTTTTCTCTTAGGTTCAGAATGTTGGTACTATACAGACTTGGTTTATAATGAGAGTGAGTGAGTGAAGTCGCTCAGTTGTGTCGGACTCTTTTCGACCCCATGGACTGTAGCCCACCAGGCTCCTCCCTCCATGGGATTCTCCAGGCAAGAGTACTGGAGTGGGGTGCCATTTCCTTCTCCAGGGGATCTTCCTGACTCAGGGATCGAAGCCGGGTCTCCAGCATTCCAGGCAGATGCTTTAACCTCTGAGCCACCAGGGAAGCCCCTTATAATGAGAACAAAATATAAAGTAGTCACATTTTCAAATAGAACCTTTTTGATGTTAGTAGTTGCCAACTTCAGGAATCTGAATAAAAGTTTATATAATACTTCAAGAATTTAATGTTTTTCCTTTCTTACCTATTTTCAAGTCTTTTGTACAAAATACTGTTATCTGTTTTCAGGACAAATACTATATGAAACCAGCGTTCAGGGAAGAAATCACAACCATGGTAATCAACAATAACTCCACCTTCACTCATTTGGTTTTCTAGCTCATCAACTACCTGTAAGAAAGGGAAAAAATAAAGATAAATACTCTTTTAAAAACTGAGGTCAAAAAAATAAATAAATAAGCTAAAAAAATATTATCGCCTCAGTATTCAATTAAAAAAAATACCTAAGGTCAACTTTCCTATTAAAATTTTTTTTAATGTATACTTTATTTAAAAAATTGTACTTACTCTATCTTCATCTAAAATGGGACAGTCATACTCTTCATCATAGCCATCATATAACTGCCCTAAAAGAGATTTACATTGGAGTATTAAAGTAGTCTTCTTGGTAACTTTCAGTAATTTTCAATTACTTTTTTAGAGATAAAAGAGGGCACTAATACAACAGTGTCACACAGACACCAAATATAATGAGCAATGCTGATAAATTAGAATTTTGTCTAGAAGGAAATTTGGATAACAGTTTCAAAACTGAAACCATCTACAGAGAACCAACTTCAGTATTTGTGGTGCTATAAGAAGAAAACATTAGTTTTGTTGAGTCTCAGATTGGTGGTGAGAGGGATACAAACACTCACATACATTAACAGCAGATTAAGTTCCAAACTTATTAGGCCAAGGATATGAAACTTATTAAAAGCAACAACTGGTGCTTGATTCCATGAATGAACCCTTTGCCACTGAGGTCACATTCATGGGGTTTGGGGAAGGAAAGTCAGTATACAGATGCTCCTGAACGTCTAGATTTCCAGCATCCCCAAAAGCCAAGGGTTAAATTTCAGAAGATAAAACAAGAATGATGGGGGCAGACATAAAGAAGGCAAATTTAAATCTAACATAAAAACTTTCCAATAAATTCGTTTTCTTTCAAATGAAGTGTGTCGTAAGGAGGTGAGACATACCAATCCCACCCTCAGCCTGAATAGGCATGTCCCCAGGAGGCAGACTTAGATCATCCTTTTAGCCATCTCAAAACACATGCTATAGTCTTCTACCTCTTCCCCTCAACAATGTGGCACAGGTTGAAATCAGCTTAAAATGAGCATAAGTTCTGAAGTGACAAAAGGGTAGTCCCGAGGGTCAGTGGAAGGCAGAGGCAATTTTAACTGTCTTCTCTGCAGGGTCTGTGGACTGATTCTGAGCACACGAACCACTTCTCTAGCACCCTAGTGTGACCTCTGACTTCTTGGGTTACTGTTCAGCTATCAGAGACTCTTTCCTGCTAAAAAGTTAAACTGTCTTGGTATGGGGAAAACTGGTTAACAATATAGAAAATAATCTAAACCCTTACTTTACATCACAAGTTCTAGGTGGATTAAAAAGTTAATTACTAAACTAAACTTTACAAAGGAATGATTCATTTGAGTTTGTGGAAAAAATAACTGATTCAAATAAATAAAATGTTAAATCTCTGAAGAATTTTTTTTTTTAAATAGCAGGGAGAAATATTTATACTAGGACAAAGGACTGAAATGTAGATTATATAAATTTCTCAAAAAACAGTAACCTAATAATAAGAAAACAATTCACACATAATGGAAAAATCAGTAAACTATCCATGAAAAAAATGTTGGACTTTCCCAGCTACTAAAGAGATGCAAATTTAAATGAGTCTTTTTATAACTGTTATATTATGTATTTAGTAAATTGACTGAAAATGTGTAATTATTTTTTAGAGTGAACAGTGCATTTTTATTATACATTTTAGATTCATACATTTCAAATATGCTTTTAAAGCTTAAGTTCAATACAAGATAAAAAATGTATATATAGCAGCGGCTCTCGGGCACAGAATTTAGGAGACTGGAGCAGGCTTTTTCCCGAGCACACTGTGAACAGTATGTTATGAGCCATGCCAGTGGAATGTTTCCTTCTGACCTAAATGCCTTTTTTTATTGGATTTTATTACAGTGAACAGCTTTAGAAGGTGTAATATTGCTAGTAGAAAAGAAGACTTAAAATAAGTTAACCACCTGTATTTTCTTGAAGTCTTTAAGAGCTAAATGACCCCCTTTTCTCCTAATAGAGCTCTAAGATCGTCTTAATGAAAATAATATTGTCCATAAACTATCTGGAGCATCATCAGCCTAAGAACCACTGTTCATGGTTATTCACTGTCCTTCTGGCTTCACAGGAAGAGGTAATGGTATGATGGATTTCTCAGTTTCCTTGGATAGTGCTTTCCTCATATTGTAAAGAGTTCTTATCTGGCTCCCCATTGCGCGCTGAATAGTACTCTCGATTTTGTGTACATGCTGTAGCCTAGCTGCTTGTACATCTTGACAGCAACTGGGTTAGACACTCTTACAAAGAGATCAACAAAAAACCCACCCTTTCTTTCTGCAATCTCTAGTAACTCCATAAGTTTAGCAGGCAAACCACGGCGCCGAAATTCCGGGGCAACGGCAGAGCTGTGACGTGCCCGCGCCATTCTTCCCTGGCCACTGAGCCTCTGCTTTGCCCGTGGTATAACCCATTAACTCTCCACCAGGGGCCTCTGCAACGACGAAGGACTCTAGCCAGGCACTCTAAGTAAAAAGGAATCCCGTAAGTTTCTCTAAGTGGATCCAAGTTAAATGCTGTTGAAGCAAAACAGGTCGTTGCACCGCTGCACCCACGGGAACCGGCTTACCGCAACACCACACCCGGCCGGCCCTGGAAATCTGTAATTTTTTCAAGAAAAATGTCCTGTCCAGAGATTTCTTTGACCTCTGAATTTCTAACCAGAAAAAAGTATAAAAGATGCTTTAAAATATTCAACAACAGTGAATTAGTTAAATCTTGTTTACTAACTGGCTGAAGTATGTAATTAAACTTAAGTAAATTAGGTTATTAAATTTCTCCATTATTTTTACATTACTATATATATATATATATATTTCACAATGCCACAAAATGAAGAATACCTACCGCTGATTTTGTACTATGTGGGAATCTGGGGTAGATAAATGTTCCTTCATATAAGTCCAAACTAGTATATGTTGTCTAATATACAACTTTTAATATATGTTGTCTAAAATAAAACTATAGCAGTATTAACTTTATTATTAAAAGTCTTTATGTATTGCAATGCTGAAATGCAGGATTTCTTAAAATCATGTTAATACATTTTAATAGTGTAACCCAAGCTTTCAAACATTCATTTCAAAAAACATTTATCAAACACCATGTCTAGTAATTACAGAGGAAATGAAGATATAATAGTGAACAAATTGAACACCAACTTATAGTCCTTCCCGTCAACAGTTTACAGTAATATGAGAGATGATAGACAAGTAACCTGGAAATCGTAATATTTAATGCTGTGGATCATGGTGCTTTGGGCAATAAGATGGGCATCTTTTAGGTGAGGAACATAAGCAGGATATTTGGGGAAGCTCCCTGGAGGAGGTAACTTCTAAATAGAAACTTGAAGCTAAGGAAAAAAAGGTAGGTAAGATGACCCTTCATTCCCAGGTGGCTCAATATGTAAAGAATCAGCCTGCCAATGCAGGAGACTCAGGAGACACGGGTTCAGTCCCTGGGTTGGGAAGATCCCCTGCAGTAGGAAATGGCAACTCACTCTAGTATTCTTGCCTGGAAAATCCTAAGGACAGAGGAGCCTGGTGGGCTCCAGTCCGCAGGGTCACAAAAAAGAGTCAGACACGACTTGGCAACTAAACAATGAGATACTCAGATTCAGCACTAATGGTCTTGAGGATAGTTCAGTGGTACCAGGGACACAGCATCAATGGTCTTATGAATGGAAGAGGGGTTTCAAACGGATTTTTTAAACTATCAAGATTAGAAGCCAAGTGCATCTGGGTAGCATGTGAATGCATTTTTAAGTGTGGTGGGACAGGAATCAGGAGTGAACAGTCAGGGAGGACTACAGAGCATCTAAACATTAATTTGGAAATGTCCAGGAACTATCCAGATGGTTACATCTAGTAGATGTCTAGAAATTAGGCTTAAGTTTTAATTATAAATCTAAGAGTCACCAGCAAAAAGAACTGATCAGTATGAGTCAATGAGATCACTAGATGGAGAGGCAGGATTACAAGACCACAGAGGAAAAGAGATACATGGTGGGAAAGTGAGAATCAGATGAAAGGATTGGGATAGCAGTGTTGGTGAGAGGACAAGGAATAAGTTAGTTTCAAAGTCTTCTAGTGCTAGGTGATTAAAGTGAGGGGAAAAATGAGATACACAAAGGTTAAAGTGGGAACGGCAAGCTTTTTCTATAAAGGGCCAGACAGTAAATATTTCGGAATTTACAGCTTACTCTTTAGCTAGTGGCTCCTACAAAACCAGGAGCAGCTTGCCAACCCTTGGGTTAGAAACACATCAAGATTTTAAGTGTTGTGAGCCAGATATTTGAAATGCATCTAATGTCTAGATCCATGAGCATGCTGGGTTTAGGGACAGAGGCTGAAGATTGATAAACTAGTGGCAGAAAAAGTAAGGATGCTGATAACAAGTGTAATTAAATGACTGCACATGGGAAAGGACAGTGAGGAACGCAGACTGAATGAACAGGGATAAGAGAAGCAGCCTTGGTCCCTCCACAGTCAGGACTCTCTCTAGTTTTATTAAGCTTAATTCCCCACCTAATTTTTCCTGCTTTAGTTCTAAGCAACATAGATGGTCTCTTACAAATAAATAATACAGAAATTTAACATGATTACCAGGATGGCAATAAACTCCATTTAGGCACATTCATTTTAAACCAGTTTTGTTTTGGTCTCATGACTTACAGCAGGTTTCTAAACCTGAAATACTATGGGACATTTTGAGCTTGGCCATGAAATTAAGACACTTGCTCCTTGGAAGAAAAGCTGTGACCAACCTAGACAGCCTATTAAAAAGCAGAGACATTACTTTGCCAACAAAGGTCCATCTAGTCAAAGCTATGGTTTTTCCAGTATTCATATACAGATGTGAGAGTTGGACTATAAAGAAAGCTGAGTGCAGAATAACTGATGCTTTTGAAGAGTGGTATTGGAGAAGACTCTTGAGAGTCCCTTGGAATGCAAGGAGATCCAGCCAGTCAATCCTAAAGGAAATCAGTCCTGAATATTCATTGGAAGGACTGATGCTGAAGCTCAAAGTCCAACACTTTGGCCACCTGATGCAAAGAACTGACTCATTGGAAAAGACCCTGATGCTGGTAAAGATTGAAGGAGGGAGGAGAAGGGGACGACAGAGGATGAGATGGGTGGATGGTGTCACTGACTCAATGGACATGAGTTTGAGTAAGCTCCTAGAGTTGGTGATGGACAGGGAAGCCTGGGGTGTTGCAGTCCATGGGGTCGCAGAGTTGGACACGACGAGCGACTGAACTGAATTCGTTATGCAGACAGAGGACTGTCCTGTGAATTGCAGGATGTTCAGCAGAATCCTTGGCATCGACCCATTAGAGATCAGAAGAAAACCTCCCACTCCAGTTGTGACAAGCAAAAATGTCTCAGAATATCCCCTAAAGGACAAAATCACCCCATTGAGAAACAGTGCTTTGTAGAAGATTGAGTGGTTTCCCTTAAAACATATTACCATTTGGGAAAAAATGAGGCAGCTGAATGTCTCAGACTATCTCCTAGTTAGATTTTCAGATATATTCAAATGGCATCTGTGGGGGAAAAAAATCTTGTACATTTTGAAAAATCTAATAAAGCACATCATCTAATGTTAAATCAGACCAGAAATCCTTTATCTGGCATAATAGGAGGAAAAATGCCCCATTTATAAGGAAGATTCCATCTCATTAAATAACTCATCAATAAAATACAAACAGAATGGTCAAGACCATGCACCATCAAGGCACACAACTAAAATGGTTTGCGTGTAAGCAGAGACTCAATGAAGAGGAGAGTGTCTTATTGTGGATTATCCTTGCTCTCAATGTTATTCATGACAGATTATAATTTCATTAAGTTTAGGAACATTAAATTGGGTGAGAACCGGAAGACATGACTGAAACTGACTACTGTATGTAACTCTGAGAGGAGGAAATGGCAACCCACTCCAGTATTTGTGCTGGACAGAAGAGCCTGGCAGGCTACAGTCTATTGGGTCACAAAAGTCAGACATGACTTAGCGACAAGCACACGTATGACTCTGAAATCACTTATCAAAAATAGTAAAGTTGCACAGGCAAAGGAACAAACCAGATTTCATATGGTTATAAAATGCAGAATGACGAGCTACACACAGTAGCAAATAAAGACCTAAGTTTTATCAACTATAATTGGAACACCAAACCTGGGTTAAAAATATAAGCATGATACTAGCTTATAGTATCAAGAATACGATGAGCAAAGATACATAACTGACCTGCAAAAAGGGAAGCTGGGAAAAAACTTAAAATTTTTAAGTAGTGAGATACTGAGAGACACACCAAGGATCCTTGAATATAAGCAAAGGAATAGAAAAATGGATGAGTGTTAGTCACTCAGTCATGTCTGACTTTTTGCAACGCTGTGGACTGCAGCCGGGCAGGCTCCTCTGTCCATGGCATTCTCCAGGCAAACACACTGGAGTGGGTACCCATTCCCTTCTCCAGGGGATCTTCCCGACCCAGAGATCAAACCCAGGTCTCCTACACTGCAGGCAGATTCTTTACCATCTGAGCCGCCAGGGAAGCCCAAATGGATAAGGTTCACTATAAATAAAAATCCTGACCAAGTGGTCTCTCTAAAAAGCAGACATGGTTATACCTCAGCAATCTGAAAGAATGGCCCGTAAGAGTGACCCAACACCAGAGATCATACTATGATCTAAACATGTGAAAACACTAGAAGTGTCTATAATGGTAAGGAGTAGACTACAACAACTTCAAGTTTTTCCAACTGCTATTTCTGTTGGTGATGAGGTGGAAAACTGCATTTAAATTAAAAAAAAAAAAAAAAACTAAGAACATAATTGCCAAAGTACCAACAATTAAATGCACGAATTGCAACTTTATTTTTTACACTTAAAGGGTGACGAGAAACCATTACTAATCCTATTAAACAAAATCTAACACAACAGCTCAATCGAAAAGTATGGTAAGCATATTTACTCATTAAATACTATTCTTTCTAGAACACAACATGGAAATATCTAGCATGCATGTTTAATCTCAGTACAATAGATTCAAAACCAAGTATACATGTTACATGCGTCAAGGCTAGATTACAAATTATCATAGTCATCGTCGTCGTCATCATCGTCATCATCATCATCATGTTTCCTTTTCAATGCATTTGATGCTTCATTGGCAGTATTTTGTGATGAGACCATGTTAGTGGTAATAAGAATATTTTTGGACCCAATTAATGATGGGTTAATTAGAACATTCTGAACTGCTGATGTTGCAGGAATTGATGCTTTTACAGCTGGGGACTGTGAAGTGGGCATCTGTACTGTGAACCTTTGCCCTGTGAGGGACACTGGAGTCCCTACTTTAGTTGAAACGGACATAGCTTGTGGGGTTGGTGTGCCAAGCGTGGGAGTACTTGGTCTGCTAGTAACGGAACCAACACTTAACCGTGGAACTGTTATTCTTCCTGCAGAAGTAGATGCCTTTTTTTGTAAAGACTTAAGTCTGTAATTTGGAGCAGTCAAGCAATATCTATCAGGCGGCAATCTAGGACCTGAGTATGGCTTGATCAATGGCAAAGGGGTTTGATTTCTTTGCCTTGCAATATCTAATAAAAAATCTCTTGGGGGAGGAGAGGTAAAAGCCTGGTCAGCACGACACTGGATTGCCAATCGCACATCATCTGCATCAACAGTAGCTTTCTTAGCATGACTTGAATAAATTTTTGCATCATCTAGAATTGTGGTCACATATCGGAAGGCAAACTCCAACATCTGATTTATAACTCTTGGTTCATATTCTGTAATCCCCATATCCTTCAGGATTTGTGCCATCATCTGTGCATCTTTCGGCATGCTCTTGGGAGAAGCCATCTTGCCAGACTCCATGATATCCGGTGATCAAACTTTACATCATTTGGAAAAAATATGTACATTAGATCAAATGTGAAATAGTTACTATACTAGCAACTGTCAGGAACTTTAAAAATTTTAAATACAAGTTTTTAAAAATAGAAATTAAAAAATGTTACATCTTTTCAATTTTAATGAGGCACATTTAAAGTTCCCTTTACTTAAATTTATGGAGTTTCTACCCATTAGAGAATATAAAAAGATGAAGACACAAATAATGGAAGTAATCAAAGACTGGGAAAAATCAGGGAAAAAAGGTAAAAACATATACTTTAAAAATATGTGCAGGTGCTTGCAGGCATGCATCTATCAAACTAATCTAAGACCGTAGTACAGCCGTATCCTACTGCCTGAATTCAAAATTCTGTCCTTCCAGTAAGCTCATAGGCTATCTTTCTCTCTATACATATATGCTTAGCACAACTCACAATTCTCTTCCTCACATTCAAACAGTCCTATCTTCATGGAAGCTGTTCCAGTTATTAGTGTCCACAAAAACTGCTAGCCAATTGCAGAGGGGATGCAGCGGTCAAAATAACCAGGACACAGCATGAGACAATATGTTCTATTTCTATGTCCCCAACGGAGCATAAATTCCTTCATGGAAAATTTTCTCTTTCTCACAAATAAATACAGTGCTAATACTTCATTATTTGTCTCTCACTTTTTAAATAAACAAACCTAACACCAAAGTATCCCTTACCTTCTCGAGCTAAATCACCCACATTAACGTATTTCAGTCCTGATCTTGATGCAAGTTCTTTGCCTAATGTAGTTTTTCCAACCCCTGGTGTACCTGTAAGACAAGCCACAGAAAAATACTGTTCATGAAATACTCATTAGACTTTAGCCACTGATCTGCCCTTAAGGTTCTCAACAACGGAAATGAAAAGTTTCCTAATTAGCAATCCTATACGAACACACACCATAATCTAATGAACTACCCAAAGCCTGCTGGCTATCAGAATTTCACCCAGTGTATCTGATTTTACCAGAGCAAGTGGGGCTTGGGAGAATCTGATGCCAATCACAGACTGTTTGCCATCATGGAAATTCCCAGAGTAAAATTAGCCACCTCAAATAAACTGCCACCATTTATTTGTTTTAATGTGTATACATACATACACATTGCATGCAAATATATCAATACATCCACATAGCATGTATTTCCTTCTCCTACATAAATGGCAATACTATACATTGTTCTTCACCTTCCCTTTTTCATATTGCTTCAAGACAAATAATCATACCCTTAATTTTCAGCTGTTCAGATTTAATGCCGCCGAAATTATAAAATCTGGTTATTATAATTAAAGATAAAAGGAATAAATTCAGGTCAACCTGTAAGGAAAATAACATTTTACCTCCAGTCCACTATAATACACCAAGTTTGAATCCTAAATTCACCATGTTTTCAATAAAATGCTCACGTTTATATTTTTGACGATATGGTTTAATATTAAAAAACTAAGATACTGTCTGACACAAACAAAATGTTGTAAAACCTTCCTCTTAAAGGGCAGGCTAAATGTTAATTTGTTGACGTTAATCTGCTGCTCTCAGAAACAGACAAGACTTATGTGCTGCCAGTATGCTTGTTTTGTTAAAAGATACACCTGCTTTGTTTCCACAAAGAGCGCCTCAATTTTGTATTGCAACAGCATCTACACCCATTAGATTTTGACATGAATGTCCCGTGGTGCTATCACCTACTACAATTTAACAGTTAAACATTTTCAGAGTTAAACAAATTAGAAATAATATTCTTAAAGTCACTATGCGGCATTTTAGGGCCCCTCATATATAACAGGCGCCTTGAGCATGGATCCAAAGACCCAGAAGAAACCCCACCATCATCCCGGGAATTTTACAGCATCTCTGGACGAGAAACGACCAGAGATGCTCAGTCGATGCCTTCTATTCTTAAAATTTAAAAAGCACCTGAAGCAACCTCAGCTAGCGTGTATGACAAATGAATCACCCACAGCACAAACATCCGACTCCTTTCACCTGACTCTCAGATACAAAGGAAAAATGAGAGGCAGCTCAAGAAGCCTCAAGACCTAATGATGGCATCCACCATTAACAGATCTACTAGGGGCCAGATACTGCTTTATGCTATTTAGCTAACAACCCAAAGACAACCCTACCAAGTAAAGCAACCGCCATTTTACAAACAAAAACGTGATTAAGAAAGACTAGGCAGCTTGCCAGAAAAGGGAGCTGGATCCATCTACCTCTCTCCGCCTCACCGAGAAGGCCACCTCTCGCCAACAGAATTAACGTTCGTCGTCCCCTCCCCCCGCCTCCCGCAAAACCGCCGCGAGGGCCGGGTCCAGAGGCCCTGACGACGACAACCCCGCCACGCGACCCTCGCCGAGCCTCGCCACAGAACACTAAGCGAGCCCCTCCGGGCCAGGCCCCAGAGCACTCGGCGTGCCGGGCCAGCCCAGCCCCTCGACAGCACCCCACCGCGCGCCCTGACCGGTGAGCAGGATGTTCGGAAGCAACATGGTCCTCGCGGCGCTGGCTCCGTACGCCTCTGCACACGCGCCCTACACTCTCCTGGGAGGGGTCGGCTGGGGCGGGCAACGGCAAGCGCCAGCGGCCCGGGGTACTCGAGGCCTGGAGGGGCGCTCGAGACCACGTCCGTCGCCTCGTCACCCACAGTTGGTTACCCGGCCCTCGAGGAGACGCTTCAATCGCAGGGTCCGAGATACCGGCACCGGTCGGGCCGGCGCTTCGAGTCAGGCAATGCGCTGGATGCCTAAGACAGTCGCTCTGTTGGCGGCCCCGCCCTCCGGACTGGGTCGCGGAAGCGCCGACAGATCTGGAAGGTCCCCGGGGGGCGGGGCCTCTGAGAGGCTTCCGCGCTGAGCTCGGGCAGGGCCGGGTGGCTTGCCTTCCACCTGGAGCAGAGCCTGGGCTCCACCGCTCCCCTCGGCCCGCGAGGGGATGCAGCTACCCGAAAGTAAGGCTGTCGTTGCTGCGGCTGTGGTGTATATATGTCCTCGAGACGCGAATCCCTGTCTGCCTTCACGCCTCCCGGGCTCTCGTGGCTCCTCCTCCCGAGCTGCCCATCCCATCTGGGGGTGAGAGGGTGGGGGGGCTGAGCTCTGGCCTGGAGCAGAGGCACGGGAGTTCGTCTGGACTCTTGCCTGACTAGCAGCCTGACCTTGGACAAATATTTCAGCTTAGTTATCTCCAGTGCAGTGTGTAGGGTGGTGGTGGGTGTGCTAGAAATACTCTTCAAGGTCTCTTCTGCCGCTGACATCTCATTTCAGGAACCTGGTATCCTCAAGGACAGTTGCCTAATTTTTAAAGGAGGTAACTGTCAGCCTTGTTTTCAAAGAGCAACTAGAATTCTGACCAGAACAAGTCTGTCTCTCTTATTTCGACCTCTTATGTTCACTCAAAGAGGTGCTTTTTCCACCTATCTACCTCTTTGAAACTGCAGAGCAAAGACGTTCCCAGTCTTGAAAAATTTGTGAGTGTATGATTTGCTTTCTAGTGTGTGGAAGTGTTTACACATAAATTACGTGTGTCTCCAAACTATAAAGCTCAGTTTACAGGTTTTTAGACTTTAAAAAACTTTCCTTCTGGCAAACTTAAAATTGCTGAGTTTGCCAGTTTATATAAACATTGAAGAACTATGAAATTCAGAAGAGTGTTGCCAAAAAAATGTCTTGATGACGTGTTCAAAAATGAACAAACAGTTACAGAAAAACTTTACAGTAAAATATCAAGCCTTGTCTAAAGTCAGTGATAAGTCTGAATTCATTGTAAGGTGCTTTTTTGGTTATTTGAAATTTTAGGAAAATTTTTGAAATTTAAAGTGTGGGGAAAAAATTGGTTTATTTATTTTTGGCTGCCCTGGGTCTTCCTTGCTGCATGCAGGCTTTCTGTAGTTGCGGTGAGTAGGAGCTGCGCTCTGGTGGCAGTGTGTGAACTTCTTGTTGGGTACTCCCCTCCTTTAGAGTGTGTGAGCTCAGTAGTTGCAGTTCCGGGGCTTAGTTGCTCTGGCATGGGGGATCTTTCCAGACCAAGAGTGGAACTGATGTCCCCTCCATTGCAGGGCACAGTTCTTAACCACTGGACTACCAGGGAAGCCCTGAAGTGTGGAAAATTTTAATTTTCAGTATAAAAACTGCACAAAGAGAATTGTTTAATTTTTCTTAACAACAAAACAGAAGTACACAAATGTCTGATTTTTCTTTGTTATCTAATGCAGTACCGAGTTCATGTGAAAAATGTATCTATGTAGATAATTATAGTCATTAAAAATAAAATTCACTTTACCATTTTGATTTCTTACTGCATGTATATTTACTGTATTCTCTTTCACTAACTCTTGAGCCTTTATTATGTTCTTGATTTTAGCAATATATATTACTGTATTTCTGTTTTACAATTTTCTGAATTTGAGATTTTTTTTCTTTTTTTGCCCCTAGGTGAATTATACTTTAATGTACTACAGGTTGTATACTACGGATGGGAACTATTGAAGTTTATAATGTCAAAAACTTTTTTTAGACCAAAGGTATCTTCCACAAAGGTATGATACACTAAAATGGCCATGTGATAGTTGCCCAAAAGGAGTTATGAATTTTTGAATATGTTCCTAATGACTTGTTACTGCAATCAAAGTAACAGTGCCCTGTATTTATTATAATTAGTGATTTAAAGACTTTAATAATAAATTGTGAAACAACTGTGCACTGAAAACACAACCTTAATTTTTTTTTAATTTATTTATTTAAATTGGAGGCTAATTACTTTACAATTTTGTAGTCGTTTTTGCCATACATTGACATGAATCAGCCATGGGTGTACATGTGTCCCCCATCCTGAACCCCACTCCCACCTCCCTCCCCATCCCATCCCCCGGGGTTGTCCCAATACACCAGCTTTGAGTGCCCTGTTTCACACGTTAAACCTGGACTGGTGATCTATTTCACATATGGTAATATACATATTTCAATGCTCTTCTCTCAGATCATCCTACCCTCGCCTTCTCCCACAGAGTCCAAAAGTCTGTTCTTTATATCTGTGTCTCTTTTGCTGTCTCACATATAGGGTCATCGTTACCATCTTTCTAAAATCCATATATATGCATTAATATACTGTATTGGTGTTTTTCTTTCTGACTTACTTCACTCTGTGTAATAGGCTCCAGTTTCATCCACCTTATTAGAACAAATTCAAATGTATTCTTTTTAATAGCTGAGTAATATTCCATTGTGTATATGTCCCAGAGCTTTCTTATTCATTCATCTGCCGATGGACATCTAGGTTGCTTCCAAGTCCTAGCTATTGTAAACAGTGCTGTGATGAACATTGGGAATGAAAGAGCAATCGAAGAGAAAGAAATATGTTGTATATGGTATTATAACTTGAAAAGCCCCACCTCTTAGAAGTTATGTGGTTCAGTGTACCAGTTCTCAGTAAAGCTGTTGGGTGGGTGGGATGGGTGTCAGACAGTGTACTGGAAGTTATCCATTTTTCTAGTGGTGTATCTGATTGTCCTCTGACTGTAAGTAAATTATTTAACTTTGCTGTTTCTTTTTCTTTTTTTTTTGAGGAAGTTAAATTCACATTTATGTAAGAAATAAAACTTTAAAATGTATGAGTAACATGCATATTGAAGTTGCTAGATCAGAATTGCTATTAAGAGTTTTACTACTACTCATATTTTCATGTACTCTATTTTTATAAAGGAAAAGGGCCAAAATTATATTACCAGTGACAGTCTTTTAAAGAGGACGAAATGAGAGGAGTAGCTATGACTGAAATTGTTTTCCCCAGAGGTATTCCTTCCTTTACCCTCTGCTGATCATAATCCTAACCTCTGCCTTTATAAGAGGAATGAAGTGTGATTTTGCATTCATAAAATACCTGTAAGCTCTAACTTCCTTCTCCTGAGCCTACTTGCGGTGCCAATCTCTGTTTGTTTGTTTGTTTTCTTTCCTTCCCAGCAAGAAGCATTGTGTAGTAAATGGTTCACAACTGTGGCTGAGCATTCTTCACGGAAAATATATCTTGGTTCCCCCTTGTTAGCCAGGCAGGGAATTCCAAAAGTCAGGCACTGAACTAGATTTTTCTAGATTTATATTGTTGGAATGTTAAGAAAAAGTTCACTTTTAAAATTAAAATTATTAAATATTTTTTAATAATTAAAAAAGACTTCCCTGGTGGCTCAGACGGTAAAGTGTCTGCCTACAACGTGGGAGAATTCGTAATACTCCTAAATATTTTTAGGTTAAAACATTTTGTTTTTACATTCAGTTCAGTTCAGTCGCTCAGTCGTGTCCGACTCTTTGCGACCCCGTGAATCGCAGCATGCCAGGCTTCCCTGTCCATCACCAACTCCCAGGGTTCACTCAGACTCACGTCCATCGAGTCCGTGATGCCATCTAGCCATCTCATCCTCTGTCATCCCCTTCTCCTCCTACCCCCAATCCCTCCCAGCATCCGAGTCTTTTCCAGTGAGTCAACTCTTCGCATGAGGTGGCCAAAGTACTGGAGTTTCAGCTTTAGCATCATTCCCTCTAAAGAAATCCCAGGGCTGATCTCCTTCAGAATGGACTGGTTGGATCTCCTTGCAGTCCCAGGGACTCTCAAGAGTCTTCTCCAACACCACAGTTCAAAAGCATCAATTCTTCGGCGCTCAGCTTTCTTCACAGTCCAACTCTCACATCCATACATGACCACTGAAAAAACCATAGCCTTGACTAGACAGATCTTTGTTGGAAAAGTAATGTCTCTGCTTTTGAACATGCTATCTAGGTTGGTCATAACTTTCCTTCCAAGGAGTAAGCGTCTTTTAATTTCACGGCTGCAGTCACCATCTGCAGTGATTTTGGAGCCCCCCAAAATAAAGTCTGATGCTGTTTCTACTGTTTCCCATGAAGTGATGGGACCAGATGCCATGATCTTCGTTTTCTGAATGTTGAGCTTTAAGCCAACTTTTTCATTCTCCCCTTTCACTTTGATCAAGAGGCTTTTTAGTTCCTCTTCACTTTCTGCCATAGGGGTGGTGTCATCTGCATATCTGAGGTTGTTGATATTTCTCCTGGCAATCTTGATTCCAGCTTGTGTTTCTTCCAGCCCAGCGTTTCTCAGGATGTACTCTGCATATAAGTTAAATAAGCAGGGTGACAATATATAGCCTTGACGTACTCCTTTTCCTATTTAGAATCAGTCAGTTGTTCCGTGTCCAGTTCTAACTGTTGCTTCCTGACCTGCATATAGGTTTCTCGAGAGGCAGGTCAGGTGGTCTGGTATTCCCATCTCTTGAAGAATTTTCCACAGTTTATTGTGATCCACACAGTCCAAGGCTTTGGCATAGTCAATAAAGCAGAAATAGATGTTTTTTTGGAACTCTCTTGCTTTTTTGATGATCCAACGGATGTTGGCAATTTGATCTCTGGTTCCTCTGGCTTTTCTAAAACCAGCTTGAACACCTGGAAGTTCATGGTTCACATATTGCTGAAGCCTGGCTTGGAGAATTTTGAGCATTACTTTACTAGCGTGTGAGATGAGTGCAATTGTGCGGTAGTTTGAGCATTTTTTGGCATTGCCTTTCTTTGGGATTGGAATGAAAACTAACCTTTTACAGTCCTGTGGCCACTGCTGAGTTTTCCCAGTTTGCTGGCATATTAAGTGCAGCACTTTCACAGCATCATCTTTCAGGATTTGAAATAGCTCAACTGGAATTCCATCACCTCTACTAGTTTTGTTCATAGTGATACTTTCTAAGGCCCACTTGACTTCACATTCCAGGATATCTGGCTCTGGGTGAGTGATCACACCATCGTGATTATCTGGGTTGTGAAGATCTTTTTTGGACAGTTCTTCTGTGTATTCTTGCCACCTCTTGTATCATTATGAAGGATTTTAAAGAAAAGGAAATGGTGGAGGGAAACAGGTCAGGAGTCTCTATAGACCAGAGGACCATGAAGTAGAACTTACTGACTTTCCTGCTCTGTTAATCTAGTATTCTTTTTCCTGAACAAATGTGACAGATCACTCTCTGGAAAGCCTGCTTTCCTTTCAGAAACGTACAAGTTGCTTCATGAGCTGAAGAAAAATATAATCAAGTCACAAATACAGATTATTCATAGCATTGGTATTCTTAGACTTTATCCTTACAAATCTTAAGGTTGATAGGGATTATTTCAATGTATGAAATGGTTCTTAGTTTGTAAATATATTAATCTGGTCAAGGCAGAAGTGTTACTTTCC
This sequence comes from Oryx dammah, assembly GCF_014754425.2. Classification (NCBI taxonomy): domain Eukaryota; kingdom Metazoa; phylum Chordata; class Mammalia; order Artiodactyla; family Bovidae; genus Oryx; species Oryx dammah. Next base: position 60,914,992 of record NW_024070204.1, read on the forward strand.
TTACTGCTCTGCATGGTTGCCTTTTTCTTTATTCTGTTTTATTTCTTTTTCGACAGGTGATTTTAATATTTGTGTTTCAAGGCTACAAATGAGTTTTAAAAGAATCAGCCTCATCTTTACCCTGAAAGTAAAAGTCACTCAGTTGTATCCAGCTCTTTGCAACCCCATGGACTGTAGCCACCAGGCTTCTCTGTCCATGGGATTCACCAGGCAAAAATACTGAAGTAGATTGCCATTTCCTCCTCCAGGGTTCTTCCAACCCAGGGATTGAACCTGGGTCTCCTGCATTGCAGGCAGATTCTTTACTGTCTGAGCCACCAGGGAAGCCACCGATCTTTACCCTGGAAAGATTATTGTTTATAAAAATAACTGTTTGTGCTCTGTGTTCATTTATATGGCATTTGTCACGGCCAGGCCCAAGTAGATAAGCATGCCTTTATACTTACGGTAAAGTAGAAAAATGACATACACAGAGTCCGTTTTATTTAAAGAGCTGATTTGTGAGATTTATTGTCAATGTTGCTAATACAAGAATGTTTTTAATAGAGTAGTTTAGTTACATAGGGAATAGATGCAAAAAAATATAACAGTGTTTATATGGTTTCTTTTTTTCAGGTGACAAACTGGGTAGACCCATCATTTGATGGTTTTTCAGAGACTACAAGCATTTCTACTATTACTGCCACATCATTAAGTGTGAATACTGCAAGTCTTCAAAGAAAAAAGGTGCCTTCCACATTAGAAAGTAGCAGAAATCCGGCTAGCAAAGGAGGAAACCTATCTTCCTCTAAACAGATCTGTGGTCTAGACAATTCAAAAGAATATCTGTCAGAAAATGAACCATGGGTGGATAAATACAAACCAGAAACTCAGGTAATAATTAGCATACAAAGAAGTCTTCATAATTTAGTTTCAGGAAGGAGAGGGATGTGCATTTTTGTTATTATTCATAAAAACCTTTTTGCCTAAATTAATTAGAAAAAAATAATAACTTCTAAGTTTTTTTATATTTCCAGTCTTGAATTTTCCCAACAGTTATTTTGAAGATAATACCATTGCTTATTTGTCTTTGATTTAATTTAACCCTATGATTTAGTTTAATTTAATCAACCCCTAACATTGACTTAATCCATTTAATTTTTTGCAAAATGTAAAGTCCCTTCCTATTTATTACCTTATTAAAATGTATTTTAGGATTTTAAAATATTTTATAATTTCAGATGTGCTTCAGATATTCATATGTTGTGGTCACTTTAACAATACAATTTTTCCATATGAATATAAAGAGTTAAGTATAATCAAAAAGACTTTTTTATTATGTTACTCATTTGCTAATTTTTTCATTAAAAATGTGTAGAATAATCTGTGCGATGTATCAAAAATTTTTGAGTTAAAGTGTTTTTATTTTAAACTTGGAAATTTTAGCATGAACTTGCTGTGCATAAAAAGAAAATTGAAGAAGTTGAAGCCTGGTTAAAAGCTGAAGTCTTAGAAAGGCAGCCAAAACAGGTAACTAAATAAGAAATGTTTTTGTTTTCTTTAAGCAGTTTTTGTTTATTTATTTTTGTTTCTATGTTTATTAGTGTTTTGGGGGGCCATGCTGAGTCTTTGTGGCTGTGTGGGTGTTTCTCTAGTTGCAGCGAGCAGGGCTGCTTTCTAGTTGTGGTGAGAGGGCTTCTCATTGCAGTGCCGCCTCTTGTTGCAGAGCACAGGCTATGTGTAGGGCCTGTGGGCTTCAGACCTCAGTAGTTGTGGCTCCTAGGCTGTAGACAGAGCACAAGCTCGGTCGTAGTGGTGCATGGGCTTGGTTTCTCTGAAGCATATGGGGTCTTCCCAACCCAGGGATCAAATCTGTGCCTCCTGCATTGGCAGGTGGATTCTCTACCACTGAGCCACCAGGGAAGCCCCAAGAAATGTTAGAAATACTTGACCTCAGATGTTTCTCTGCCTTATAGTTGGCTGTAGGAAGTTAAAAACTTTCATGTTGACTTGTACTCATGAGTCCATCTCACCTGTGGTAGAAAGCTACTACTTCTGCCTCATTAAAAGACTCAAGAGACTTTGAGTTTTCTCCTTTACTTTTATCTCTTTTTCCTTCTTATGTATAAAGCATAGTAAACCATTTGGCTGCTAATGTATTTAGCATATCAGGTTATCTCACACTGAAGCAAGTAGGCAAATTACATTGTAGTTTTTACTAAATATAACCTAAATTAATCATCATTTATTTTACCCAGTAAAATGTTTTTTCTTTCACTTCCTAATTCCATAATTGCCCTTGACTCCCAAGCTAGAATATTCTTTCTCTCTTTCTTTTTAAACTTTTAAAATTTTGAGATTCTGCAAACATAAAGAAAAATAGAATAGTAAATGAATATTCACAAACCTGTAATATAGCCATCAGTTTCCCCCATGAGTATTTTAACATAAAATGTAAACATTTGACATTTAATTCCCTAATATGATCTAGTGATTCATTCATATTCACATTTTTCCAGTTGTCCTCAAAATATCTTTTATATCTGGTTTGTTACAACCAGTGCATGATCAAGGACCATCCATTACATTTGATTATTATATCTCTTAGGGCTTTAAAATCTAGAACAGTTCCCTTCACCTTCTCTTTCTCTCCCTGACATTGACTTATTGAAGAGACCAGGGTCTTGTGATCCTGCTGTTTGAGGTGAAATTTGATCGGCAGATTACGGAGGTGATAGTCGAAACTCTTCATTGTAACTTCCTTTTGCATTTGGCACATAATCTATTGGAAGATGCTTTGGCAGCATATAGGATTTTCTGACAGTCTTTCGCCTAAGAGATTTAGTTTCCATTTTCAGTCCTTGTCTGATTAGTAATTTTGTTAAGATTGTGAAATGGTGTATTTTCTACTTCTATTATTGTTATTTCTTTTTGTTTGTTTGTTTGTTTGTTTTTTTAAGTGAAGTGAAGTTGCTCAGTCGTATCCGACTCTTTGCGACCCCATAGACTGTAGCCCATCAGGCTCTTCTGTCCATGGAATTTTCCAGGCAAGAGTGCTGGAGTGGATTGCCATTTCCTTCTCCATATTGTTATTTCTATAATTGTTAGCTGGCATTTTTCTATAAAAATAGATTTCCTCATCACTAACTGGATTTGCTTAGTTATTAATACCTTTAAATACATTTCCAACTGGAAAGACAGGATAAATTACTTTGAGATGAAGAGTTGGTGTTTTAATTACCTCCAGTGGTAAACAGGTTCTTTTTTGAATCAAGATTCTTTCTGTCTGGTGTGTCGATCTAACCTTTGGTGTAGAGTTAAGAAAATGTACTCAAAATCAATCTTCATTTTCAGCATTGGTATTCCTCTGCTGGCTCATAGAAATCTCTTGTTTCTCCGAGTACCAACTCTTGGGTACTTTCTCAGAAAGCTTTTTCTCATTGTGTGGTTTGGTCATCTCAACTAAATAGTCTTTATTTTTCAGTGACCACTGTGTTTTATCACTTATCAGTCCTTTTTTTTTTTTTTTTAGTATAAGCATTATTGTGTCTTAAACCTGCACAAGTGTTATTGTTATTGTTTTACCAGTAGGATGACTTAGGTATATGTGCATGTATAGAGGTATTAGCGAAAGTATTTCCTCTACAGTTTGAAAAGCTTCTTCCCTCTAAGAAGTTGTACTTTAACCAGCCATATACTCTTTATTATACAAAACTTTCAAATGTCAGTAATTATAAGACATTTTGATTTTTCAAATCCTGGATAATTTCTAGATTTCTCTATGGAAAAGCTAAAAAATTGTTTATTTGCTGAGTTTAATTTTGGAGGTCGACTTCTTTCCTTCAAAATATAGTAAATCTATTACAATGTAGGCATTGGGGGGATTAAAAAAGTATTTAGCGTTCTGATAGGAGACTAGCTCCCAATTCTGTTGCTAGAAGCAAAACCTGGTGTGTGGCTGTATCATGTGTCAGAAAACATATGCAACTTTGTTCCATAAGAAAAATGCAGGGCTGCCTGTGTTTAAGCTTTCTCTTCTTTTGAAAAGAAGTAGTTTCCTTAGAAGTAATCAGTTCTCATTAATTGCATTAGTTATGTTATGTTAAAGTCGCTGCAAGTAAAGAATTAGCAAGTCCTGAACCATTGTTCCTATGGGAAATGCAAGATTGGTTCCTTCAAAACCTAATGTTGAAAGAAAACGAAAAACCTAATATTGCTCTGGTCACATTTTCATCACTTCTCCATCAATACATAACCTTGTTTTATATGTTTCTGTGTAAAAATACCTTGTTTGTTTATTTCAGTTCAGTTCAGTTGCTCAGTCATGTCCTACTCTTTGTGACCCCACGGACTGCAGCACACCAGGCCTCTCTGTCCACCACCAACTCCCGGAGTTTACTCAAACTCATGTCCATTGAGTTGGTGATGCCATCCAACCATCTCATCCTCTGTCGTCCCCTTCTCCTTCTGCCCTCAATCTTTCCCAGCATCAGGGTCTTTTCCAATGAGTCAGCTCTTCTCATCAGGTGGCCAAAGTATTGGAGTTTCAGCTTCAGCATGAGTCCTTTCAATGAACACCCAGGACTGATCTCTTTTAGGATGGACTGGTTAGATGTCCTTGCAGTCCAAGGGACTCTCAGGAGTCTTCTCTAACACCACAGTTCAAAAGCATCAATTCTTCGGCACTCAGCTTTCTGTATAGTCCAACTCTCACATCCATACATGACCACTGGAAAATTTTATTTATTTACTTATTTTTTGGCATGCAGGATCTTAGTTCCCTGCCCAGGGATCCAATCAGCATCCATCCCCCTGCAGTGGATACACAGAGTCTTATCCACTCGACCGCCAGGGAAGTCTTCAAGATACCTTATTTAATATGTATTATTACATCATTAACATTAAACTCATGGCCTATAGAACTATAACTCATAAGGTCTTTTTTTTTTTTTTTTTTTTTAACTCATAAGGTCTTTCATTTTAAAAAGTGGAACAGGGGAATCCCCTGGTGGTCCACTAAGTTAAGATTTAGTGTTTTCACTGCCAGTGTCCAGGTTCAGTCACTGGTGGGGAAACTAAAATTCAATAAGCTGCATGGCATGGCAAAAAAAAAAAAAGAAATAGAATTAAAATGAATAGTGTAACTGGCTCTTCTCTGGGTACAAGTACACATGCCCTTATTTATCATAGTTAATAAAGGTAAACAAGCAAGCAAGGATTACAGCCTACTGTTACATGTAAGATATCTTCCCCTGATAATTTTTCAGTTTTAAATTTTTAAACTTTTTTTTCAATGTGTGAGGGAATGTTACTGGGACCTATAACGTTTAGTCTATCTCTAGAGTCCTGTCTCTGGTAAATACATTTCTTAGTATACATTTCTTAAAAAATCTGATATCCAAACTGAGGTCATTCCATAAGAATATTATACTTGTATAATATTGAACTATATAATCCAAAGAGAGGTTGATATTAAGATTGAATATTCTGAGTTCAGGTAACCTCTTAAAAATACTTGTGTCAGACATGACCTCTTTAATCTAGCTGAAGGTGTTTTAATTTGGCTGCTGAATAGTCCTTGGGAGGAACATAGTGCAAGAATTGAGGATACAGTCACCATTTAGGACAGTATGGAGACTGCTTAAAAAATTAGGAATAAAACTACCGTTGTTCAGTTGCTCAGTTGTGTCCAACTGTACCGTATGACCATATGATTTTATGATCATATAAACTACCATATGACCCAACAGTCCCACTACTAGGCACATACTCTGCTGCTAAGTCACTTCAGTCGTGTCCGACTCTGTGTGACCCCATAGGCGGCAGCCCACCCTGAGAAAACCATAATTGGAAAAGACACATGTACCCCATTGTTGATGACAGCACTAGTTGCAATAGCTATGACATGGAAGCAGCCCAGGTGGCCATTGACAGATGAATATGCATAAAGAAGCCGCGGTACATATACATAGTGGACTATTACTCAGCCGTAAGAACGGATGCATTTGAATCATTCCTGTTCTAATGAGGTGAATGAACTAGAGCCTGTTACACACAGTGAAGTAAGTCAGAGAAAAATACCATATGTTAGTGCATATTTATAGGATCTAGAAAGATGGTACTGATGAATGTATCTGAGGGACAGCGGTGGAGATGCAGACAGAGAACAGACTTGTGAGCACAGCAGGGGAAGAAGAGCGTGGGACTAGCTGAGAGAATAGCATTGACATATAAACAGTACCATATGTAAAATTAGATAGCCAGTGGAAATTTGCTGTACGGCACAAGGAGTTCAAATCCAGTGCTCTGAGACAACCTAGAAGGATAGAAGGTGCTGGGAGGTGGGAGGGAGGGGCAGCAGGGAGGGGGCATATGTATACCTATGGCTGACTGATGTTGACATGTGGCAGAAGCCAACAGAATATTGTCAAGCAATTGTCCTCTAATTAAAAAAATTTTTATAGAGATGTTAAGAAAACATGAAGTCCCCCTACCCCCCAAAAAAGAATGAGAAATTATCAGAAGCTGTGCTTAGAAGTTCAGGAAATAAGATTCTTTTATCTATAGCTGGTTAATTCCAGCTAACATTGTGCAGTTAAGTCTGCTTTTATGACTAAATATTTCTAGAGATAATATTTAAGAAGAGTATTAAAACAATATTCTAACATTCCAATGATTTTGATTTTTTATTGATGTTTATATTTGGTTTTAGGGTGGATCTATTTTATTAATAACAGGACCTCCTGGATGTGGAAAAACAACAACTATAAAAATACTAGCAAAGGAGCATGGTATTCAAGTACAAGAATGGATTAATCCAGTTTTACCAGAATTCCAAAAAGATGATTTCAAGGAGATACTGAATCCTGGTAAGGTTTGTTGTGAAGGTAGTGGAAATAGTGGGAAAGTCTATGTTTACAGAAGATTTGAAACAAGCCCCTCAGACCCTACTGGGTATGTTTTTGAGAGGCAGGTATGTATTGCTCCTCCTGTACTTGATCAGCATCTGCCCACTACCAGCTGCTTCACAGTCAGAGAAGCAATCACATGAAACTGTAGGCGTGCATTTAGGTTCAGAGAGAAGTAACTTGAGGAGAAGGAAGGAAAGCGCCCCTCCAATAACAGAGGTGGTGCTCAGTTGCCCAGTCATGTCTGACTCAGTGCGACCCCATGGACTGTAGCCCGCCAGGCTCCTCTGTCCAGGGGGATTCTCCAGATAAGAATACTGGAGTGGGTTGCCATGCTCTCCTCCAGGGGATCTTCCTGACCCAGGGATCGAACCCAGGTCTCCCACATTGCAGGCAGATTCTTCACCGTCTAAGCCACCAGGGAAAGCCCTGTGTAATGTAATATAATGTAATATAACTTCACATATATGCTCATAAACTCCAGCATGATCATTTTTAACTTGCATAGCTTTCTTTATTGCTGCTTTAGAGTAACTAGGCTAAGCATATACAAATCACCTAGGCCATTTCGAAGTGCAAGGGTTTCTGTAGAAGGACAATTAGTATTTTAATGTGGGGTATTCTTTAAAATTCTATTTTTAGGTTCTTTTATAACATCTGTGTATATGCACACCCTTTTGCTGCTACTCCTGGAATTTTTACTACTTTCTAGTAGTAATGTGACTTTTGACAATCTGGAAAGTCTTTATTTACGATCTTCTGTATAAAATATTACTGCTTGTAGTCCTAATAAGTTTACTAACCAGTCATTCTGTTTTTGTCATTAAAACTTATTAAGGTAAAACTTACTATTATTGAAAATAGCTCATTTATGATCACACACTTACTGGGAGAGTCTTCTTTGTGTAGACAAAGTCATAAATTTTTGTACCACTTTAATGATTTTTATACTAACAGCTGTGTTCTGAAATCAAGTTAACTCCATATTACATTTCTTGGTACAGAAGCATTATACTGTTGTTCATAGTGAGTTTGTCTTTTAAAATGAATATTCTGTTTTAAATTTGAACAGTTTTAAATTAAAAAACAGTCTACAGTATTGTGTGCTACATTATCTTTATGTATATGTAAATATATTTAGTAATATTCATGTATGTTATGTACTGCTGCTGCTAAGTCACTTCAGTCGTGTCCGACTCTGTGCGACCCCATAGACGGCAACCCACCAGGCTCCCCCGTCCCTGGGATTCTCCAGGCAAGAACACTGGAGTGGGTTGCCATTTCCTTCTCCAATGCATGAAAGTGAAAAGTGAAAGTGAAATCACTGTTACGTCTGGCTCCTAGCGACCCCATGGACTGCAGCCTACCAGGCTCCTCCGTCCATGGGATTTTCCAGGCAAGAGTACTGGAGTGGGTTGCCATTGCCTTCTCCAATGTTACGTACATATATGTAATATTGATATATACATAGTTTGTGGAAAATAAGTGTTAAGTATGTTTCTTTTCAGAATCAAGCTTCCATATATTTCCCTACCAGTCTCAGATAGCAGTTTTTAAAGAGTTTCTACTAAGAGCAACAAAATATAACCAGCTACAAATGCTTGGAGATGATCTGAGAACTGATAAGAAGATAATTCTAGTTGAAGTAAGGATAACTTTTGAAATTCTGCTGTAACTATTGAATAAACAATCGCAAGGTATATCTTATGTGATAGTGGCATTAGCTCTGTCCATGGTACTAGTAGTGGTAAAATATAAAGTCTTTGTGCAGTAGAATAAACCTAAAGTTTCTTGCATTAAACCTGGATAGAGTAACTATAGGTTGCATGTGTATATATATTATAGGTTAGTGAACTTTAAAAATTTAATGGCCTAAATGTAGAAAGGCAAAAAAATATTTGGAAAATGATGTCTTAGAATATTATAACTTGTAGTGACCTGAAGAAATTTGATCTGAAAGTTCCATAGAAGCTTATTACTATTTAGGGAATCAGCTAGTTGATGTTTAATTTCTACAGAAGTTCTGATTATAGTACATTGAATACATAACATTTTTCCCCATTTTGGTAAATATAAGTCTGAAAATAAATTTACATGGGAATAAAACTGAGCTAGTGTTTATCCTTTGTTTTTGGTAGGACTTACCTAACCAGTTTTATCGGGATTCTCATACTTTACATGAAGTTCTGAGGTGAGTTTCAGTGAAGTCTTCTAAAACTCCAAATTAAATGACAGGAGGTTTAAATTTCAGCCTTGCTTGCTATCTTTGTTATTTTAGGAAGTATGTGCAGATTGGTCGGTGTCCTCTAATATTTATAATCTCTGACAGTCTCAGTGGTGATAATAGTCAAAGGTTACTGTTTCCCAAAGAAATCCAAGAAGAGTGTGCTATTTCAAATATTAGGTAAGAATGAAATTTCTGCTTAAAATTTCACGTACATACTGTATTTTTAATCACATAACCACTGTCTTTCTTTATAAAACTTTGACAGTTTCAACCCTGTGGCACCAACAATTATGATGAAGTTTCTTAATCGAATAGTGACAGTAGAAGCTAATAAGGTAAGTTTCTTAACTGATTTTCTTGAACTTTACATTGTCATTATAGAAAGCCAAACTTAAGTGGTATTATATAAACTTGAAGAATTAGAGACATGAATTATCTCAGTTTTTAAAATTAAAAAAATTTAATTACACTCCTAAAGCATGTCATTTTAGAAAATGTAGGAAAGACTGCTTTTAAAAACCCTTAACCTGGACTTTCCAGGCAGTGCAGTGGTTAAGACTCCATGCTTCCAATGCGGGGAGTACAGGTTTGATCCCTGGTTGGGGAACCAAGAGCCTACATACCATGCAGCGTGGCCAAAAAATAAAAAATGTGAACATCCTTAACCTTTAATTTTCCTTTGCTTGGCTTAGTGTTCTAATTTGTGTCTATTGTTAAGAAACTATTTCCTGCCATCTTGGTTCATTAATCAGTTATAATCCAACTCTACTTTTGTCCTCTGTCACTTTTAAAGATTTAATAATTTTTTTAAATTATGGAAAAAATACATCATAAGATTTACCATCTTAGACTTTTTTTTTCCAGCTTTATTGAGATATAACTGACATATAATGTCATATAAGTTTAAAGTGTATGACACATTGACTTGATAAAACTTATATAATGTAAAATGATCGCCACCATAGCATTTTCTAATACCTTTATCATGTCACGTAAATTACCTTTTCTTTTTTGTGATGAGAACATTTAAGATTTTTTTTCTCTTAGCAATTTTCAAATATATAATATACACAGTACTATTAACTGTATTTTATATTTGAAATATCTTAACCATTTTTAGCCATCCAGTTCAGTAGTGTTGAGTATACTATCGTTGTTCTGAAATAGCTGTTATGTTTAATGCATCGTTTTTTTTTAATCTTTCAAATCAAGATGGTGTTAAAGTTAAATTGATAAAACTTCTCCTCTCTGCAGCATGGTTCTAGGTGGACCAACTGCTATCAATCAACTGGATTTTACATAAAACATAATTTGTTTTGCAATGCTGGATCACAGGAACTGAGGGAAATCTCCAGGGGAGAGGTTATGTTGAGGATTAAACAAAATAGCGCATGTATGTGGAGCACTTAGCTGAATAAATACAACTATTACTAGTGAAACATTAGAAGCACAGTGAATCCAGTAATAGAGGGAGCAGCCGCTGTGGTGAACTATTATGTCCTTAATTCATATTTTGAAAATATTTAGTGGTATGTGTGTGTGCTAAGTCGCCTCAGTTGTGTCTGACTCCTTGTGACCCTATGGACAGTAGCACACAGGCTCCTCTGTCCATGGGATTCTCCAGGCTAGAATGCCGAAGTGTTGCTGTGTCCTCCTGTAAGGGATCTTCCTGACCCAGTGATTGAACCCATGACCCGTGGAGTTTTTACCTGCTGAGCTACCAGGGAAGCCCATAGTAAATGTGCTTTACCTTAAATAGCTGACCTGTAAGAATGTGATCTCTTATGCCTCCTGCATTGGCAGGCAGGTTCTTTACCACTAGCGCCACCTGGGAAGTCCCATTTGGTGATAAAGGGAAATACAGTTTAATGTCAAGTTAAAAATAACAGGATGCAAAGTTACATGATAAGGCTAATAGAAATGATGTTTCAGCCTTTGATATATGTCAGGCCCTATGCAAGGTATTTTTACATACCTAAGCTTATTAAACCCTTACTACAACTATACAAAATTATCTCCATTTTATGGTAAAGAAACTGAACTTTGGAAGGAAATAACTTGAATAATATTCCATGACTATTAAGTGTCAGATGAGTTGGAAGTTTTGTTCTGACTCCAAATTACTGTGCTAAAATGAAACATAGATTTGTTAGTGACAGCCCAATGCACACATATACATAAACCTATATATACTAAAAGAAATAACATAAAAATGCTAAGTGTGATTCTGGGTGGTTGAATTACTTACGATTTTTTTCTACATTCTCTATTATAAGCATGATAACTATAAACTATAGTTTTAAATATTTATTAAAAAGTTGAAGAAATAATAAAAAGTCAGCCTCATGTTACTTTATCATGTGACTCACAATTTTTTTTAAGACTAAGTCATTAAACTGCAAATGGCATTTACTCTAGCAAGTTGTTTTATACTAGTGAAAAGATTACTGTAACGTCTTTGTTACTTATTTAATGTGCTGTGTTTAGTCACTGAGCCATGTCGGACTCTCTGCCACCCCATGGACTACAACCCACCAGGCTCCTCTGTCCATGGGCTTCTCCAGGCAAGAATACTAGAGTGGGTTGCCATGCCCCACTCCACAGGATCTTCCCAACCCAGGGATCGAACCCAGGTCTCCTGCATTGCATGCACATTCTTTACCATCTGAGCCACCAGGGAAGCCCCAAAATACTGGAATGGGTAGGCTATCTCTTCTCCAGTGAATCTTCTCGACCCAGCATCAAACCAGAGCCTCCTACATTGCACGTGGAGTTATTACCTACTGAGCTACCAGGGAAGCCCATAGTAAATGTGCTTTACCTTAAATAGTTGAGGTAACATCTAAGAATGTTAGAACTGGTATACTTTTGAAATCATCATTGATATGTTACATCACAGGAGCAGCAGTAAGCCCAATATTTAAATATAAATCAAATGTAAATATAAAATCAAATGTTATGATACTGTCTAGGGTCGCCAAGGATGATAACAATAGTATAAGAAGATTTAAGTGAGTTTAATCTCTTTTATTCCATAGCTTTAATAGTTAATTATCTTAAGAAAGAGTATAAACATCTTATGTGAATGAGTTACAATAAAGAGTGTTAACTATCTTAAGTGTTTAAGTTTAAATAAATGTTTCTGTGTATTTATAGGAAAAAAGATCTTTAGTCTTTTCTGATGTCATTAGGTATATAAAGTGTGGAAGGAACTGCTGATCACACATGTCAGCCACATTTGCTATATTCACTGTAGTTAATATCTGTAGTAGTTTCTTCAGCTCTAAGAATCATGATTTCAAATTATATTTCCTTGCTGGCAAGTAATCCTATCTAAATTTTTTCAAAAACAAGCTACTCCTCCCAAAACAATTTTTAAAGTAAATGTGTTCACAATAAAAATGCTAGAGTTAATCTGGAAGAGAAGGCATGAGCAAGAAAATTTTGTGAGTGATAGAGACCTGCTGTCTAAATATTGGAACATAATATGAGACTGTAGAGTACAGCAGTGTGATATCAGTGTAGGAATAGACAAATGGAAGAATAAAATAAGACAGCACAGAACTAGATCAGTATGTGTAAATGGAATTTTTTTAATACAAGGAAAGTGGCATTTTACGTCATGAGGGAAAGAGAGTAGACTGTTATGGTTAATAAGTGGTATTGGAACGATTGCATATTCAAAGAGAAGAACATAAGATTGTCTCTTTGGTTCATACTATGCAGAAAAATAATTTAAACCTTGATTTAAAATTTAAATACAAAAATTAGAAGAGTATTAGGAAAAAATACTTTGAGTTGGGGGAAAGTCTTCCTAAACAAACAAACCAAAAAAACCTGAGAGCCATGGATTTACTTCAAAAAAATGGAAAACTTAGGAAGACATGGTAAACAAAGATAAAAGATAAACATGGGAATGAAAGACAAATGGATAGTAATACCTGAGAGGTATTCAGGCTTACTAGTAATTAGAGAAAAAGATTGATCAACAGCGTTGCCGAAGATAAGGAAAAATGGACACTTTCACCTACCATTGCTGGGAAAAATAAAACTGGTAAATGTTACAAACACTTTGCACGACACTCTACAGAAGTATTCATGCACGTTGGCAAAGGTATATACAGTTGACTCTTGAACTACATGGGTCCACATATATATGTGCATTTTTTTCAGTAGTGAATACTACAGTACTACATGACCCATGATTGGTTGAATCCAAAGAATCAGAACTACAGCTGCAGAGGGTCAACTATAAGTTATACTTGGATTTTTATCTCTGAGAGGGGCTCCTGTCACTAACCCCACACTATACAAGGATCAACTATATATATAGTATGTGTGTATCTATATATAGAGGTCTGGAATGGTTGAAAAAAAAAAAGGAAACATGTAAATCCCTCCACTGATAGAAGTATTAGTTTAATTACTGTATACCCATAATTTTTTTTTAATTATATAGATTTAAAGGAACTAACATAGATCATAAAGAATGGAATATTACATATGATCCCCACTTGTGTTTAAAAAATTAACTCTTTGTATATACTTATAGATACTATATATACTTACAGATATATGAGCACAAAAAATGGTCTGGAAAGGTTCCTGCCAAAATGTTAGCAGTTGTGACAAAGTTGAAATTGTGAAGACTAAAAATATACTAAGTTGCATAAAGAACTTTTTAGACAACTTTCATTAATACAGTTAAAAATATATTGAAAATCATAGCACAGTACTGTTTTTCTGTTTTAAGCAGTTTTTACAGGACCTGAAATGGGTTTACCTTTGACCAGTAACATGAATCCAGCTAAAGTCATATTGTCAGTAAACTAAGAATTTCTGAAGGAAAAGAGAGGATAAATTTCTCTTGCCTTATACTTGATCTACCAAGGATGTGAAATGTGATATATCATATACCTTAAAGAACTATGAAATTTAGGCTTTAAATATGAGTTGATGCAGTTGTGGTTTTTTAATACTCAACAGACTGTACTAATATGGTGAAGACTCCAGTGTAGGGATTTTCATGTAAATTTCAATTTTTCTAGTGTATTTAGTTTTATTGCATTATATTATATTTTGAGGTGTCTCTCTCTCTCTGTGTATATGTGTATGTGTGTGTGTGTGTATATATATATATATATATATAGTGAAAGAGAGAGAGAACTTCAAAATATTATATAGCCTAGTCCAAGTAAAAAAGTAAAACTGTTTTATAATCTTGAGGTTTTACTTTATGGTGTCATTGACACTTGTACCTTCATAAGCAGACTATTATTTAACATGTAGGCTTTTTGGCATGCAAATTTGAAAGATTCTGATACACTTCCATTAAATTTAGAAAATAGGTTTGGTTTTTGTTTTAGAAAACATATATTTTTAAAATTTTAATTATTTCATTTTAGAATGGAGGAAAAATTGTTGTCCCTGATAAAACTTCTCTAGAGTTTCTCTGTCAAGGATGCTCTGGTGATATCAGAAGTGCAATAAATAGCCTCCAGTTTTCTTCCTCAACAGGTAATTGGGAAAGATACACTCATAGTATTATATAGGTGACTAACTTTTTCTTGTTCATGAAATTAAATTAAATTAAACATACTTTAACTTGAAATTGATATATACCCACTTGTATTTTTTGTTTTGTTTTGTTTTTTACAGTCCAGGTCTTTATTTTTACACCCATCAGGCCATGAATTCATAGGGGATGGGCTCCAACAGTTTGGGTGCCTTTCCATTGGTCCTCACAAAGTGTGCTTCTCTAGGTGGAGCAGGCTGGCGCTTCAGCTGAACCCAAGTCCCTTTCTCTTTGGATTCCTTTTTTTTCTGATCATTTTCCTTCACACGTTTCAGGAAGCTATCTCGGCTCTTAGAGTGCTTAATATGCTCGATACGCACATTAATTCTCTTGGCAAGAATCTTGCCCTTAACTTGTTTGTTTACAATGATGCCAACAGCATGCTGGGTAACATTGTAGACTCTCCCAGTTTTGCCATGGTAACATTTGTGGGGCATTCCTTTTTGAACAGTACCCATTCCCTTGATATCTACAATATCACCCTTCCTGTAGATTCGCATGTATGTGGCCAAAGGAACAACTCCATGTTTTCTGAAAGGCCTGGAGAACATGTAGCGGGTGTCCGCCTCTTTCCCTTTGTGTTGGTCATCTTGGCGAATCACTGGAAGATGGCGGTTCCGGCCGAAAAAGCCCACTTGTATTTTTTATTGAGACAAAATAATTATGTATGTATGTGTACGTAGACACACCCCTATGAAGGTGTCACCACATATATTTGCATACCTGAGATAAGAGCTTATTTATTTACATAGTTTGCCACTTTACCTTTCAAAGTTAATTTGGAATGAGACTTTCTGGGAAAAAATTCTGGCTCTGCCACTTTTTAGTGACTTAATCATGCAAGTTACTTAGTCTTTACATGCCTTTATTTTTTCACCTCTTATATGAGCACCTGTCTCATCAAACTGTGTGAAGAGTAACTGAGGTAATACAGAGTGTTTATTCCAGGGCTTGACACATATTGAGTTCTCAAATGGCCAGCTGTTAATCAGTTTAATATTGGTTTATATATGATACATATAACAAATATATTTCCACTTATTAAGATACAAAAGGAATGCCTAGCCATGCTGAAGTAAAGAGATAGCCCCACTAATGGCAATGAATTAATTTTTATTCTTAATGACCATAATTTACTGTACACAGTCATCATCAGAAAACTTTTAACAGGTAACCTACTCAATGCTTAACATTGAGAAATTGACCTTAAAAAATTAATAGCTCTTTGGTGCTCTCAAATCCACCTGAAATCTAGTTTCTATCCACAAGTGTAACCTGTTCACTTAGTTACATCTTTGTTTTTCAAAATAACTGTAAAGAATTAGACATTTTAACTCAACCAAAACCAAAATTCTGCTTCTTCCTATAGAAACATAAATGTAAATTATCCTTAGGTTCACTACTAGAATTAGGGATGGGTCAGTTTGAGATCCTGACTACCATTTATAATATTTCAGAAGGAAGAAAATAATAATTTTGGGGTGGGTTAGAAACTGTATTAGCAGTTGTATGTTTTTTCATCTAATTCTCAGACCAGCCTAATGAGTTAGTACTAGGATTCAAACCCAGATCCTGTGTTTCTGCTCTTCCAGGCTGGTTTTCTAAAATCATGCATTCTGAATTTTTAAAAGTAGATTTCCCAATGAAATTTGAACATGGGCATATTCAGAAGTTGGAGACTGCCCAAATCAGTAAAGAAGTAATATAGAATCATTGTTAAGCAGGGTTTGCAGAACCAGCCTGCCCAGATTCAAATCACTTGCTAGCTGATGACCTTAGCCATTTACTTAACCTCTTCGTCTCATTTCTTTACTCTCATTTCTTTACTCTATATAGTAATCGTTCTTCCCTTCATAGAGTTATTGTGAGGACTGAATTGGCTAGTACATACCATGCACCAAGAATAGTACCTTGCCTTTGTGAGAAACCAAGGTAATATAACTATATTAGAGAGTATGTCATTGCTGCTGCTAAGTCACTTCAGTCGTGTCCGACTCTGTGCGACCCCAGAGACGGCAGCCCACCAGGCTCCCCCGTCCCTGGGATTCTCCAGGCAAGAACACTGGAGTGGGTTGCCATTTCCTTCTCCAATGCATGAAAGTGAAAAGTGAAAGTGAAGTCTCTCAGTTGTGTCCGACCCTCAGTGACCCCATGGACTGCAGTCTTCCAGGCTCCTCCGTCCATGGGATTTTCCAGGCAAGAGTACTGGAGTGGGGTGCCATTTCCTTATGTATGTGAAAATTTGAAATGTGTCAAGTCATATTTATTTTAATTGTTGCAATGTTTATTATGTATTTGACACACATACACAAAACCTAAGGAGAAAAATTAATTGTATAGATCTAGCTTACTCGAGTAAATAGTTCTGGTGGGACTACATAATTTCAGTCACTGAAGATTAAATCTAGCTCATGACATACTTTTAGATGACATTTTAGTAGTTTAGTAACTGAAAGAGGACTCTTGAGTCAGTTCGTATACCTCATTATTAGAAAAGCATTTAAACTAGAATACTTAGTGTAACTATACCTGAAATGTTCTGTTTTACTTTTCATGTTTTAATTTTATTTTAAATATTGTTTCTTTGGTGTATATTATTTAGGAAAGAACAATTTACGGCCAAGGAAAAAAGGAATGTCTTCCTTAAAATCAGATGCTGTGCTGTCAAAATCAAAACGAAGACAAAAAACTGATAGGATATTTGAAAATCAGGAGGTCCAAGCTATTGGTGGCAAAGATGTTTCCCTCTTTCTCTTCAGAGCTTTGGGGAAAATACTATATTGTAAACGTAAGGAGACATTATTCATTTTTTAAAAATATCTTATTATCTTACAATTAAAATTTTAAAACCCCATTTTTCAGAATGTCATGTATTTGGTTCAGTTTCAAGAAAGAGCTAAGATTTTGGCATGATGTAAGAAAGACACAGCAGGAAAATGTACTTACAGTATTTTTGGATTATAAGTGGAATTAAACATAAAAATCAACTATTGAAAAAAAAATCAGCTGTTGAAAAATTTTCAAATGAGAGGTGCTATATAAAGATGGTGGTATTTTTTAATAATTCCAGACTTTTTTTTGTAGGAGCACCTGTAACAGAAGTAGACTCACCTCGATTACCTTCTCATTTATCAGAGTATGACCGGGATACACTGCTTGTTCAACCTGAGGTAAAGACTTTAATAACACCTAGTACTATTTACACAATACATTCTATTTACATTTGTGTCCATATAAATTTGACCAGTGAATTTTTACTAAAATTATATAAACTTTTTTTTTAATAGGAAGTAGTAGAAATGTCACACATGCCAGGAGAGTTATTTAATTTATATCTTCACCAGAACTATGTAGATTTCTTCACGGAAGTGGATGATCTTGTGAGAGCCAGTGAATTTCTGAGTTTTGCGGATATCCTCAGTGGTGACTGGAGTGTAAGACTTAAGTGTTTTTGTTTATGACTATTTCCTCAGAACTGAGAAAGAAAGTCTACTTTTATTCATACTTATGTGACATTATTTTAATTAACTTTTTAATAACCAGTGTTTGCAGTGAAATTTCTGCAGTGAATCTGCTTTTTCTATGTTAATATAGCACTAATGTTTTCTAAAGTTATTTTCTGATAATGAAATTAATACATAGTTGGAAAATTTGACAAATTGAAAAGTAGATCGAAGGGAAGGAATGTGCTACTTTCTTTTCATTTTTTCTTTTGGCCATACCATGTGACGTGGGATCTTAGTCCCCTGACCAGGGAATGCCCTGTACTACTTTCTTTGCTTTCTGATAGTTTTTAAATTTATTTATTTAAAATTTGAAATTATTCATTATAAAGGTTGTAATTTTTCTTAGCATTTTAACTTTGCTCTGACTGGTATAGTAGTCACTAGACACATATGGCTATTTAAGTGAAATTAAAAATTCAGTTCCCTGGTCATGCTAGCCATATTTTCAGCATTTAAACATTTATGATACAGTTTCTGTTATATACTTAGAGTTTCATTATTTAGCAGTTGCATTTGCTTAATTATTTTATATTGCTTTTTTTTATTTTGAAATTTTATAACTCTATTGACAAATAGAACATACAATGAATATCTGAATACCTTTAACTTTTGTTCATCAGTTTTCACATTTTTCCACATTTGCTTAGTCTGTATTTTTACACACTTGTTTTGGCTGAATACTTGGAAAGTAATTGGAGCATCACAGCACTTACATAAGCTTGTATAAGGACATTGCTCTATTACAACCACAATAGCATTATCACACCTAAAGAGAATTAACATAATCAGTGTGTATTATGATTAACATAAATTCAATAAGGATACTATCCTTCTTCCTGTTTCCCAGTTACTTCAAAAATGTATTTAAAGTTATTCCTACCACCCGCATCTGATACACAGTTAATAGTCACACATAGCATTTGGTGGTTATGTCTCTGCTGAATTTTCTTGACATAATTTTGTGGCACTATTATGTTTAGGGCTATGGTGAATGTGAAAAAAATGACTATGTAGTAAATAAATATGGTTAGCCTTTTTGGGGACTCAATAGTACCGATAAGTACTATCTTACAAATCTCTTATTTTCTTTATTTCACCTCTTGTCTCCTTTTTTAGACACGCTCTTCACTCAGGGAATATAGTACATCTATAGCTACAAGAGGTGTGATACATTCCAACAAAGCCCGAGGATTTGCTCATTGCCAAGGAGGGGGATCAAGTTTTCGACCCTTGCACAAACCCCAGTGGTTTCTAATAAATAAAAAGGTAAAAAAGAGAATTGTGCATTTTCAATAAGTGAACTCCTTATGATGTGTGACTTATATCCCAATAAATATATTTTTTTATTTAAGAGAAAAATGATCTTTCATTCTTAATGAGAAATAGTGGCTAAGGCTTATAGTTTTCTTAGCATTATGATAAAGCATTAAAAGGACAGTCTTAAATGCTTTTTTTTTTTTTCCAAGAAAAAGCACTCAAAATTTGAAAGCATATGCCTGTTTTATTGGAATCAAAGTATACAGGCCTGCTTTGTTTCATTGCACTTTATTAAGGTGCTTTGCAGATAATGCATTTCTTACAAATTGAAGGTTTGTGACAATCCTGCATCACGCAAGTCTGTCAGAACCATTTTCCCAGTAGCACTGCTTATTTTATGTCTCAGTGTCATACTTTGATGCAATATTTTAAACTCTTCACCAGCAAAAAAAAAAAAAAAATCATGACTGGATGAAGGCTCAGGTGATGGTTAGCATTTTTTAAGCAATCAATTTTTTAATTAGTGGGCTTCCCAGGTGGCTCAGTTGTAAAGAATCCACCTGCTAAGCAGGAGACATGGGTCAATCCCTAGGTGGGGAAGATCCCCTGGAGAAGGAAATGGCAACCCACTCCAGTATTCTTACCTGAGAAATGCCATGAACAGAGGAGCCTGGTAGGCTACAGTCCTTAGGGTCACAAAGAACCAGACACAACTTAACGACTAAACAGCAACAGAAATTTTTCATTGAAGTATGTTGCACACTTTAATAGACTGTAGTCTAGTATGAGCATAACTGTTATATGCACTGGAAAACCACAGCATTTGTGTGACTTGCTTTATTGTGATATTCACTTGATTGAAGTGGTCTAGAACTGAACCCACAATACTCTAAAGTATGCCTGTAGTTATATTTTTGTTTCAGTTGAAAATAAATCCTGGCTTTACCTCTAACCATCTGGACAAGTTATTTCACCTAGTATGCCTCTAGATTCTGATTCCACAGCTATAAATGTATAAGATTGGATTATTTAGAAGTCAAAAACAGGTGGCTCACAATTTGAATACAACACACAATACAAACAGATTTTTTGTAATGAATTGCCCATGTTTAAAAACTAGTTTAATAGTTAAAGCTCATAAGAAATTCTGGCTTCAGAATTTCTTGAGTGTCCTGAAAAAAAAAAAAAAGAGGGCAACACTGGTCCGTATTTTACATGGCCATAATTGGCTCAAGCCAAGTATAACCTGCCCCTTGGTGGTGGGAGTGATCGGTGCCGCTGTCCCCAGCTGTTCTGCTGCACTGATTTCTATTACCTGCCTGACTCCTATAGCATCTGACTTTGTGACCCCTGAACTAGGTCATCTCTAAGATGTCTTCCAGTTCTAAATTCATGTAGCTAAAATATGAAAGTATCATTCATTACCTAAGAAAAATCTTTCAGTGGATTTCTTGGAGCAATTTTTAAGCAATTTGTGTCCCTTATTGACTTGCTTTGCTCTTTATAGCATGTGTATTATTTTTGCATTTCTTACATAAAAGTGATCTACAACTGTGAGCTCCTGAAACACTGGAGATTATATTTCTCTTGCCATCACCATAACACTGCACCTCTCTTAACTGAAGAAAATACATTCTTTTATTGAGAAACAGCATCTTCACATAATTTGTGATATGTGTATGTTCATAAACAGAAATCCTTTAATTTTTTTAAAGACCTTCTACCTAAGGTCTTGTTCTTTCTGCTATTATATCAAATGTGAATTAGCTGTACGGATAAAGTGCTTTGTTAGATAATACTAGGACTTACTTGAAAAGACCCTGATGCTGGGAAAGACTGAGGGCAGGAGGAGAAGGAGGAGACAGAGGATGAGATGGTTGGATGGCATCACCTGCTCAATGGCCACGAGTTTGAGCAAACTCTGGGAGACAGTGACTGGGGTCCATGAGGTCACAAAGAGTCAGACACAACTTAGCAGCTGAACAACAACAGCAGGACAGTTAGAAAGGACTAATCAAGCTGCTTGATGCGGCCAGAGAAGAAGACTGATGAGATAAACTCTTACAGTATCTAGTGTAGAAACCCACATATATTGTGACACAATAAACTTATGGGTAGGAATAAATATCCATATTTAAATTTTAATTTTTCATTTCACCTTTTTTTTCTTCTCTACAGTATCGGGAAAATTGCCTGGCAGCAAAAGCACTTTTTTCTGACTTCTGCTTACCAGCTTTGTGCCTCCAGACTCAGCTATTGCCATACCTTGCTTTGCTGACCATTCCAATGAGAAATCAAGGTAATAACGGATTTTTATTATTCCCAAGAAGTAGTGTTTTATAACATTATATTTTTGTTTATCAAGTCATTTCTGTGTACCACTGACACTCAGTTTTCTCCCCTTTGTTTCTTGAATCAGAATTAATACTGCTTTTTGATTTAAAAAAAGAAAAAAAGTATATAAAGTAAAAATCAAAAGTCCCCTATAAACCATGGGTAATTCCTTTTCACAGATTGGTGTAAATTCTTCTAGACTTTTTTCTATGCAGATATAATAATGAAAGTGAGCTTTAATTTGCTTTTGTCGCTTACCATACAAGAGCTCCATATTTTATAAATTAGCACAAAGGAGCTCTGGAGGCTGGGAAGTCCAGAATCAGGTGCCAGCACATCCAGTGTCTGGTGAGGCCTACTTTGTATCTTGCAGATGGCCATCCTGTTGTATTCTGACATAGTAAAGAGAGGAGGAAGAAAGCTCTCTCTGGGGTCTCTTATATAAAGACACTAATCCCATTCATGAGGGCTCTACCCTCATGACCTAAGCACCTCCCAAAGCCCCATCTCCTAAAGGGGTTAGGATTTCAAAATATGACTTTGAGGTGACAGAAAGATTTAGTCCGTAATAGCAGCAATGCTGAAGTATATTCAGATCTAACTCATTCAACCTTGCTGATAATGTATTTTGGTTGATTCAGTATTACAAATAGTGTCCATTAATAGTATATTTACGTTGTTTTTCCTAATTTTGAAATTATAAGTAATGCTTTAAAAAAAAGTGAGAGACTTCTCTGGTGGTCCAGTGGTTAAGAATCCACCGTCCAATGCAGGCGATGTGGGTTCAAAGATCTCACCCACTGTGAAGCAACTGAGCCCACCCGCTGCACCTCGAGAAAGCCTACACGCTGCACAGAGACTCGGTGTGGCCAAAACCCGTGTGATACCCACTTGCCCGATAGGTGTCTACTGAGGTTTGCCTTTCTTGAGGAGGACCAATTTTCCATCCGTTGTTTCTCTTTTTTAACATGTATCTTAAGGGCCATATTTCATTAACAGTCTTAGGTCACATGTCTGTGGTGCTGATCTTCAAGGTAGAACAGAGAATTTGTGTAATATTGAAAATATAATCTACTACATAACTCATCAAACTTCTCATAAGTTTTATTTCTTTTTATTGTTTGGCACATCCCATGGTATGTGGGACCTTAGATCCCTGATCAAGAAATGAACCCACGCCCCCTGCATTGGAAGGCAGAATCTTAACCACTAGACTGCTAGAAGTCCCAAAACTTCTCATAAATTTCAAAGATAGTTTGTCTTATGAATGATCAGAAGAGAGGATTATTGAGTAAATGTCTACCTTCATACAAGAGTTTCATCTTTTAAGAATATCGATACTTAAAAATATTAAATATTCTATATTTATAGGCAGAAGTGAGATGACTTTTGAATAGTATGCAAGTTTAATCTGTGAGTCAGAATCCAGAGAGTTCTCTGTGCTTGCCTATTAATTTTAGATTATACTCATATTTATTTATTTGGCTGTGCTGTGTGGCTTATGGGATCATAGTTCCCTGACCAGGGATTAGACCTGGGCCTTTAGCAGTGAAAATGTGAAGTCCTAACCACTGCATCACCAGGGAATTCTCAGATTACGGTAGCTTTTAAACTTAGAAATTACAAGAATGGTACAAAGGAAATTCTTGTATATCCTTCACCAAGATTCCTTAGTGTTTCATTTTTACCATATTTACCTTTTTTTCTTTGTCTTTATACACACATGTACACAAATATATGTATTTTTTCTGAACCATGTTTGAGGATAGTACAGACATGATGCCCATTATTCTTAAACATACAGCATGTACTTCTGGAAACCAAGGATATTCTCCCACATCACAACAATATATACATCAAAATCAGGAAATTAACTTTGATACATTACTGCTAATTCATAGTTGAATTATTAGACCCCATTTATAATTTATGGACCCCATTCAAATTTTGCCAATTGTCCTAATAATGCCCTTTGCAAAATAACAACAAAAACTTGTTCTCTTTCTTGTCCAAAAATCCAGTGCAAGATCAGATGATTCACTTAGCTATTCAGTTGCTATCTCTTTAGTCTCCTTGATTTAGAATAGTACCTTGTTGTTTCTTTGTCCACTGTGTCTTTCTTTTGGCTGCACTGGGTCTGCCTTGCAGCGTGCAGGCTTTTCCCTGCTTGTGGCACACAGGGGCTTCTCTAGTTGCGGCTCACGGGCTGCTCGTGCTGGGCACTCTGGCTTCTGGCTGCGGAGCATTGGCTCTAGGCACGCAGACTCAGTAGCTGCAGCACATGGGTTTCTGTAATTGTGGCGCCTGAACTTAGTTATTCCGTGGTATGTAGGACCCTAGGTCTTGACCAGGGATCAAACTTACGTCCTCTGCATTGGAAGGCAGATTCTTAACCACTGGCCCACCCCTGTCCATTACATTTTTGAAACATGTAAGATCGTTACAGAATGGACTGTCCCTCAGTTTCGGTTTAGCTGAGGATTTGGGTTTATCTGTCTGAGTGGATACAGGGTATGTATTTTTGTCAGGAATATCACAGAAGTGATGCCATGTTCTTCTCAGTGCATCACATCAGGAGAATACAGTGTCTGTTTATACCATGCTGGTAAAGTTAACTTTAATTATTTTGTAAGGTAATTATCTCTGAGGTTCTTTAATGTAAAGTTATTAAGTGTTTTGTGGGGAGACACTTTGAGACTATGTAAATATCCTGTTTCTCATTAAAATTTCACCCACTGGTCACAGCATCTTTTGATAGTTATTTCCTGAATCTGTGAGAGTTGGCAAGTCATGATTTTCTAATGGCATTATTCCTTCTACATTCCTGTTAGTACATTCTGCTGTAAAGTATCGCTTCACCCTCTTCCCCGTTCGTTTATATTAGTATGGAGTCTGGATTCTTATTTTGTCAGCTGTTGTTTCTCACTATCATTATTTATTTTGGTCCAGATTTGGCCAATGCAAACTGCTTTAGGGTGACTCTGCCTTTACTCTTAGAGTAGTTTCTGATACAAAATGTTCCAGAATTATTTCATACTTCGCTGCAAAAAAAAATCCTATTTTTGGTCTTAGAATCTCCAGGAGTTCTGGTTCCTTTTAGTGGATATGGACCCGTCTCCCACTTTGCTAAATATATTTACTTAATTCCTCTGTCTATAACCTATCTCCTAACAATGCAGGCTGTTCCTTCAGCTCCAGCCCTGTTGCCACCAACTCATGTTGGCTCAGCTGGCCACATTCTTTGTCCCACTCCCAGCTGTGGGACAGTGAATTGGTTTGATTTAATAAGAGTCCCCTTGGGCAAGACTCGTCAGCATCACCTGGAAGCTTGAGAAAAATGCAGAATCTCAGGCCTCAGTCAAGACCTGCTGAATTGACCTGCATTTTAATGAGATTCTCCAGGTGATTCTTATGCAGATGTTTGAGAAGTATTGGTTTGGATTACTCGCTGGAAGCATCTGGAGAATCATTATATCCACTAGTTACAAGTTCAGATTCCAGGATCACAACTCAGGTTTTCCATATCAAAAAGCTGTTTTTGAAAATCCTAATGATGTTGTATATTGGATTTTTAAAAAGGTAAGTTTCCAAGAGCTCTCATAGAGTTTATTTTGCAAACTTTAGAAGGTTCATAAAATGTAGTCAAAAATAGGATGTTTTGGCTTTTCTTTTTATTCATCAATTTTTTTTCTTTTTATTCATCAAATTTTATCCCATTTCTTTCACTTGATTTATTGTGTCATTTCAGACATTATCACTTTATGTTTCTTCTTTCTCTCCATCCTCTTTTCTAGTTCTCCGTTAGTGTTTGTTGGAAGGCCTTAAAAAAGCATTCTGTTTTCTCTTTCATTGCATAATCTCTGTCAGTCTGTGTTCAAGGTTACAGAATGTTTCTTCTCCTTATTCAAAACTTACTATTGAACCCCTCTAATGGATTTTTCATTTTGATTATTGTACTCTTCAAGTCCAGATTTCCATTTGGTTCTTTTTGCAATTTCCTTCTCTATTAAGAGCTTCCTTGGTGGCTCACTTGGTCAAGAATCTGCCTGCAGTACTTGAGACCTGGGTTCAATCCCTGGGTCAGGAGATCCCCTGGAGAAGGGAATAGCAACCCACTCTAATATTCTTGCCTAGAGAATTCCACGGACAGACGATCCTGGCGAGATACAGCCTATGGTGTCGCAGAGTTGGACGCAGTTGAGTGACTAACACAGTTCTCTTCATTGATAGTCCCTATCTTATGAACCATTGTCATCATAGCTCTCATCCCTTCTTTAAGTAAGGCTTCCTTTTGTTCTTTGAAAATCTTTATAATGGCTCCTTTCTATGCAGCCTTTTTCTGTTGAGTTTAATGTCTGGTCCCTCTCAGAGGTTCTGTTACCTACCCTTCTCCTGTGTATGGATCAAATTTCTTGTTTCTTTGTATCATCTCACAATGTTTTGTTGAAACTGGGCTAATTTGGGTAATATATTGTAGCTCCTCTAGATACTGAGTCACCTCCACTCTCTGGGGCTTGTTTTTTCTGTTGTCTGTCAATTAATTGTTTAGTGATTTGGCTAAACTATTGATGAAGTCTGTTTCCCCCTACAGTATGAAGCTTCTGTCACTCCTGAGTGAGCTCAGCTTTGGACATGCCCACAATCACCATGAGATGAAGTGGTTTCAGGAGGGCTCTTTGCAAATGTCTCTTTCCCTTATTTTTGTTAAATTGTCTGCCTTACTTGATATCACACCCACCTGTTCCATTTCACATTACTGGCAGATTGCTCCATTGTTTTAAGTAGTGTCAAGGGGCATAAATTATTCCACAGCCTGATCCAGTTAAATGTGGGCAGGTGTAGACCTTGAAGCCAGGGTCAGGTTTGTTCTGACCCAGGGGAGGGGGTGGTCTTCTTCTTTGTCTCTTTCCTGGTTCTTTTCTGGTAAACTAGCCGGCTTTTGCTCAGCTTGTTAGTCTTAATTAAGAGGAGCTATTGGTTTCAAGAGAGCCCCTTGGCTTGATCTTCCCAACATTCTGTTTCTTATAAAGCCAGTTACTTTGGGCAGAGCTTTAGAGCTCTGTTTTCCTATAGAATGCCTCTGGGCAAAATCTGAGCCACTCTTCTGCGTGTGTGCTCAGCTGAAGGGAGCCGCTGATGATCTTGGCTTGGGCTCTCCCAGTGTGGACATTCTGCCCTACAAATGAGTTGGCGCGAGGGTGACTGCAGTTCAAAGAGGAGGCAGTGTTCTTGCACTACTGTGCCCTGGGGTAGAGCCTCCATCCTTTGCTCGGGGCTGCGTGGAGAAAGGGAGCCCCAAACTCTCGGCTGGCGACACTCTCTAGGGGAAGCTCTCTTTTCTTGGCTGCATCCACCTGGAGTGAAGTATCTCTCAAGTTGAGGGAGGGGAAGAGCAGATCATGACTCAAATGCGAGACTCTTTGCTGTTAGATTTTCTTGAGTAAATGGTTCCTTGTAACATAACATGTACCATCTTAAACTATTTTATTTGTTTATTGATTTGGCTGTGCTGGGTAAAGACTGCACAGGCTTTTCTCTAGCTGTGGCAAGCAGGGGCTACTCTCTTGTTGCAGTGCGTAAGCTTCTCATTGCAGCGGCTTCTCTTGTTGTGGAGCACAGTCTCTGGAGTGTTCAGGCTTCAGTAGTTGGAGCTCCCGGGCTCTAGAGCACAGGCTCAGTAGTTGTGGCACACCGGCTTAGTTGTTCCATGGCATGTATGATCGTCCTGGACCAGGGATCAAACCTGTCTCCTGCACTGGCAGGTGGATTCCCTTAGTAGGGAAGCACCCATCCTAAACTATCTTTAAGTATAACCATCCCCTGGAGAAGGGAAAGGCTACCCAACCCAGTATTCTGGCCTGGAGAATTCCGTGAACTGTATAGTCCCTGGGGTCACAAAGAGTTGGACACGACTGAGCGACTTTCACTTTTCAGTAGTCTTAAGTATATTTACTTTGTTGGGCAGCCAATCTCCAGAACTTTTTCATCTTGAAAAAATTGAAACTACCCACATTAAAACACTAACCACCTCCCTTCCACCCCCATGCTAGCTACCTGCTGAAAACACTGCCTACTCTCTATGAATTTGACCACCCTCAGTACCCCACTGTAGTGCAATCATACCATATTTGTCTTTTTATGACTGGCTTATTTCACTTAGCATGTCATCAGGGTTTATCCACATTATAGCATGTGTCAGAATTTCCTTCCTTTTTGAAGCTGGGTAATAGGACATTGTATATATATTTACCACATTTTGTTTATCCATTCACCTTGGATGGACACAAGTTGCTTCCACTTTTTGACTATCACCAATAATGCTGCTGTTATAAAAATGGGTATACAGGTGTTTCTTCAAGACCTTGCTTTCAGTTTCTTTCTTCCCTGGGCGTACAGCCAGAAGTGGAATCGCTAGATCATATAGTTACTCTGTTTTTACGTTTTTGAGGAACTACCTTACCATTTTCCACAGTAGTCACACCATTTTATATTCCTACAGCTTCATCCACATCCTTGTCACCTTGATGGTTTCTGAGTCTTTTTTGTTAATAGTCATCCTAAGGGGTGTGATGTAGTATCTCATGGTTTTGATTTGCATTCTCCTAACTATTTGTGACTTGAAGCATTTTTTCATGTGCTTTCTGGCCATTCTTCTTTGGAGAAATGTCTGTTTAAAACTTTTTTTAAATTTCTGTTTTAGCTCAGATTTCATTTATCCAAGATATTGGAAGGCTTCCTCTAAAGCGACATTTTGGAAGGTAAGCTGATCGTTTTCATTTTCAAAGAGCTGTTACCTAAATAAAGACCAAATACTTTATCTATTTATTCATTATACAGTCAATAAATGTTATCTGTAAAGGTTAAGAAATATATGTTGTACCAGTGATCAAAGACTATATGATCTCACTGTAGACCTATCTGTTATATTTATTACATATAACAGCATTTTTCATCAGTTCAGAATCAGGTTAGATAGAATCATTGGATTACAAAGTCAGTGGAATCTTTAAAATCCTTGAGTTCAGCAAATTTTGCATAACTGAAAACCCCTTTGCTTAATGTGTTCTTTCATATATTTGGAGTGTATGATTGTCAGGAACTTTTTATTTCTTTATCATTGAAAATTCAGACAAGTGAAAAAATATATAAATATAGGGATAAATCTCCATCTTTACTGTTCATTCTATTGCAAAATAGCTTCTAGGCTAATATCAGTGATTAACACAGTGCTTGTAGTTGATTTCTACTTGGCTTATTTATAAGATCAAATTATGCATTCAGGCATTCTAAAAAAGGTTTAGAAAGTCGTCGCATACTGGTTTTAAGGATAAAAGTAAATGATAGAAATGGCACCTATTACCCCTTCTACTAGTTCTCCTATTCCTGGTCCCAAATGGAAGACTTGCTTAACTGGGATTTTCTTCCCTCTACCTCCATAGATTCAATAAAGGCCTCTGTTTAATGGTTTCTTCTGTACAGTGACTTAGCTATGGGGAGCGCATCTTTCCTTTTATGGAAAGATAGTAATGGATGGATTTTAGAGCATCATCCCAGTGGGATATGATCAGGGCTCAAACCTTTTATAAACTTCCCTTTTTTCCTCACTTCTCTCTTAATCAAAGAAGGACCAGCTATTCTCACTGGCTCCCTTCCCTCCAAGATTATGACATCAAAATCAAGGGAAGACAGTTGTCTTCTGTTGTCTTTTTCCTCCTAAGATATTATTAAAAGAACGAGAGTCACTATTTTATTATTGGTTCAGGTACTTGATTGAGAGGCAGGATTTGTCAGTGCTAGTTATCACAATGACTGGTACTGTTGTCTTTCACTTACAGTGACCATATTTAACATTATCTGATTTATATTGATAATGTTGAATATTCTGATACTTAAACTTGATATTTAATGTTTCTATTTAATAGCTGCATAGTTTCCTTTAATTGAACCTACACCTTGTTTTATATTAATACATTTAGCTTGTTTCCAGCTTTTATTATTACAGCCTTCCTTGAAGCTAAATTGTCACGTATATCAAATACAATTTATGTAAGATGAATTCTGTGAAATAAAATTGCTGGATCAATGAATATACACCTTTGCTCTATATTGCCAGATTGTTTCCAAGAATATTTTGCCACTCTTAATGCAGCCCACTCCAGTGTTCTTGCCTGGAGAATCCCAGGGACAGGGGAGCCTGGTGGGCTGCCGTCTCTGGGGTCGCACAGAGTCGGACACGACTGAAGTGACTTAGCAGCAGCAGTAGCAATGCCCACTTACAGCATTTCAGCATGTTCTTTTCTCCTAATGCTTTCCACCACTGGGTTTTATTATCTTAAAAGATCTTTTCCAGTTTGAAAGATGACAATGTTATTTTAATTTCCATTTTTAAATTACAAATTAGGTTAAGCAATTTATTTAGTAACCATTCATCTCCATAAGCTCTCTGTTCATGTTTTATATGTTTTTTTATTTCATTTAATTTTTTCTTTTCATAAGAACTGTTTACTAAAGACATTAACTTGTGTTATAAGTTGTAATAATTTATTCAGTTTGTCATTTACCTTTTAGTTTTGTTTATATTATTAAATAAACTGGAGTGCCTGGTTAAAAAGCACAAGGAAGGTAAATGAGAGTCCATGGGAGATGGCTTTATAATCTTCAAACTCTTGATGTAATTTAAAAGAATCCTCTCCTTTGATTATTATTAGTGCCTGTGTTATGAATCTGGCAGGTTGAAAATGGAAGCCCTGACTGACAGGGAGGATGGAATGATAGAGGCGGACAGCGGAGATGAAGCCCAGCTTACTGGAGGGCAGTCTGCAGAGGAAGCATCGGGTGAACCCATTCAAAGCGCTGAACCTGAAACCTGGTCTCTTCCTTTGAGTCAGAACAGTGGGAATGAACTCCCGGCCAGCCAGCCTCAGCCCTTTTCAGCCCAGGGAGACGTGGACGAAGAAGACATCATAATAGAAGACTATGAGAGCGATGGGACATAGAAAGCAGCCTACCCACGAGATTAACTGACAGATTCACACTCATGCCATTCAGTGGCACTTGAACAGTGATAATAGACTTCAGCTGAATTAGTTTAATTCTTCTAGTATTTCAGCACAGAGAGCTGACCTCTGTTATGTTGAAGTAAATAGAAGCTCAAACCTTGAAATAATCTGTTTTTTCATCTAGTATTTATTTAGTCTTGTGAGTAGTGTTGGGAGAGGAGGTCAGTGTGTATGAAGTGCATTTGAACGTTATGCCAAATACCAGAAAATGTGAAGGAATAATTCAGAACACAGAAATTCTATGGGCTGTAAATAAGAATTATAAAACAGCTTAGGATGCAATTATGAGTGTAAATAAACTTTGTGCCTTATTCACAATTTTTCTCTGGTCTCTAGCTTCTCAGATGCCATTTTTATATGTTGTACAGTGGAATATTTTAGATAACTCTCTGGAAACTATTTACATAATTTATATAAAAATTAAAATATTGAATTTGTTTCTTTTGTATTTCAATGTTTCCTAACATGCACTGTCTGCCATGTATCACTGGACATAGGACACAAGTCTCCTTCATCCAGTGCCAAACTTTTTCAATAGGGAAGGAAGGGAATGGCAGCCTTGCGAAGAAAACTCTACTGAGGGTTTAATCCAGTGGCAACCCACTCCAGTATTCTTGCCTGGAAAATCTCATAGACGGAGGAGCCTGGTAGGCTACAGTCCTTGGGGTCGCAAAGAGTAGGACACGACTGAGCGACTTCACTTTCTTTTTCTTTTAAAGACCTTTCCAGAGCTCTCCCAGCGGAGCCTGATCCGAAGCTATTGCTATAAGGTGTGGTTGGCGGGGGTGGGGGGACACCGACCCGCCCAAGCCCCAGGCGGGAGTCCGGGCCTGACAAAGCCGGGCGGGGCGGAGAGCGGCCCGGCCCCGCCCCTGGAGCCCGATCTGGGTTTCAGAGCCGCGGGCGGCGAGGGCGCTTTGGCAGGTGGCCGCTCAGGTGAGCTGGGCCCAAGGGGTGGGGCCCACGTGACCGGGACGCAGGCGGGGAGGGGCCGGCGGACCCCAGGCAGGTGCGCGGTGGGGTGGGTAGGCCCCTCGGAGCGTCCTGGGCGCGCGCGCTGGCTGCGCCGCCCGCCAGTACCTTCGGCCGAGGCCGGCCGCCGGCGCGGTAAGGGGTGCGGGCCCCGGGAAGAGCTGGGGCCTGGGGAGCAGGAGGGCCCCTCGGCCAGCCAGGTTTCACGCGGCGGACACAGGTGCCGGGCGAGACGCGCCCCACCCCGGGCCGGGCAGCCGCGGCGCTTCCGGGCGCAGGGTTATTCCGACCTGGGCTCGTCCAGCCCAACTTAGTTCCGGCCGCTTTGGGCCGGAATCTTGAAAGACTGAAAATGCCTTTTCACTCCGACTCGGAGACGCGTACCTGGGGGGGCAGAGCTAAAGACCGAACGAGATAGGTGGGGCGGGGGCGGAGCGACGAGCCGCGGCCTGGGCAGAGACCCCGACGAGGATGCGTGCAACTGTTCCCGGTTCAAAGCGCAGTTCCCTTTGCTTGGAAACCAGTAGTGTGTAAAATCTGCCTGTGTCTGGGGCCCACCGTAACTTTAAAAGCCAGCTAAGTGGTGATTCTGTGGTGTAAAGGTGACCAACTGGACTCCTGTAACACTTTCCTGGGGAGACCGTTTCTTCTAATCACCGCTATGGTGTGTGCAGACCGAAAGAAATCAGGGCCCGAATGAAGTCAGGGCCCGGGAAGGTGAAGTCGCGCAGTCGTGTCCGACTCTTGCGACCCCGTGGACTGTAGCCTACCAGGCTCCTCCGTCCATGGGATTCTCCAGGCAAGAATACTGGAGGGGATTACCATCTTCTCCGGGGGAATCTTCCCGACCCAGGGATCGAACCCGGGTCTCCTTCATTGCGGGCAGATGCTTTAACCTCTGAGCCACCGCCCGGGGTCTTGAACAAAACCCTCTGCCTTGAACTCTGCCTCAGCGTGCTAATTCTAACTGGACGCTCTATGAGACCTTGAAAGATGGTAGGGGTATCCAGATATTGAAATGTAAAAATACAACTGACTGGACCCTTCTAAAATCACATAATTTGCTATTACACATTTCTTCAAATTTGGAATTTTGACTTTTTAAGGTGATCTTAGGCTTCCCTTGTAGCTCAATCAGTAAAGAATATGCCTGCAATGCAGGAGACCCGGGTTCGATTCCTGGGTCGGAAAGATCCCCTGGAGAAGGAAATGGCAACCCACTCTAGTATTCTTGCCTGGAGAATCCCAGGAACAGAGGAGCCTGGCGGGCTACAGTCCATAGGGCCACAAGAGTCAGACACGACTTAGCGACTTAACCAAACCACCACCAAGGTGATCTAATTCAAATAAGCTACTTTCCACAAGTCTTTCTGTTGTTCAGTCCCTAAGTCGCATCGCACTCTTTGCAACCCCATGTAGGTAGCCTTGCCTGTTCCTCACTATCTCTTAGTTTGCTGAAACTCACGTCCATTGAGTCGGTGATGCCATTAGAAGTGAGCATAAATTAGATCCATTATGAGTGAGTGAAGTAGCTTTAGTTGAGTCCAACTCTTTGGGACCCCATGGACTGTAGCCTACCAGGCTCCTCTGTCCATGGGATTTTCCAGGCAATAGTACTGGAGTGGATTGCCGTTTCCTTTTGCCAAATTGCTGCTGCTGCTGCTGCTGCTGCTGAGTCACTTCAGTCGTGTCCAACTCTGTGCGACCCCAGAGACGGCAGCCCACCAGGCTCCCCCGTCCCTGGGATTCTCCAGGCAAGAACACTGGAATGGGTTGCCATTGCCTTCTCCAGTGCATGAAAGTGAAAAGTGAAGTTGCTCAGTCGTGTCTGACTCCTAGGGACCCCATGGACTGCAGCCTACCAGGCTTCTCCGTGCATGAGATTTGCCAGGCAAGAGTACTGGAGTGGGTTGCCATTGCCTTCTCCGTTTGCCAAACTGGTATCTCTTAAATGCCTGTATATCAAAGATATTGAACGATATGTAAAACTTGTTAAAGTTATTTGTTGTGCTTTTGCCTCTACTTTTTTTAGGAAAATGTATTTCAAGAATTATACTAGTACTACGCATTCTTAGAATTTAAGTACTTTTAGACAACAGATAAAGAGACAAAAGACCATAAAAATACTGCTAATTGCTATCATTTATATAAATTATTTTCTATACTAAATTTTTTCTCCTTCTTTTCAGTGGGCACCATGTTGGGACTCACAGTGAGTTCTTTAAAATTGGGGTGCCCCTTTAGAAAACCCCAGAATTTAGACCTCTCCAGCTCCACTCAATACCCAGGTGATTGTATTTAGTCTGAGGTAGTATATAGCCTTCTGTGGGCAGCCTACCTACATGTTAGCTTTGCCTGAACTCTTAACAGGTATCTCAGACTCTCTTTAGGCTGCTCCTCCAAGGACTAAGCTGGAGCAGTGTAGAAATGTTGTAGATAAAAAGATCTGATGTCTGGGATTTGCTTTAATCTATTGACAAATAAAAGGGAAGGTATAGATGAAATAGAATTGATAAGGTGATAATTATTGAAAGTTGCTAATGGGCACATAAGGGCTCGTAATACTATTCTTTCCACTTTTTATGGTGTTTGGAAATTTCTTTATTAAAAATTTTAATTCCCTGTACAGAGAGTTTGACCTCTTCTTGCTATCTTTGTTGCCACCACCATGGCCCACTGGAGTACAGTAGACCCTTGAACAACACAGCTTTGAACTGTGAGGGTCTGCTGAGATACTTTTTTTTTTTTTCTCCAATAAATATGTATACAGTACTGAGTGGTTTGCAGTTGGTTGAATCCCTGGATTTGGAATCACAACTACACATTACCAACTCCTTGTGTTGGTCAAGGGTCAACTGTATTTCAGTGACCTCCTAGCCAGTCTCCCTCTTTTCACTCTTTTCTCCTGGAATGTACTATTGACACAGCATCCAGAGTGATCCTGTTTAAAAAAATAGTAACATCATGTCAGACCTCTACTGAAAATTTTCCAGTGGCTTCTCACGTCACTCTCAATAGAAGCCTGAATCCTTTCTAATGATTTTTAAGTCCTAAGGATTCAGGCAGCCTCAATTCTACTACACACCCTCTCATGCTGTTGCTGCCTCCATGCCTCAACAATGCTAGGCACTCCCACTTTAAGGCTTTTACACTAGCTGTTCCAGCTGCCCGAAGCACTTCCCCTGATACCTGC
Organism: Oryx dammah; assembly: GCF_014754425.2. Lineage (NCBI taxonomy): Eukaryota > Metazoa > Chordata > Mammalia > Artiodactyla > Bovidae > Oryx > Oryx dammah. The sequence continues at coordinate 60,950,002 of NW_024070204.1, forward strand.
CTGGCATCTTTTCTCATCTCCTTCGTTTCTATATTCAGATGTCTTGTTCTCTCTGAAGAATTCCCTGGCCACTCTTTAAAATTATAGCATCCTATCCACACTGCACTTCTTACCCTCTTTCCTAACTTTGTTCGTTGGCGTCTATTTCACTTGCCTTATCTATCATCTGTCATCACTGCTCCCCACCCCCAGAATTTAAGCTGCATGAAGGCAAGGATTTCCATCAACTGTTTTCACCGATACATCTTCAGCAAACCTTGTGCATGACGAGTACTTGGTAAATAATTCTTTGAGTGATAGATCTCTGTTTGACAAAGTAAAAACAAAACCTTAGGAATTTCTAAATTGTTCAACATGGTAAAGGTGGGATTACCAGCTTTAATTCTGAGCCCTTTACAATGCCAAATACAATACCATGTGCCCAGTGAGCCTTCAATAAATACTCATGAGCAGTTTGAGGGAGAAAAGCATTGTACCTTAAACGTAGTAGTTATAATAGCAAATAGTTTCCTTTTTGCATATGTGTTCAGGTCATTGGTTTCTTGAAGGAAATCCTCAAGTTAAAAAGTATATTTTCAACTTTTCAGATGGATTAAATACTCTCTAAGATAGCTTTTTGGGCTACCTTTGTGGCTCAGCTGGGAAATAATCCACCTGCAATGGCAGGAAACCTGGGTTTGATCCCTGGGTTGGGAAGATGCCCTGGAGAAGGGAAAGGCTACCTACTCCAGTATTCTGGCCTGGAGAATTCCATGGACTGTATCGTCCATAGGGTCGCAAAGAGTCAGAAACCACCTTCTAGAAAGATTTTTTATTTGTTTATGGCTACATTGGGTCTTTGTTGCTACGCACAGGCTTTCTCTGGTTGCAGTGAACAGGGCTGCTCTCTAGTTAATGGTGTGTGACTTTTCTTATTGCAGAGCACGGCCTCTAGGCGCTTGGGCTCAGTAGTTGCGGCTCACAGGGTTAAAGCTTTGGGTGCAATAGTTGTGGTCCACAGGCTTAGTGGCCCCAAGGCAGATGGAATCTTCACGGACCAGGGATTGAACGCATGTCCCCTGCACTGGCATGCAAATCCTTAATCACTGGACCACCAGACAAGTCTTCTGAGATACTTTATGAGTCTTTCCATGGCTGCAGCAAATCATCTTTAAATAACTGCTCTGGAAAGAGTGATGTCCATGGGCATTGCTATGGCTCTGAGAAGTCAATTTTCTAGTGTAGAGCATTATCCCATTAGAGTGGAAGAAGCGACTCCCAAAACATGACTTCCCAAGTTAGGAAGGAAAGGAGCTGTCCACTCCATGTGTTTACCAGACTGATTCTCGTGGGCTGTTCCAAAACAGACTTGAGTTAATGAAAGTGAAGAGTATTTGTTGACCCATCAAATTTTGGTACGCTCAAACTCTTAAATATGTTTATTTAGATATTTGAGGAAAGGACTCTGCTTGAAATGTGTTAGCACCCTGCATTAAAATTTAGTCTCATTTTTGTTTTTTTTACATTTTGTTGTTTATAGGGTTCATAGGTAAATTTGACTTATAAATGTGGTAATCTCTAAGGTTTAAGATTTTAATTGCCCTTAAAATCTCATAGAATGATTCTGTATCCCTGGCTAACGTAATTGTTACACATGCTTTGTCATTTTCTATATCATAATGATTAGGTGTGATCATATTGGTTTCCTGAATATGATCATTTGATAATAAGTGACTAAAACCAGCATTATTGAAGGGATACATAGCTAAGCATAAGAGATAACTTTAATCCTGACCCCAGGTGTGAACATCACAAATGTCGTCCAGTGACAGAAGATCCAGGAATCGGGACAGACACTATGATGAGGTCCCAAGGGACTCAGACTATCCAGATGGCACCGTAAGAACCTTCCAGACTCTTCGAGACAGTGAGCTGGCCGTGAGCGCTGATCCATTGCCACCACCCCCTCTCCCATTACAGCCGCCCTTCGGCCCGGAATTCTACTCAAGTGACACAGAGGAACCGGCCGTCGCGCCGGATCTCAAGCCTGTAAGACGCTTTGTCCCAGAGTCCTGGAAGAACTTCTTCAGAGGGAAGAAAAAGGATCCGGAGTGGGATAAGCCGGTATCAGACATCAGATACATCTCCGATGGAGTGGAGTGTTCACCTCCAGCCTCGCCCACAAGATCAAACCATCGTTCACCCCCAAACTCCTGCCAAGATCCTCACGGCGGGTCCAAAGGCAGCTGGCATTCCCAGAAAGAGACTGAGGCCATGTTTCCTCACGATCCCTGTGGATCCCTAGGCCAACAGACGCACACAGCCCGAACCTACAGCGAGAAGGTAGAGGAGTATCACCTTAGGTATTCCTACATGAAGTCGTGGGCAGGCCTGCTGCGGATCCTGGGGGTGGCCGAGCTGCTGCTGGGGGCCGGCGTTTTGGCTTGTGTCACAGCGTACATTCACAAGGACAGCGAGTGGTATAACATGTTTGGATATTCACAGCCCTACGGCATAGGAGGCGTGGGTGGCCTGGGCAGTACCTATGGGGGCTATTACTACAGTGGCCCCAAAACTGCTTTTGTCCTTGTGGTTGGTGGCTTGGCCTGGGTGGCCACCATCATCATCCTGGTGCTTGGCATGTCCATGTATTATCGGACCATCCTCTTAGACTCAAATTGGTGGCCCCTCACTGAATTTGGAATCAATGTCTCCTTGTTCATTTTGTACATGGCCGCAGCCATAGTCTACGTGAATGATACCAACCGAGGGGGACTCTGCTACTATCCATTATTTAACACACCAATGAACGCAGGATTCTGCCGGGTGGAAGGAGGGCAGATAGCAGCCATGGTCTTCCTCTTTGTCACCATGATTGTTTATCTCCTTGGTGCTTTGGTTTGCCTAAAGTTGTGGAGGCACGAGGCGGCTCGGAGACACAGGGAATACGTTGAGCAACAGGAGGTAAGGGATTTCACCATCTTTGTTCTTTCTGCTATTAGCTCCTTCCTTAAATACCTGTAGTTCTCCAAACAAAGCTATCGTCGTCGTTTTTAATGGTCTGAAGTTCCAAAGGCCTCACTCAGTATCTGACATGCTCTGACCAGATAGCCCACTCTGGCGTGTCACTGTTGTGTAACATTGCAAGTAGACGCCAGATGTGTAATGTAATATATAGTTCATTGGTTGCACTATTGTCTGTCCAATACGTAAGAGAAGACACAGCTACTGAATTTCTATAAAGAAGAATAATAACATATTCAGTAAAGTAAATGGCCCATCATTAAGTTTAAGAACAATCTTGATTCCTTAGTATGGTAAGACTTAATAAAAAGCATAATTGTTCAGTTGCAAGAGGAAAGTGTTCATTTAAATCTGTAATGAAATCTGAAACCCACTTTTCTTGGAGTTTATAAATTTATCTCAGTATTGTAAGCATATTTTTAAGTTTTACATCTGTGTATTCAAAGTACAGAATTTTAAATTCTAATCAGTGTGAAATCAGATAGTGAGACACATCCTTATAATTTTATGTAATTTAATAATAATGGCGTTCTTAATATCACTTCAAATTCTACGTTATAATGGCTATCATTCATATAATTCTTTTATTTCTTTTCCTTTTCTTAACAGAAGCTTGTTTTTATAAGACTTTGCATAATGGTTGATTAAACTTGAATCACTTCTGATTCCTGTTTGCGTTGCTGTAACTTCCTAAATGTTAAGACATACTGGCGTGTAGCTTTTTGAATTATAAAATTAATAATGTAACCATCCCAAACTCTTTAATTGTGTTGGGTAGTGGGAATCAAGAATAAATAAAGTCTCTAGGTAGTTCAAGGCAACTCCATAATTGTCGCTACCATCGCCTTATTGCTGGCTCTGCTCTCTGCTCCTGATTGACAGGGAGTCGCAATTATTCCTCCTCCTCTGATTCTCCACTGGTCCATCAAAACGTGGCCAGAAGAGTTGGGAATGCATCTGTAGAGAATCGGTATCTATAAAATTGAAATTGGGCTATAAATACAAAGGGATGAAACTATTTGCTCAGTAGCTTCACACACCTCTAAAAAGTCATTTTAACTCTTTCTGTTCCAGAGAAGTGAGCCATCATTGGCATCGAAAAGGAAAATGGTAAGAACAAAGTCCACAGCATATTTTGTCTCTGGATTTGCCAGTTTTCTCTCTTGTCTGTTTGTAGATCACCTGTCTGTAAAAGTGTATCTATTGCATTAAGTTTGTAATAGGACTTTTTAGTTTTTTTCTAATACTAAGAGGGCCAAATCAGACAAGGCTATTTGTAGTATCTTTTAATTTTGTTAGATGAAAGCTTCTGCAAGTGAACATAGTTATATATTTAATTTTTTTTTTTTAATGAAGGCAATCCTCCCCAGTTTTTTTTCACTGTCTTCAGTTCTTCTCATTCTTTCCTATTCTTGTCATGTTGCTTTCAGATGCCAAATTTTGTCGTGTTGGGAAAGAAATCCCTATTCCACAATTTACTGTGACGGTAGACAAGATACTTACCTTCCCAGGCCTCAGTTTCTTCATCTGTAAAATTGAGATAGTAATAATTTCTACCTCACAAGTTTGCTTGAGAGGATTAACTGAGATGCTGTTATTATAATTATTGTATATATAGAATAATGTAATATATTTTAATCATAATTTTACCTCATTGAAAAGTTCTTAAGATATTGGGCATTATTTCTTTTCCTTTTCTTTGGAGGGGGGGTACCACATGGGGTGCGGGATTTTAGTTCCTGGACTAGAAACTGAACCCATGCCCCTATAGTGGAAGCATGGAGTCCTAATCATTGGACTACTAGGAAAGTCCCTGGGCATTATTTCTAAGCAAAAAGTTAAGAATCCAACCTTTGGATTTGTTTGTTTCTTTAGAAAGGAAGTGTATTCCGTTAATTCAAAATGCGAAAGGATCTCTCACGAAGTCTTCTCTCGTCCCTGTACGGTGGCTCCCCAGTTCTCCCGTGGAGGCAACCAGTGTTACCAGTATCCTGTGTTTCCTTTCAGAAGTGTGCTAGATAGATATCTATTTGCTTTACTCCTTCTTTTACACAAATGGTAGCATTACCATACCTACTGTTATATCCCTTATTTTTTCACTTAACAATGTATTTCTAAGATTTTTCCTTATTAGTACATAGAAAACTTCTGCGTTCTTGGTTTCTAACTACGGAGTATTGCATTTTGTGGTTAGGCTGTAATTCATTTAGTCAGATATTAACATGTAAGTTGTTTCCAGCCTCTCACTATTAAAAATAGTGCTACAGTGAATAACCTTGTACATACGACTACATACTTATACAGACTTCCTTTCATATATGTACAAGGACACTGAAATTCTGAGAAGTGAGTTTCTGGATCAAAAGGCATGTACATTTTTGTTTTGACTGCCAGATTGCCCAATAGAAGGTCTACCAATTTCTATCCCCAACACACTACAGGCTTCCTCACACCCTCACCATACAGTGTTAGGAAATTTGTTAACATCCGTCAACCTGGTAGGTGAAAAATATCACTAACGTAGAAATTTGCATTTCTCGTATCAGGAGTGAGGTTGAGCCTTTTTCATATGTTTGCATTTTCTTCCCTATTAACTGTCTGTTTATATCTTGTCCAGTTTTTTTTAACTGGGTTGCTAATTTCTTTAAGTTCTTTTTTGTTAAGTGCATTCATCTTGAAAATACCTTTGATGAGGTTCTTTTTCACTTTGTTCTCAATTATGTTGTAACATACCATTATTAATACTATTTGAAAACATTTTGTTCATGCTGAAATAAGGACATTATTAAGTGGATGAGCAACAGCCTGTCTTAGCAATCATGATTAAAACATAGGTGTCATCATTAATTCATTCATTGAACAAACATGTGACAGGTTGTGGGCCAGTGATATGGATACAAGGAACATTATCTCCATTTCTCAGGGGCTTACAAATCTAGTGAAAAACACAGACAAAAGATTAGTAGAGTGATTGTGTGTGAGTGTGAGAACAAGCAAGCAAGAAGTACAAAACTAAATAACTCACTTACAGATTTGTGTTTCTGTATCATCTCGGGAAAGCAATTTATGAATGATAATATCTCAAATTCAACATTATTCATTGATCAAAGCAACTTTGAGGATCTGTAATTAGCCGTGGTTTTTAAAGAGTCAGTTGCATTAAATGATTGACATGTATATGAAGTCATCTGAATTACAGCTGAGCCTTGCTGTGGGTTTCTTGGAGATCCATAAATCTTTAGAAATCAAGGGATATCTGACCAGTCCTGACTAACCATGCATGGGGATAAGTGAGACTGGTATTAATAGCTGATCTAAAGAATATTGAAGAGTTTTTCTCTCACAGGACAGTGTGGACCTAATGTTACAAACCTCTACAGTTTAAACATTGTTCGTAGAATTAGAGCAATACTGCTTTGTGTGTGGTGGGCGGCATTTGGGTTGTTTTTTAATTGTACTTTGTTTTAACTTCCTGATTCCCTTGTGTTCATTTTAAATGTTCGTTTATTTGTTCAACATTAATTGCGTCAGGATATACATTTCAGTTAGATTTATGACCAACTCAGTGGCTAATAATCAGAGTAAGCTAAATAGGATCATCAGTTTTCTACAGAAAGAAGTTCTAAGTCCTTAAGTGTTGAGCAGATTTCTAAACTAGAAAAGTCAAAATCTAACCTGGAGAAGTTCCCTGGTGATCCAGTGGCTAAGACTCCATATTCCCAATGCAGGGGGTCTGGGTTCAATTTGTGGTCAGAGAACTAGATCCCACATGCTGCAACTAAGATCTGATGCAGCCAAATAAATAAATAATTTGTTCTGATCTAATCTGGGCATAGAAAGTAATAGTGTGGGTTTGGGATTGGGGTCTGTGCATCATAACATCAAATACACTTATAGCGAGGGACAGTCAGAAATTGAACAAAAGCACCCTGAAACACATGTCTGACTCTCCCCATTTCTAACTTGACAATGTATTCCTCCAGCCCATTTTTTATTTGAAAAGCTTAGTAATTATATCCATAACATTACTTACCCCAGGCTTAATCGCTTTCTCTTCCCTCACAGCAAAGCTTTTCTGTGACAAGACTAGTTTTTGCTAGATGCAGAGGAAGGTCATGAAATCTGGGGCCTTGTGTTTGTAATCTGGAGTACTGTTTGAGAGTGGTGTGTCCCAGCACTGGAGCCCAACTAACTTCCTTCCTGTGAAAGCCTGAAGAGGTTTTCATTTTTGTGTCATGTCTAGTTCTAGATTTTTTTCCCCAGGAGATTTTCTGAACTGATGATCAGTATGGTTCACCCAAAACAAGTGAAAGAAAATGTTAAGAGCATAAAGACAGGGGGAAAAATGTAAAGCAGGTGAAACAGTCTGTGTGGAAATATTATGATTTCTTAGAACTCCTTTTTATATTAAAAGGTGAATCTTGGAATTAGGGATGGGCAAGGAAGGAAAATGAATAGCTTTGGCTTGAAAAAAACTTGGTGACTGCAGCCATGAAATTAAGAGACACTTGCTCCTTGGAAGAAAAGCTACGACCAACCTAGATAGCATATTAAAAAGCAGAGACATAACTTTGCCAACAAAGGTCTGTCTAGTCAAAGTTTTTCCAGTAGTCATGTATGGATGTGAGAGTTGGACTATAAAGAAAGCTGAACACTGAAGAACTGATGCTTTTGAACTGTGGTGTTGGAGATTCTTGAGAATCCACTGGGCTGCAAGAAGATCCAACCAGTCCATCATAAAGGAAATCAGTCCTGAATATTCATTGGAAGGACTGATGGTGAAATTGAAACTCCAATACTTTGGCCACCTGATGCAAAGAACCGACTCACTGCCAAAGACCCTGATGCTGGGAAAGATTGAAGGCAGGAGGAGAAGGGGATGGCAGAGGATGAGAAGGCTGGACGGCATCACCGACTCGATGGACATGAGTTTGAGCAAGCTCCGGCAGTTGGTGATGGACAGGGAGGCCTGGCGTGCTATGATTCATGGGGTCGAAAAGAGTCGGAAACGACTGAGCGACTGAACTGACCCTGACGGAGGGGGGAGCCTCACATGGACTCTCCTGTCCAATGTGACTACCTGGGTAGAATTTGTGATTTTGACCATGCAATCTGAGCCTGCCCCAGGGCTGCTGACCAAGAGGGTCAGTGTGCTCCCTGGACACTTCTCAGGCAGCTGTGGGGGAAAACAGTTTGTTAAATATTTAGAAGCTAAGAAGGGATGCTGTGAAATGGAAATTCACTTACTTAAGCCAAAAAATTTCCCCTGATTTTAATACCATGTTGGATTTTCAAGATTAAGCATTAAAGAATTCAATAGAATGAAGAAGCTATTCTGGTTCTGACCAGTGAGGAACAAAGCGCAATAGATGCTAACCTCAGAATATATTTCCTAAAATACTCTTGTTTGATCTCGTTTCCTCTGGGTTTTCTGCTCTCCACTCGCGTTCCTGCTGTTTGGGGCCGTGGCTGGGCATCGTTTCTGCGGAGGAGCCCTGGTTCCCCTTCCGCCTGCCCGGGTGCAGGCTTCCCCTCTCGGTAGCCCTCCCCCAGGGCGAGTCAGCAGCCTCCACGTCTAATCTGGGCTTATCCATGGGTTGCACTATTTGGTGAGTTAACAATTGGAGGTTTTTAGCCTGAGCTAATGCTAAATGAGACCTCAAAGGCAGCCTCTGAGAGATAGAGAAATCAGGAAACAAAGAATTTGCAAAGCTGTCTGACCAGGTAAAGAGCAAGGTTTTAAATTCCTGTTTTATATTTTGTTTGCAATAGACTAGGGTCTCTCCCCAGCCACTCTCAATTAGTTGATGGAGTTTTATTCAGCAAGCACAGGCTAAAGACCCAAGGGTGGAGTGGAGGGAGCTTTCTTCCACGTCACGGAAAGCAGTATGCCTTTGCCCACCTCTGCCCATCACAGCCTCATTTCTAGTGTGCTACTTGGCCTTCCCTGGTGGCTCAGTAATTAAAGAATACGCCCACGATGTGGGAGAGCTGGGTTCGATCCCTGGATTGGAAAGATCCTCTGGAGTAGGAAAAGGCAACCCACTCCAGTGTTATTGCCTGGAGAATCCCCATGGGCAGAGGAGCCTGGTGGGCTACAGTCCGTGGGGTCGCAGAGTTGGACACAACTGAGCAACGAAGCAGAGCACTGCAACCAGAACTTCGGGAACTTCAGGATTGAGCGATATACATTTAAGTAAGCTGATTTCCTCCTGTTATTCATTTAAAGAGCCCCAAAGTCAAAAAGTGCTGTTTTTCAGGGGCTTTGGGTTTTTTTTTTCCTTGGCTGTGCCATGCAGCTCACAGGACCCAGGCTTTCAGCAGTGAGAGCGCAGTCTTAACTAGAAAGGGCCGGGTTTTCATCGTTGCTTTTCACTTCATAGCTGTGAGACCTTGAATTCACTGAATCTCTCTGAACCTTACTCCTTTGTTTGTAATGTGGAAACCCCTCTCCTGGAATCCACCAGCCTCTCCAGCCTGCTTCGTATTCTGGGCACTGCCCAGTGGGGCCCCCAAGCACTCTGTTCCTTTTTTTTTTTTTTTAATGAGACTAGATTTTTTTTAAATTATTATTTATTTATTTTTGACTGTGCTGGGTCTTTATTCCTCTAAGAATAAAGTTGAGGTTTTTTTGCTTTGTTTTTTGCTTTTGTTTATAAATAAATCCTCCTTTTCCCTCTAACTGTAGTGTGACATGGCCACCAGTTGTGAGAGACAGAGAGACCAAGAAGTTAATTTTAAAGAACTGAGGGCAACAAAAATGAAACCTGAACTTCTGAGTGGACATATTCCCCCAGGCCACATCCCAAAGCCGATCGTGATGCCAGACTACGTGGCGTGAGTATCTACCTTTCTTCAAGGTAGAGATAGCGAGGTTCCATTTGGAATTTCATTTTTCTGTTCGTCTTCAAGTTAATGCTCTGCTTAAAGTCAATTATATTTGAACAGTTGTTTGTTTCCTGAGAGGTAGTATATTGAATGGAAGGTACAGTATGCTCACTGAGGAATAAAGTAATAAGCTGATTTCCTATTCCTCTTGTTTTAATGAAAAAGTTATCACTTTGTGTTTCTTTTCTTCCAGTTTTGAGATATAAGTGACCTACAGCACTGTTTATGTTTCGTGTGTTCAGTGTAATGAAATCATGAACTTACATGCATCATAAAATGATTATCACAGTAGGTTAGTGAACAGCCATCATCTCATATAGATACAAAATTAAAGAAATGGAAAAAAATTTTTCCTTGTGATAAGAACTCTTAGGATTTACTCTTTTAATAATTTTCATATATAACATACAGCGGTGTTAATTGTGTTTATCATGTTGTACATTGCATCTCTAATACTTACTTATAGCTGGAAGTTTGTAGGTTTTGATGACCTTCATCCAATTTTCTCTCCCTAAACTTGTCTTCCCCTACCCCCGCCTCTGGTAACCACAAATCTGATCTCTTTTTCTGTGAGTTTGTTTTTGAAGCATAATTGACCTACAACAGTATGTTAGTTGCTAGTACACAACATAATGATACAATATTTCTATACTTTTCAAAATCATCCCCAGGATAAGTCTGTTATCATCTGTCATCATACAAAGATACTACGTAGTTATTGACTATATTCCCTGCACTGGACGTGTGGTACCTGTGACTCATTTATTTTGCAGCTGAAAGTTTTTACCTGTTAATCTCCTTTACCAGTTTCTTTGTTTCCCTCACCTCTCTCCTCTCTGGCAACCACTACTTATAGGTGACATAAATGGTTTTACAGCTTTTGTCTTTTAACCTTGCTACGGGCTTCCCTGGTGGCTCAGGTTAAAGCGTCTGTCTGCAATGCAGGAGACCCGGGTTCAATTCCTGGGTTGGGGAGATCTCCTGGAGAAGGCAATGGCACCCCACTCCAGTACTCTTGCCTGGAGAATCCCCTGGACGGAGAAGCCTGGTAGGCTACAGTCCATGGGGTCGCAAAGAGTCGGACACAACTAAGTGATTTCACTTTGACTAGCTTTATACAGGGCTGATTTACTACCTTTAAGATTTTTCTTTTTTTAATTTTCAGGTTTCTAGTTATGGCCTTTTCTACTTAAAGAAGTTCCTTTAACATTTCTTATAAAGCTAGTTTGGTGGTACTAAATCTTACCTTCTGCTTGTCTGTAAAATTTTTTGTTTGGTTTTTGTTTTTGTCTGTAAAATTTTTGATCTCTCCATCATATCTGAATGAAAGCCTTACCAGGTAGACTATTTCTTTGTAGATGTTCCTCTGTCATCGCTTGGAATATATTCTATCACTCTCTCCTGGCCTATAGAGTTTCTACTGAAATGTCCTGTGACAGCCTTATGCCAGTTCCCTTGTGATAAATTGTTGCTTCTCCTTTGTTGCCCAGGCTAGGGAGGTTTTTAGCTATTAATGTGTCTAAATATTTTCTCTGTCCCTTTCTCTGTCTGTTCTCCTTCTGGGACCCCTATAATGTGATTGTTAGTATTCATGATGTTGCCCCAGAGGTCTCCTAAACTGTTCTCACATTTTTTTGTTAAATCTTTTTTCAGTTCAAGTGAGCGATTTCCATTGCTCTGTCCTCCAGTTTGCTGATCTGTTGCTGTGTATCATCTTATCTACTGTTGATTCCTTTTTGGTAGAGTTTTCATTTCAGTTCTTGTATTCTTCAGCTGTGCTTGGCATCCTTTTTATTTTTTCACTCTTTGTTTAAAAGTTCTAACTTCTCACCCTGTCCATCCACTCTTCTCCTGAGTTCTTTGAACATCTTTATGAGTATAATCAGGTAGTTTGCTTATTTCCAGTTTACTTGGTTTTCTGGAGTTTTATCTTGTTTCTTCATTTGGAACATAATTTCCTGTAGCTTAATTTTGCCTAATTTGCTGTTTTTATTTCTGTGTATTTGGTTGGTTGGTTTTGTCTCTTGGCCTTGAAGTAGTGGCTTTTTGTATAAGATGTCCTGTGTGTCCCTGCAGCACACTCCCTTCTCGTCACCAGAGCTGCGTGCTCTAACAGTGTCCCCTGTGAGGGCTGCACGGGTCCTGCTGTTACGGCAGGCTGACGACCGTGGATGTCTGATAGGCGTGGCTGCCTCCTAGTCCTGCTGCCAGGCCGGCCGTGTGTGGAGGTTGCTGGCCACGGTGGGTGGAGCTGGGTCATAAGGTCGATGCCTGTGAAGTCCCGGGGGGTCCTGGGGCTAGTGTTGCTCCACAGGTGGGCAGAGCTGGTTTCCAGCGTTGGTGGTTGCAGGCCTGGGGAGCCCAGATCTAGGGTTAGCCTGCTTGAGTGAGGCCAGTTCCTGGCATGGCTGGCTGTGGGGTCCAGGGTGTCTCAAAGCTTGTATCTGGTCCCAGGGCAGCTGCTTTGGGGCCCAAAGTATCTCAGAGCTGAGCTTGGTCTTCTGGTGCTGGTGGGTATGCCAGGGTCTGGCCAGGGGAAAGGTTGCGGCAGGGGTGGAGGGGAGGGTTAGTCCCGTGACTTCAGCCTGTCGATGGGAAAGCTGGGACCCAAGGAATCCCAAGGGTAGTGCCAGTCAGCTGGCAGGGTGGTGCCAGGTCCTGGGGTCCTGGAGTTGGTGTGTGCCCACTAGTAGGGCGAGGTGCTGGGGCTAGTGCTGGCCACAGGTAGGCAGAGCTGGGTCCTGGGGTCTCTGGCTACAGGGTCTAGGGGTCCCAGAGCTGGTGTTGGCCTTCTGATGGATGGGCCCACCTGGCCCCCTTGTGAGTGGTATTGTGACCCCACCTGGCTAGCTACTGGGCCTGAGGCATCCCAGTACTGGTGCTCACAGGCTGGTGGGCAGGGCCTGGTCCCTGTGCCAGTAAGCCAGAGGGAGGGCTCCAGAATGGCGCTCGTGGTAGAATGAGCTCCACAGAATAGCTGCTGTCAGTGTCTGTGGCCTCAGGGCGAGTTCCAGTTGCCTCTTGCCTCTCTAGGAGGCTCTCCAGGATCAGCAGTGGGTCTGACCCAGACGTCTTTCAAATAACTGCTTCTGCTCTGGATCCTGGAGTGTGTGAGATTTTGTGTGCGTCTTTTAAGGGTAGAGTCTATTTGCCACAGTCCTCAGAGTCTCCTGAAAGTAAGGCTTCCTGACCTTCAACACCAAATATTCTGGGGCCTTGTCTTCCCAGTGCTGAGGAGCCAGTGTGGGGCTCAGACACCTCACTCCTTGAGCAGACCTTCTGCAATTGTAGTTAATCCTCCCATTTGTGGGTTGCCCATCCAGGAGTATAGGTCTTGACTTTACTGTATCTCTGCCCTCCTACCCATCTTGTTGTGGTTGCTCCTTTAGTAAACATCTTTAGTTGTAGAAGATATCTTCTGCTAGTCTTCTGGTCTCTCTCATCAATAGTTGCTCTATAAATAGTTGTAATTTTGCTGTGGCCATGGAAGGAGGTGAGCTCAGGATCTTCCTACTCCACCATCTTGGCCGCACTTCAACTTTGGTTTATTTTTTTTCATCAGGAAGTACCCTATGATTCAGACAGGTGATGAGCGAGAACGCTATAAAGCTGTGTTCCAGGACCAGTTTGCTGAGTACAAAGAGCTCTCCGCAGAAGTTCAGGCCGTCCTGAGGAAGTTTGATGAGCTGGATGCCGTGATGAGCAGATTGCCTCGTCGTTCAGAAAACCAGCAGGTGAGGGCCTGCACTGTTGGGGAGGAGCTCTGATAGAGGAAGGATGAATTCTGACTTTGTCCGAAATGTAGAGAAGGCATAACCATATATATCTGCTGTCTGGGCAAGTCACTTGAGATCTTCAGGGTGACAATTCAAAATATATCATTTAATGTCTTTTGCTTTAATTGTTAAACAGTATTTTATTTTCCTACTTAAGCAAAATATAAATTTGCCTAAGGTACACACTGAGTAAATTAGGGTCCCAAAGGAGACAGACAGCACACTCAAACTAAGATAATTTGAGGAGGGTTTATTCACAGATGGTGGACGGGGTGTGGAGGAGCCGCCAGTGGCCATGCATTCTCCAGGGCAAGTCACAGCTGAGCAGCTAGCACCCCAGACCCAGAGAGCACAGCGGGTAAGGGTGGAAAGTGGGTCTGAGGCTGCACATGTGAGCTGCAGGGCCTGTGCTTCAGACCAATGACCGTGGTTATGGCAGAAAGGAAAACCAAGGTGGAGACGGCAGTCATGGAGACTCATGCTTTTTCTCTAATGTTTTGTCTTTTTCACATTTTAATATCTGGGAAATCTGGATGCCCTCATAATCAATGGCATTTTTTTACCTGACATGCATTTCTTTCATTGAAATATAATTCGCGTAACATAAATTCATTGCTTTTAAGTGTCAATTCAGTGGTTTTATGTTGTTTGTTTTTTTTTCATGTTTTTTGTTTGTTTGTTTTGGGTGTTTGTGGGGTGTTTCGGCTATGCCATACAACCTGCGAGATCCCAGTTTCCCTGATCAGGGATTGAACCCACTCCCTCAGCAGTGAAAGCCCAGAGTCCTAACCACTGGACTGTCAGGAAACTCCCTGGTTGGCTTTAATATATTCACAAAGTTGTATAACCATTACCAGTCTAATTCCAGAACATTTTTATCAACCTCCTCCAAAAAAAATAACCCGTACCCCTTAGTACTAATTCCCCATTTCCCCTCTCTCCAGCCACCAACAACTACTACTGCTTTCTGTCTGTATGAATTTGCCTGTTTTGAACACTTCACGTAAATGCGGTAATATAATGTGTGTGCATGCTCTGGCACCCAGTCGTGTCGAACTCTTGGCAACCCCATGGACTGTAGCCCACCAGGCTCCTCTGTCCGCAGAATTTTTCAGGCAGCTTTGCTGAAGTGGGTTGCCATTTCCTCCTCCAGGGGCTCTTCCCAACCCAGGGATCAAATACACAGCTCCTGCACTGGCAGGTCCTTTACCAGTGCGGCACCTGGGAATTGGCCTCGAATGTCTGGCTTCTTTTGTTTAGCCTCGTGTGTTCAAGGTTCATCAGTGTTGTGTCAGAAGTCAATATTTCATTATTTTTTGTGGTAGAATAATAATATTCCTCGGTATGAATTTCTTTATCCATTTATCCGACAATGGACAATGGATTGTTTCCATGTTTTGGCGATCATAAATAATGCTGCTATGAACATTTGTATGTAAAGGAGCACACACATGTAAAGGAACATTTATCCTTTATAAAAAGAATGTATTGATTTAATCTACCACTTGTGTCACTGAAATTTTTAAAACTCATACAGCAGTTTTAAATAAATGTCAAATGTATGTATGTATAGAGTATATATCCATATTATATGGGGTTTCGCTGGTGGCACTAGTGGTAAAGAACCTGCCTGCCAAAGGAGGAGACATAAGAGTCGCAGCTTCAACCCCTGGGTCCGGAAGATCCCCTGGAGGAGGGCATGGCAGCCCACGCCAGTATTCTTGCCTGGAGAATCCCATGGACAGAGGAGCCTGGAGGGCTGTAGTCCGTAGGTTTGCAAAGAGCTGGACACGACTGAAGCGACTTGGCACACACATGCATATTTTATATGTAGATATGCATATTCTTCTCCTGAGACCTCTGTTAGTTGGGCATCTTTGTTTTGACCAGACTTTTACACATACATTTAAATGAGTTATAATTATGAGCTCTCCAAGCCAAATGTGTAGTAGTGACATTTTCCCAGTCTTGGAGTGATAGAAAGGTGTTGGCTAAGAGACACCTGTACCAGGAACCAGGAGGGGTCCAGCACGTAAGGCAGGTCCAGGATCAGTTAGTACCATTTGGTGAACAGACAAGGTCCACAGTTCCAAGAAGGGTGACCAAGTTTTGATGAGGAAGGGAGGAGCAGGCGCCGAGCATCTAGATCAGCGCAGGTTGGGAACAGCAGGCTGGTTGACAGACAGATGTCGAGAAACCTGACCGTCTTGTGTAGTCTCGAAGCCCAGGCCTGGTGGTCTCAGGTTTGTAGGCTTTGTATGAGTGAACAGGGCTCAGGCAGGTGGGTCTGCAGTTGGCGGGGTGGGAGGGTCCTCATTACAGCAGGCACAGAGAAACTGAGTCCTCCAATGAAAATCCCACAGGGTATCGACAGGAGTCATTTCCTCTGGTTTTTACCACAGCTTGGCAAGTAAGTAGCCAAACGACAGAGCTGCCGTTAGTCTCGGAGTCTCCTCCAGGCCTTATCCAAAGTGGAGATACTAACTGTATCACAAAAGTGAGCCTCTGGTCCACAGGCTGAATTTTGCATGGACAGGAGTCTGCCAGCCAGGCTTATTCATCTCCCAGTGTGTACTCAGAACTCAGTGGCCAGTGTACTATTGAGACATACTTTTTTTTTTCCCCTCGCTGTGCTGGATCTTGGTTGTTGCCTGCGGGCTTTCTCTAGTTCCAGCGAGCGGGGGCTTCCTCTCTAGCTGCGATGCCCTGGCTTCTCATTTCAGTGGCTTCTCTTGTTGCAGAGCCTGGGCTCTAGGGCACCGGGCTTCAGTAGTTACAGCACTCAGGCTCAGTAGTTGTGGCACATGGGCTTAGTTGCTCTTTGCGGCATGTGGGATCTTCCCACACCAGGGATTGAACCCATGTCCCCCTGCTTTGGTAGGCAGAGTCTTAACCACTAGACCACCAGGGAAGTCCTCTTGAGATATGATCTGAGTAACTGCAAGTATTTTCATTCACGTATACGATATATTACTTTTAGGAACACGAGAGAATTTCAAGAATCCACCAAGAGTTTAAGAAAAAAAAGAATGTGAGTAAAACCATTTCGTTCTTATGGTGTAGCCTTATCCAGGAACAGTGGTGACAACTGACAGACTTCAGATTGTTGTAGCTAATGTAATTCTCGTTTTGTGATTCTTAAGATGCTACTTGTTAGGAACCGCAGATGGCTGCTGGGTGCCCTCTGTTCTCTCTGTCCTGATACATTCTGCTGTGTCCTGCTTTAGGAACCCAAGGAAATGAGCCCCCGGACGGAGCTCTCCACCCACATTCATTCACAAAGATTTAAGTTCTTCTACAGGTTTCTAATTCCATCCCTAACTTAATTGCACAAATCAGTAGAGGCTGGGGAGTGCTTTTATTAATCCATGGTTTACTCTTTAATGTATTCTAAACTACTCAGGTTAAGGGCACGTCAGCTCTCTACTGACTCAATTTTGCTGTGAACCAAAAGCTGTTCTAAAAAATAAAATATACTGAAGTACATGTAGAGAACTTCCTATTATTCTAGTTGGGCAGATTTTGAAATCTATGAAAGGCCATTTTCAGGGTTTCACTGAGGAAGCCAGTGGCTGGGATAACAGCTATGTTTCTTTTCCAGGATCCTACATTTCTAGAAAAAAAAGAACGCTGTGATTATCTGAAGAATAAACTTTCTCACATAAAGCAAAGGATTCAAGAATATGATAAAGTAATGAATTGGGATGTACAGGATTATTCTTAAAACTTATTTGAAACCACTTTTTTATATCATGCTTAATATTTATTTACTATCTTTTTTATGCTGATGTCTGTGATAGAGAAGCAAATGCCTCATGAATAGGCTTCTGGTTGGTTTAGCTGGTATGTCACGTTAAGACAGTTTGCAATTGCTTTTCATACATTTCAAAACAAATTCAAATTTACTAAGGGCCTTTACTGAGAGTGGAAGAAATTCTGGATTCATCTGTGTGCAAGTGATATTTATGTTGTTAAAATTGATTCAGATATTGTGTCTTTGTGGTGTGACGATCGAGTGAAATCATCAGTCCTGGTGCTGCCCTTTCCTTTTTTACTTAGGCCGGTTCCTGGGACTTTTTAGGACAAATGTCTCATCCTAGCCAAAGATGTCATTTCTTCCCTGGAAAGGGGTTTGAATCCGAGATCAGCATTTTCAAGCCTTATGACCATGGGCAAGTTGCTTAACCTGCCTGTGTCCATTTCCTTGTCTGTACAGTGGGGCAAATTATAGTACCTACCTCACAGGGTTGTCATGCGGATTAAATGAGTTACTGTTTGTGAGCACTTAGAGCACACTGTAAGCACTGCACCAGTGTTTGTGAAATACAGACGTGTTTGTGGAGTGAATAATCTACCCAGAATAAGTCTCAAAGAAAGGACCTTAATGAACAAGTCCAGCCAGCTAACCCAAGGCCGTGGCCTGTAAGTAACTCTTACACACGTTGCCTTAAATAGATGCTTCCCTGTGGCCCTGTGCCTACTGGGGTCCAAAGCAACCTTACCTTTCTTTAATCAACATCACTGTGTCCACACCTTCATGTTCCCACAGCCCAGCCATTCCTCTAAACCTCAAATAGAAAGACTGAGCGTATACTATTTCTTTTTCTGTCCTGTTTAGACGTCCATCCTAAGGCCCCGTGATGTTACATCTTACTTAGAATCTCCCTTCGCTTTATTGGAATGCTTCATCATCCCAAGAATTAGCTTGACTTTAAGGCTTTATTCATGAGAAATGTTTTATTTTTGTTAATGTGAACAAGAGACTGCCTTAAAAATGTTTTTTAAAAAATCATTGTTATTGGATCCTATTCAGCAGCATCTGTCTTGTAGATAATTGCCCAGGTGTAGAAGTACAAGTCACTGAGTCGTGCCTGACTCTTTTGACCCCATGGACTGTAGCCCACCAGGCTCTTCTGTCCATGGAATTCTCCCCAAGAATACTGGAATGGGTTGCCATTTTCTTCTCCTGGTGAGAAAGAAGTAAGGAAGTAGTAGGAAGGAAGTAGTAGGAAGTAAGAAGTTGTAAGACAGAAAACCAATGCTTTGGAAAGATAAAATTAAGGAGCAGCAAAAATGTTTAGAAAAAAGGAGACCAGGTGGGAGAATGCAGCAAATCAGAAACACAATGTTTGCTTCATATAGCTGCCATTCAAATAATTAATACTTGAGGGATTTTCTAAGGTGATAAAATGAAAGAAGAGCACGTGAAAAAACAAATTGGTTACCGAATAAGCTTTCTAGTTCTTCTTTGTCAGTGACATCTCATTTAGTGTATATTATTAATATTTTCAGTCCTCAGTTCTCAGACAATGCTTAGGGTGCTACGAGTCTTAAGAGGTGATACTGAGGGAAGTGTGAGGCCCCCTCTGCAACCCTCCTCATGAACTAGAACAGCTTCACTTTCTGTGTTATATACTGGGGTCCCATGTTAACATTTCACGTAAGAAAAACACCTATGCTTAAAAAAAAAAAGATGAAATAATACCACTTTGATAAACTATAAAGAGTTAGATTAATACTGAAATGAAGTGTCAAGGAAATTTAACTTTGTGAAACTATATTTTACTATAATTATAAATGTTAATCTTTGAAAACCCACGTTGTAATGTTGATTTTTGCAGTTTTTATGTAAATACGTAGGTTTATTAAAATTTCAGTTACCTGTTGTTTTGTGTGTGCCCTTTATTGTTTACTTTGCTAGCATTCCTGAGTTGACTGGGCATGTTCTTGAAAATATTTTCCATTATCAGAAAATAAACTGGAAAGTCATTGAAAGCTTGTAGGTCATAACGCTCAGGTGACCATTTACTTCTCCCCCACTACTTACAGGAATTCAAAGTCAAGGCCGCTGTTGGTTTCTTTAGACTGCCTGCCTTAACCAAGTACCACAAGCTTAAAACCACAGAAGTGTGTTGTCTCACAGTTCTGCAGGCTAGAAGTTGCACTCAGGGTGTCAGCATGACCAAGCTCCCGTGAAGCGCGTAGGGGAATCCTTCCAGCTTCGGATGCTTTTGGCTGGCTGTCTTTGTACATATCCCCTCAATCCTCTGTCTTCACGTGTCCTTCTCCCTGTGCCTGTCTTCACACGGCCATCATATTGGATCAGGGACCCACACTCTCTAGTCTCCTCATCTTAACTAATTATACCTGCAAAGACCCTGTGTCCAAATACTGTCACATTCTGAGGTCCCAGAGATTAGGACATCAACCTATCCTTTTTGGAGGGGACACAGTTCAACACATAACAGCCACCTTGAGCAAGCTGTGAGATTCAGAAAAAGAGTTCCCTATTATTTATTTTAGCTGACTTTTGACATGTATTCTATTTTGAAACAGTATGAGAGCGTATCAGTATATCTAAAATTTGGAAGTAGAAAAGTATATATCCTTCACTCATTCATTTGCCAGTTATATGCCAAGTGCCTTCAGTGGCCAGATGTTCTAGTACTGAAGATTTGGTAGTCAGTAAAACAGGAGGACCCTGTCTTAACAGGAGATACGAATGAGAAGACAAAGAGATGGTGATGAAGTATGCATTTTTCTTATGTGCATTTCTAGAAATGGTCTGTATAGCCTGATACTGAGATGCCCCACTGTTTAAAAGATAGATAATATAGGGAAAAAATATAGTTTTTTCTGACTCATATTTTTTAAAATTAAAAAATTTTAAAGGAAAAAAACTAATAGATACAAAAGCTTAGAAAATGGAAGTCCTATCATGCTGTTTGGAATATATTCTTCTAGTCTTTTGATAATACATATAATCCTTTTAAGTGGTCTCCTTTAATACCATATTAAGTCTGTGTTTAAAGAAGTGAATCTGGAAGGCTGCACCAGCGTGTGGTAAAGCAGCTCTCCTAGCTAGAGAAGATATGCTGAGGCAGAAGGAAGGCAAGAAGAGCCCAGCAGAAGGGGAAGGTGCGCTTCGAGCTGGCAGCAACCAAGGCTCCGTTATTTCCTGTGTGATCACGCTGAAGGAACCTGAACATGAGCGTCCTTACCTGTGATGGGATATTACTACCTGATGATACTGCTATCAGAATTAATGAAATACTGTTTGTAAAATTTCAAGAAGATGCTTCTTCAATTAGTGGTGGCTAGATACTCAAACTATACTTTTCATGGAGTTAGATAATGAGCTGTCTGTTTTAAAGATAGAATATCAAAAATGACTATTTAATAATAATGATAAAAAGTTTTTTCAGGAAGTATAGGTAATGTGTTAACTGTAGAAAATTTAGAAAATTTTAATAAGCTTATGCACTTCCTCCCAAGCTCACACAAATAAAACTGCCCATAATTTTGACCCCTAAAGATAGTCACTGTTTACATTTGAGGTCATATCCTTCCATTCTCATCTTACACAAGTGTATGTATAAGCATGTAAAGAAAGAATTGTGCTATTTACAAAACAAGTTTATTACAAATAGCGTGCTGTGTTTTGCATTTTACTTAATAAAACGTAATTTTTCTGAATTTAGAGTTTTGTGTTTTCTGTTTTATTTTAATGCAATGCAGTTATCATTGTTTCAAAGTGATTAATGTTCATATTGTGGGAAAATGTGGGAAAATATGGGAAAATAAAGAATGGGCATTAGTTCTAGATTCAAGCTGCGTGGCCTCAGGCAAGTCACTAAACTCTGAGCAATGGCATTAGATGAGACAAAAGTACCTGAAATAATTTTGTAAACCATAGATCTCTGTGAAAATCCTTAATTTATTTTCCTATATTTTTTGTTCTGATAATGTTATCAATAAGAGCTTTGCATTAGTGGTCTGCAGTGCACACGTGCTCGATCGTGTCAGACTCCATAATCTCATGGACCGTGTAGCCCACTAGACTCCTCTGTCCGTGGGGTTCTCCAGGCAAGAAGACTGGAGTAGGTTGCCATTCCCTTCTCCAGGGGATCTTCCCAGCCCAGGAATTGAACCCACGCCTCCTGCACTCCCTGCATGGGCAGGAGCCACCTTGGGAAGCCCGATAACCATATTTATTATATAATCAGGACTTCTTCGGAGATCTATATATTCTGGTACAGCCAGAATGTCCTTCACATATACAAAGAACATTTCCATTTCAACTGTTTGAAGCCACAGTGCATGCCGAGTAGGCAAAAGGTAGGGAATTGAGGAGGCATTTTCCAATTAAAAAGTGAGGAGGAACTGAAAAGCCTCTTGATGAAAGTGAAAGAGGAAAGTGAAAAGGTTGGCTTAAAGCTCAACATTCAGAAAACAGATCATGGCATCTGGTCCCATCACTTCATGGGAAATAGATGGGGAAACAGTGTCAGACTTTATTTTGGGGGGCTCCAAAATCACTGCAGATGGTGATAGCAGCCATGAAATTAAAAGACGCTTATTCCTTGGAAGGAAAGTTATGACCAACCTAGATAGCATATTAAAAAGCAGAGATATTACTTTACCAACAAAGGTCCGTCTAGTCAAAGCTATGGTTTTTCCGGTGGTCATGTATGGATGTGAGAGTTGAACTGTGAAGAAAGCTGAACGCCGAAGAATTGATACTTTTGAACTGTGGTGTTGGAGAAGACTCTTGAGAGTCCCTTGGAGTGCAAGGAGATCCAACCAGTCCATTCTGAAGGAGACCAGTGGACTGTTCATTGGAAGGACTGATGCTAAAGCTGAAACTCCAGTACTTTGGCCACCTCCTGCGAAGAGTTGACTCATTGGAAAAGACCCTGATGCTGGGAGGGATTGGGGGCAGGAGAAGGGCATGACAGGATGAGACAGCTGGATGGTATCACCAACTCGATGGACATGAGTTTGGGTAAACTCCGGGAGTTGGTGATGGACAGGGAGGCCCAGTGTGCTGCAATTCATAGGGTCGCAAAGAGTCGGACATGACTGAGCGACTGAACTGAGCTGACTTTCCAATTAATAGAGTACAGATTTGGCACCTTCCTTTTTTATTTATAGAGAGGGAAGAGGAGCCCTCAGACCTAAGAGGCTCATCACCCTACCTCCGGATATGTATTTAAAGACAATTCTGTTTGCCTTGTGGTTTGTTTAACGGATAACTCTACCATTTAATAGATTTGGAGAAACTAAAGTTATTATAAGATGTTAGACCCATAAAAGGCATTTATCAAGACAGTTTGAATTGTAAGTAGTGTACAAGGTTTTGCTTTTTACATAAAGCAGCATTTTGTTCTACCAGTTCAAACAGTGAATAGTCATACTCATTATTTATGGGGCAGTTTTGGTAGGAGGATTTAACTGTCAATGTTCTTAGTTATAAACAACAGAAAACAAAGCTGGCCGGTTGAAGTAGAAGAGGGATTTATTACCATCTACTGTCTAGCTTGGGCTTCCCAGGTGGCACTAGTGGTAAAGAACCAATCTGCCAATGCAGGAGACATGAGACACAGGTTCGATCCCTGGGTTAAGAAGATCTCCTGGAGGAGGGCATGGCAGCCCACTCCAGTATTCTTGCCTGGAGAATCCCATGGACGGAGGAGCCTGGCGGGCTATGGGCCACGGGGTCGCTAAGAGTCTGACACAACTTAAGCAACTTGGCACGCACGCATGTACTGTCTAGCTTACAGAGCTGTTGGGAGACATGGAGAACTGAGTTGGAGGCTCTACAGCAGGAAGAAATCACACCTAAAATTCAATCTCGTGCAAACAGCTCTCCTGCTCCTGGTGCCCTCTGTGTGGCAAATGCATTGCCAACCCTGCCATCTTTGGATACATGACTCAGATTCAGATGACTCAGAGTGAGAAACGAATTGGTGGGAGCTAGGTCCTTTGCCATGCTCTAATTGCAAAGAAGACTGGGGTGGGAAGGGCCTTTTGAGCTTCAGCAGGAAGATCCAGCCTCCTACTGAGATTTATCACTTAGAGAATTCCCCAAAGAATGAAGGGATTTGGATGTTGACAGCCAAAAAACAAAACAAATATTACCTACAGATTAATTGCTCTCCTCATTGGGAGTATAGTCAGGGATTTATCTTACTCATATATGAACAGGCCAGATACACACATTATAGCCAATGCCAGAATACCCTTAATCTTAATGCTTCCAGAGCTGAGGGAAAAGACAGAAAGTGTCCCCACTATGGACACACAGGAGATGAATCCCTGGCCTCCAGGTTTTTTGTGGGTTTTTTTTGCATTATTGGTAAAGCCAGGAAATTTATTTAGTTGGCTGTGCCGAGTCTTAGTGCGGCACACAGGATCTTTAGTTGCAGCCTGTGAATACTTGGGCTTCCCTGGTAGCTCAGCTGGTCAAGAATCTGCCTGCAATGCAGGAGACCTGGGTTCAATTCCTGGGTTGGGAAGATCTCCTGGAGAAGGGAGCAGCTACCCACTCCAGTATTCTGGCCTGGAGAATCCCAGGGACTACACAGTCCATGGGGTTGCAAAGAGTTGGACAGGCAAAGAGTGAACTCTTGACGGTGGCATGCCGGATCTAGTTCTCTAACCAGGAATCGAATCTGGGCCCCCTGCTTTGGGGACTTAGAGTCTTTGCCACAGGACCACCAGGGAAGTCCCTGGCCTCCAGGTTTGAGATTCAGAAAAACATTATTGCCAGAGAGTACTATAGTGAAGTTATTTCCTGGCCTTTCCAGAGTAGGTCACATCCTCCTACTGAATACTATATTACATCTGTACCTCTTATTGAAATGAGCACAAGTGTTTACCAAACAAGAATGTTATAGCAACATTGCTCACAGAAGCCCTGAACTGGCAACAACTCAAATGTCCATCAACAGGAGAGTAATAGAAATGAGAAATTATGGTATGGTCATAGAATTTGTTGTTGTTTAGTTGCTAAGTCATGTCCAACTCTTTGCAGCCAGGGACTGTAGTCCGCCAGACTCCCCTGTCCACAAGATTTCCCAGGCAAGGATACTGGAATGGGTCGTCAGTTCCTCCTTCAGGGGATCTTCCCAGCCCAGGGATCGAACCCAGGTCTTCTGCACTGCAGGCAGATTCTTTACCAGTTGAGTCACCAGGGAAACCCCTACAAGGCTATATACATATTTAAATATTAATTTCCCTTTGCCCTTGAGTTTATTCTATACACTTAACATATGTCTGTTCTATATCAATAAAAAAGCTACTGTGTTATAAAAATCTAATCTCTGGTGGTAGAAGTCAGAATAGAGGATACCTCTGAAAGATGGTTATTAGCTGGGAATGGTGGCATGAGGGAGCCTTCCAGGTGCTATTACTTGATCTGGTTGGTTACTGAGGTATGTAGTTGTTGTTGTTCAGGTGCTAAGTCCTGTCCGACTCTTGGCGACCCCATGGACTGCAGCACGCCAGGCCTCCCTGTCCCTCACTATATCCTGAAGTTTGCCCAAGTTCATGTCCATTGAGTTGGTGATGCTGTCCAACCATCTCATTCTCTGCTGCCCTTTCTCCTTTTGCCTTCAATCTCTCCCAGCATCAGGATATATACCTGGGTATATAAATTACATAAAAATTAATCAAGCTGAAGACTTAAAATTAATGCCTTTTACTGCACATATGTAATACCTCAATTTTTAACAATAATTTACATTTGAAGAAAAGCATATTCCCAGTTTAAAACAATCTAGATAAATTTGGGAACACAATCCATTCATAAATTGTGAACTGCCTAGTGTCCTAGTGGTCTTTGGAGAACTCTACAGTTATAGCTAAGGCAACACAACAGTCTTACAACTATTGATATAATGAGTTATATCTGAAACCCAGGGTTGTGTGTGTTTGAGACTTTGAACCAACTTCCTATCAGAGGTGGCAGACTATAACTATTTTCTTCCTTTTTTTCCTCTATGAGCTGTCCAAAAACAATCTACACATGAATGAACCTGAAGATTATTTATACCTGTTTTCAATGCTTTCATTCTAACACTGAATTCATGATTATTAATTCTCTTGTACATAGGGCAGGAGGCTGATGGTTATATGACAGGTAAGGAAAATACTGTTTGTTAGTAATGTGTGAAAAAATGCAGCCCTTCCCTATTTAAACCTTGTTTGTGATCAGGAAACCTGCCAATGTTGTTAATATTCAAGGGTACTCTGGGGATTGTTTTTGCCGAAGGGCAAATGCAGTTTAAACCGTGGGACAAAGTTATGCCCAACCACCATCTAAGTATTTGGAGGTGCCTGTTGTGTGATTCAGCCACCCAGATGCAACAGGGTGGTGGAAACAAGCTGCTGCTCTTCATATAATTACTGGTAATATCCAGGATTTTCTTAGAAACCCTTGAGATTAAGCATTTGAAATCAGAGACTACAGAGAGATTACGTACTGCAAGAATGTTGTGGTAGGTGTCTGATGTCAGCATGCCGTGTGTCAGTGAGTAACTCTTCATGAGTCACTTTCATAGTTTCACTGTTTCCCCACAGGCTGCTCCTTGGTTTTCTCCTATTCCCTTGATGAGAAATTGGTACTGAAATTGGTGCCTCTAGGCTGGAAGAGCCACCTTCGGGGTCTTCCCATCTCCATATTGTGGTGTTAGTTGAACAGGAATTGAGCTTCTCCCTGTACAAAGCAGATGCTTTGCTTATAGTGCTACTCATGAGACTTAACCATGGTTTTTCCTTTCATAGCAGTCATTGGCATATACCGTAGGCCCATGAACTATGCTAGAAGCTGTAGAGTGGTTAAGAGTCCTGGCTCTGGGGGACTTCGCTGGTGAAGAATCTGCCTTCCAATGCAGGGTACAAGGGTTTAATCACTGGTTGGAGAACTAAAAACATGCCACAGAGCAGCTAAACCCGTGCATCACAACCAGAGAGTCCACACACTACAGTGAAAGATCCCTCATGATGCAGCTAAGATCAGACACAACCGAATAAATAAATGAATAAATAAGACTCGCTGACCTTCCAGGATTAAAAATCATAATAATATGTTTGTGTGTTTGTTTAAGTGTGCTGACTCTGGAAACAGAAGGCTGGGCTCAAAACCTGACGCTACCCCTTACTAGCTGTGTAACCTGAGGCAAGTTACTTCACCTCCCAGAGACGGGGACCATGACTCCAGCATCTGAGGGCCTCTGCTTGAAGTGGTTGGTCTGATTATCCAAATCACCCAGCATGCGGTTACTAGTGTGCGTTCCTACTTCCCTCTCTGGCATTTTCTGACCGGTCCAGAGTTGGGTCCAGGATTTGTATTTGTTGTGTTTTTGTGCTTAGTATGTATTATGAGAGATACCCAGGGCAGAGACCCAGGGAGCAAAAACTCCAGCTTGATGTTTCTCTTCCTCCCATGTCCTGCTGGTTTCTCCCACTCACCCAACCAGAAGGCAGAGGCAAGGAGTCTGATGATGTGCTGTACCTGGGTCAGCCTCTGGGGTCAGAGTGGAGAAGGGTGGAGAGTGAGTTTAAAGGAAGACAAATAGCGTCTGTGTTACCTCGCTGTATCTTCTGTAGAGAAATATCTATTCAAGTTCTTTGACCATTTTTAATTGGGTGTTTTTTGTTGTTGTTGAATTATAGATCTGTATATACCCTGGATTTGGTTTATTTTGAACTGGATTAAATTGTCTGTGTACCAGGAGACTTATAGACTCCAAAAAATATTCTTAACTAGATTATCTTTAGAAGAAAAATATAAAAAATAATATAATCTGGTGGGAACTTAATGGTGTTGGAGAGAACTTAACACAAAAATTGGTCAAACATTACTTCTGGACTGTTGGCTGGGCTGGCCAGTAATCTTAAAGACAACATTCAAAGTCGCTTCAGTCATGTCCGACTCTTTAGGTCACCAAAAAGTGAACGTCAAACAACAAAAGCCAAGACTCCTTTCCTTCCTATGTTTGCTGTGTCACCTGGTACCCAAGCCTGCTGTTGCCTTCTCCTCCAGTCTGAGTGTCCATGAACTGGTGGGAAGTGGAGGGGACACATTTCTGAAGTGTGTTTTGCTTGTAGTGAGGGAAGGAATACTTGAGTGAATCATTCAGGAACTTCTAAGCCAAAAGATTGTGAAGAAAGTGGAATATATACTTGGTGAGACAGAGAAATGAAATTAAAAGTACATTATGGGGGAGCAGTTTCAGAGACATTGAAAGATTGGGCATTAAATATCAATAGTGAGTGAGAGAATATGAAAGCAGTTAATTCAGAAGTAAGCATTTGGGGCCGGGATTTTAAAATTAAAACTAACCACCCAATTATGCTTTTCATCCCCAGATGTGGTTTCAAAAACATTATTTTATGGGAATAAAGTTACTTTAACAGGAAGCTGAATCTTCCCTGATAGCTCAGTAGGTAAAGAATCCTCCTGCAATGCAAGAGACCCTGGTTCGATTCCTGGGTTGGGAAGATCTGCTGGAGAACAGATAGGCTACCCAACTCCAGTATTCTTGGGCTTCCCTTGTGTCTCAGCTGGTAAAGAATCTGCCTGCAATGCAGGAGACCTGGGTTCGATGCCTGGGTTGGGATCCCCCAGACAAGGGAAGGCTACCCACTCCAGTATTCTGGCCCGGAGAATTCCATGGACTACATGGCGGCACAAAGAGTTGGACACGACCAAGCAACTTTCACTTTCACAACAGGCAGCTGGCAAGACTTAGTTTAAAAGACAATGTAAATGTTTATTTTCATGCTATAACCTTTACCTTCTGAATGTTGAGCTTTAAGCCAACTTTTTCACTCTCCTCTTTCACTTTCACCAAGAGGCTCTTTAGTTCCTCTTCACTTTCTGCCATAACGGTAGTGTCATCTGCATATCCGAGGTTATTGATATTTCTCCCGGCAATCTTGATTCCAGCTCGTGCTTCTTCCAGCCCAGCGTTTCTCATGATGTACTCTGCATAGAAGTTAAATAAGCAGGGTGACAATATACAGCCTTGACGTACTCCTTTTCCTATTTGGAACCAGTCTGTTGTTCCATGTCCAGTTCTAACTGTTGCTTCCTGACCTGCATATAGGTTTCTCAAGAGGCAGGTCAGGTGGTCTGGTATTCCCATCTCTTGAAGAATTTTCCACAGCTTGTTGTGGTCCACACAGTCAAAGGCTTTGGCATAGTCAATAAAGCATAAATAGATGTTTTTTTGGAACTCTCTTGCTTTTTCCATGATCCAGCAGATGTTGGCAATTTGATCTCTGGTTCCTCTGCCTTTTCTAAAACCAGCTTGAACATTTGGAAGTTCACGGTTCACATATTGCTGAAGCCTGGCTTGGAGAATTTTGAGAATTGCTTTACTAGCATGTGAGATGAGTGCAATTGTGCGGTAGTTTGAGCATTCTTTGGCATTGCCTTTCTTTGGGATTGGAATGAAAACTGACATTTTCCAGTCCTGTGGCTACTGCTGAGTTTTCCAAATTTGTTGGCATATTGAGTGCAGCACTTTCACAGCATCATCTTTCAGGATTTGAAAGAGCTCAACTGGAATTCCATCACTCTACTAGCTTTGTTTGTAGTGATGCTTTCTAAGGCACATTTGACTTCACATTCCAGGATGTCCGGCTCTAGGTGAGTGATCACACCATCATGATTATCTTGGTCATGAAGATCTTTTTTGTACAGTTCTGTGTATTCTTGCCACCTATTCTTAATATCTTCTGCTTCTGTTAGGTCCAGACCATTTCTGTCCTTTATCGAGCCCATCTATACATGAAATGTTCCCTTGGTATCTCTAATTTTCTTGAAGAGATCTCTAGTCTTTCTCATTCAGTTGTTTTCCTCTATTTCTTTGCATTGATCGCTGAAGAAGGCTTTCTTATCTCTTCTTGCTATTCATGGCATCTGGTCCCATCACTTCATGGGAAATAGATGGGGAAACAGTGGAAACAGTGGCTGACTTTATTTTTCTGGGCTCCAAAATTACTGCAGATGGTGATTGCAGCCATGAAAGAAAAAGACTTTTACTCCTTGGAAGAAAAGTTATGACCAACCTAGATAGCATACTCAAAAGCAGAGACATTACTTTGCCAACAAAGGTCGGTCTAGTCAAGGCTATGGTTTTCCCAGTGGTCATGTATGGATGTGAGAGTTGGACTATAAAGAAAGCTGAGCACCAAAGAATTGATGCTTTTGAACTGTGGTGTTGGAGAAGACTCTTGAGAGTTCCTTGGACTACGAGAAGATCCAACCAGTCCATTCTGAAGGAGATCAGCCCTGGGATTTCTTTGGAGGGAATGATGCTGAAGCTGAAACTCCAGTACTTTGGCCACCTCATGCAAAGAGTTGACTCATTGGAAGAGACTCTGATGCTGGGAGGGATTGGGGGCAGGAGGAGAAGGGGATGACAGAGGATGAGATGGCGGGATGGCATCACCGACTCGATGGACGTGAGTTTGAATGAACTCTGGGAGTTGGTGATGGACAGGGAGGCCTGGCGTGCTGCAATTCATGGGGTCGCAAAGAGTCAGACGTGACTGAGCGACTGAACTACTGAACTGAACCTTTACCTTGTTTGTAGTTTAGTTTAAGCCTTTTGACTAAAGACAAAAGGATAAAAGAATTTAAGTTTTGAGATAATTCAGGTCAGTTCAGTCGCTCAGTCGTGTCCAACTCTTTGCAACCACATGAACCACAGCACGCCAGGCCTCACTGTCCATCACCAACTCCCAGAGTTTACCCAGACTCATGTCCATCGAGTCGGTGATGCCATCCAGCCATCTCATCCTCTGTCGTCCCCTTCTCCTCCTGCCTCAAACTTTCCCAACATCAGGGTCTTTTCCAATGAGTCAGCTCTTCACATCAGGTGGCCAAAATATTGGAGTTTCAGCTTCAGCATCAGTCCTTCCAATGAACACCCAGGACTGATCTCCTTTAGGATGGACTGGTTGGATCTCCTTGCAGTCCAGGGACTCTCAAGAGTTTTCTCCAACACCACAGTTCAAAAGCATCAATTATTTGGTGCTCAGCTTTCTTTATAGTCCAACTGTCATATCCATACATGACTACTGGAAAAACCATAGCCTTGACTAGATGGACCTTTGTTGACAAAGTAATGTCTCTGATTTTTAATATGCTGTCTACGTTGGTTATAACTTTGCTTCCAAGGAGTAAGTATCTTTTAATTTCATGGCTGCAGTCACCATCTGCAGTGATTTTGGAGCCCAGAAAAATAAAGTCAGCCACTGTTTCCACTGTTTCCCCATCTATTTCCCATGAAGTGATGGGACCA
This sequence comes from Oryx dammah, assembly GCF_014754425.2. Lineage (NCBI taxonomy): Eukaryota > Metazoa > Chordata > Mammalia > Artiodactyla > Bovidae > Oryx > Oryx dammah. Next base: position 60,980,768 of record NW_024070204.1, read on the forward strand.
GATGCCATGATCTTATTTTTGTGAATGTTGAGCTTTAAGCCAACTTTTTCACTCTCCTCTTTCACTTTCAATAAGAGATCCTTTAATTCTTCTTCACTTTCTGCCATAAGGGTGGTGTCATCTGCATAGCTGAGGTTATTGATATTTCTCCTGGCAACCTTGATTCCAGCTTGTGCTTCCTCCAGCCCAGCATTTCTCATGATGTACACTGCATATAAGTTAAATAATTGAGATAACTGAGATAATTATATGAACATTATAAATAATTGAAGCCCCATACTAACAAAAAAAATTGACCTTCTCAAATTAGCAACACAAAATTGGTTGTATCTAATTTAAACTATTTTAAATCTTCTTCAGTTCAGTTCAGTTCAGTCACGTAGTCATGTCTGACTCCTTGCGACCCCATGAATCGCAGCATGCCAGGCCTCCCTGTCCATCACCAACTCCCGGAGTTCACTCAAACTCACTTCCATCGAGTCGGTGATGCCATCCAGCCATCTCATCCTCTGTCATCCCCTTCTCCTCCTGCCCCCAATCCCTCCCAGCATCAGAGTCTCTTCCAATGAGTCAACTCTTCGTGTGAGGTGGCCAAAGTACTGGAGTTTCAGCTTTAGCATCATTCCTTCCAAAGAACACCCAGGGCTGATCTCCTTCAGAATGGACTGGCTGGATCTCCTTGCAGTCCAAGGGACTCTCAAGAGTCTTCTCCAACACCACAGTTCAAAAGCATCAATTCTTCGGCACTCAGCTTTCTTCACAGTCCAACTCTCACATCCATACATGACCACTGGAAAAACCATAGCCTTGACTAGACAGACCTTTGTTGACAAAGTAATGTCTCTGCTTTTGAATATGCTATTTAAGTTGGTCATAACTTTCCTTCCAAGGAGTAAGCGTCTTTTAATTTCATGGCTGCAGTCACCATCTGAAGTGATTTTGGAGCCCCAGAAAATTTAGTTCATCATTATTATTTGGTATATATTCAAAACTATTTAAAAATTCTACCAAATTCTACCAAAACCAGTTTAAAAGTTTTTAAAATAATATGAATGAATAAATAACTTTTAAATTTTTTCTAGGTTTTATTAATCTATTTAAAGAAGGTTTAAAGAAGGACCTAAATCATATCATATATTTAAAATCATGTATCTGTGTGTAGATATAAAAATATACATTAAATTAGTTAATTTTAAGATTTATTTTGATGTGGACCATTTTTAAAGTCTTTATTGAGTTTGTTACAATATTGCTTCTGTTTTATGTCTTTTGATTTTTTGGCCCTGAGGAATGTGGGATCTTAGCTCCCCAACCAGGCATTGAACCAGCACCCCCTGAATTGGAAGGCAAAGTCTTAAACATTGGATAGCCAGGGCAGTCTTATAATTTAATTGAGAAAAGTAGTAATGAGTTTTTTCTTGTTGAAAAATGGGGGAACTTCCCTGGTGGTCCAGTGGCTAAGCTTCCAATACAGGGGCCCCAAGTTTAATCCCTGCTCAGGAAACAAGATCTCATATGCTGCAACGAAGACCCTGTGCAGTCAAATTGAAGAACCTAAGCTACTCCATTTTGTTAACAGAAAAACTCCATTTTGTAAGGTTCCGGGAAAAGAGCCTTTGGAAATCCCCTGACCTCACCCCACCACCCACGAGCCAATCGGACCCCAGACCAGAATCTCCTGACTTAAGATTCAGGAACTTGTGGTCTACCTAGGTAATAGGGACCAATCAGAAACCAACACACAACCCTTCGAAAGAAAGGGACCAATGAGACGTCCCCCTACCTAAAAATCCTTTTTTCCATGTATACTCCCTATATAAGCAATGTAATCCAAAACCCGAGGCTCCTTCCTATAGCCCCTTCGACGGTATCGGTGGGAGCCCCAGCTCAGCTTGGTAATAAAAACTCTCTTGCTTTTGCATCGGATATCAGCTCCCTGGTGGTCATTGGGAGATTTCAAGACTTGGGCATAACAAAATAAATAAATATTTTTTTAAAAAAAAGAAAAATGGGAGAGGGCAAAGGGTAATTTTTTTTTAATTAAATTTTTGCCTAGAGGAGGCTGAGAAGTGGGAAAAGGGCTATAAATGTTTGTTTTTGTTTCCATTTTAAAAACCAAACTTTGTTACTTTGCCAGCTTTGAACGTTTACTTTTTCTTTTCTAAGGGTCTGAGTGGGAGGGGGGGTGGAAAAAGGAGGGGATGGCCCACCAGTTCAAAAGAACCGGAGGGGTGTTACTTCCTTTTCTTCACACGTATAAAAGCTGTGGATGCCTGTGGCCAGTCCCCAAGGGTGGGGAGAGGATGTGGCTTTTGGTGACGCTGGAGGCAGGACCACATCAATGGAAGTCCTGGACTGAATTCGTTGATATTTTAAATCTGAGAGTGGGGAAGGCAAAGAATCTGTGGCTTTGTGACTCTCAGTTTCAAAGAATATTATTGACCAATGCTCTATCTTCCCTCATGTAATCTTTATTTATTTCTAGCTGGCTTACAGTCACTGACTTCACCTTTTCTCTTCCCTGTTCACTCTGGGATGTCCCTTCCCAAGAAATGACTCGGTCTTAATTCCAAAGAAATACTGAAAGAGGAGAGTGCATTGGAAAAGTTAATTACTCCTTTAAATTAAAAAAACTGGGGGGGGCTTCCCTGCTGATCCAGCGGTTAGGACTCTGTGTTCCCCATGTAGGAGGCATGGGTTCAATCCCTGATTAGGGAACTAAGATCTCGCATGTGGCCCAGCACAGCCAAATTAAAAATGAAAAATTGGGGTAGGGTCAGATCTATTACTCTTCTCCTAAGAAGCCTGCCTCTAGACTTTAGAATTGCCCTCCCAGAGAAAAGTTTTAAAGTATGAAGGCCAGGTCAAAGGAGCCCCACCTATATGAACAAAACATTTGTTTTCATCTCAGATATTCTTCCTCTCCCCAGTATCCAGTTTTGGTTTTTTTACCAGGTTTTACCTGTGAAATCTCTCTCAAAACCCTTGTTTTCCATTCATTTATTCAACAAATTTATTGATCATCTACTGTGTGCCATGATCTGCTAGTGACTGAGGGTACAGCACTAAAAAGAGGCTAGTGGAGAACCAGGAGAGCTTCTAGTCTGGTTGATTCCTCCCCGACTAAACCAAAAAACTAGGCCACCTCCCCATAGCTGGCCTGGGCTCCCCTGGTAGCTCAGCTGGTAAGTGAAGTCGCTCAGTCGTGTCCGACTCTTCGTGACCCCATGGATGGTAGCCTACCAGGCTTCTCCGTCCATAGGATTTTCCAGGCAAGAGTACAGGAGTGGGTTGCCATTTCCTTCTCCAGAGGATCTTCCTGACCCAGGGATCGAACCCGGGTCTCCCAAATTGTGGGCAGCTGCTTTACCCTCTGAGCCACCAGGGAAGCTGGTAAAGAGAGCGCAAAATCCACCCACAATGCAGGAGACCCGGGTTCAATCCCTAGGTTGCGAGGATCCCCTAGAGGAGGGCATGACAACCCACTCCAGTATTCTTGCCTGAAGAATCCCCATGGACAGAGGAGCCTGGCAGGCTGCAGTCCACGGGGTGACAAAGAGTCGGACACGACTGAGCAACTAAGCACACACAGCCCCATAGCACTGGTCACTTTTTCCTCCTAACTCTTGTCGTATATACTTCTCCCCATTTTACAGATGAAAACACTGAGAGCTGGGACAGTTATATGACATGCCCTAGGACACAGCTGGTAATCAGCTAGAATTCTGTAAGAATCTTATTCAATCATTGTACAAAGAGCATTGATCATTCACGTGTCCAGTGTGTCCTCAGGATATAGTCGTGAAGAAAAAAGAATGGGTCCCTGCTGTCATGCAGTTTATATTCTAGTGAAGGATACAAAGTAAATGAGAAAACAGGAATTATGTCAGAGAGCTAGATGGCTACTTAACTCTGAGTGGTCAGAGAAGACAGCTTTTTAAATCTCTGGGCTACCTGGAGGCTCAGACAGTAAAGAATCTGCCTGCCATGCAGGAGACCTGGGTTCCATCCCTGGATCGGAAAGATCCCCTGGAGAATGGGATGGCCACCCACTCCAGTGTTGCCTGGAGAATTCCATGGACAGAGGAGCCTGGCAGTGGGCTACAGTCCATGGGGTCACAAAAGAGGCAGACATGAATGAGCAATTAACAACAACAACTTCTACAAATGTACCTTTGTTTTATACCTCTGTCCATTTTCCCAGAGTGGAAAAAAGGTAAAATCTTTAGGAGGGTCAGGCTAGTTTTTAGGAGAACAGGAAGAGAAGTCAACAGAAATTTAAAAAAACAAAAATGAAACAACAGCAGTGTATGCCTCATGATTCTGGAGGCTACAAGTCTGAAATTAAGCTGTCAGCAGGGCCATGTTCACTCCGAAACCTCAGGGGAGGCTTCTTGCCTCTCTCCTAGCTTCTGGGGGCTTGTGGCAATCCTTGGTGGCCCTTAGCTCACAGCAGCAATCTCTACCTCCATTGTCACATGACATTTGCTCTGCAGCTCTCTCTGTCTCTGTGTTTCCTGCTGCTATAAGGACATCAGTCACGTTGGATTGGGGCCCATTTTTCTCCAGTATAACCTCATAAAAAAATGTTTTTAATTTTATTGAAGTGTAGTTGATTTACAATGTCGTGTTAATTTTGGCTGCACAACAAAGTAACTCACTCATATATATTACTTTTTGTATTCTTTTTCATTACGATTTATCACAGGATATTGAACCTAGTTCCCCATGCTGTACAGTAGGATCTTGTTTATCCACCCTATACATACTAGTTTGCATCTGGAATCCTTCTCTCCCCCATGCCTCCTCCCCTGGCACAAGTCTGTTCTCTGTGTCTGTGGGTCTCTGTGTCATAGATATGTTCACTTGTCTCATATTTTAGATTCCACATGTAAGTGACGAAAAAAGTGAAAGTGTTAGTCAGTCACGTCCATCTCTTCTCGACCCCAAGGACTGTAGCCCACCAAGTTCCTCTGTCCGTGGAATTCTCCCGGCAAGAATACTGGAGTGGGTTGCCATTCCCTTCTCCAGGGGATCTTCCTGACCCGGGAATTGAACCCCGGTCTCCTGCACTGCAGGCAGATTCTTTACCGTCTGAGCTTCAGAGACTGTCTTACCAGTAGGTGTATAAAATGGTGCATTCTCTACAGTAAGCAATTTGGCAATACCTATGGAAATTTAAACTGAACACATCCTTTGGCATACGCTCACTTCTAGGAGAAAGTTGCCTTCCTGGTACCAGAAAGGAGAGGGCATTTTTATTACTGGAGATGGAGACTTTTTATTTTATAATTTATTTTTGGCTGTGCTGGGTCTTTGTTGCTGCTCACAGGCTTTCTTTAGTTGCGGCCAGTGGGGGCTACTTTTCCTTCTGGTGCAAGGGCATCTCATTGCAAAGTATAGCCTCTAGGGTGCAGAGGTTTCAGTAGTTAGGGCACATGAGTAGTTGCGGTTGCTGGGCTCTAGAGCACAGGCTCAGTAGTTGTGGCCCATGGGCTTAGTTGCTCTGCACCATGTGGAGTCTTCCTGGACCAGGGATCGAACCTGTGTCCTCTACACTGGCAGGCGGATTCTTTCTTGTTTGTTTGGTTTTTGCTTTCTGATTATTATTTTTTAATGTAAATGTATTTATTTTAATTGGAGGCTAATTACTTTACAATATTGTATTAGTTTTGCCATACATCCTCATGAATCTGCCACGGGTGCACACATGTTCCCCATCCTGAACCCCCCTCCCACCTCCCTCCCCGTACCATCCCTCTGGGTCATCCCAGTGCACCAGCCCCAAGCATCCTGTATCCTGCATTGAGCCTGGACTGGTGATTCGATTCATATATATTATACATGTTTCAATGCCATTCTCCCAAATCACCCCACCCTCTCCCTCTCCCACAGAGTCCAAAAGACTGTTCTATACATCTCTGTCTCTTTTGCTGTCTTGCATACAGGGTTCTCATTATCATCTTTCTAAACTCCATATACTGTATTCCATATACTGTATACTAATTCTAGTATACTCCATTAGTATACTGTATTGGTGTTTTTCTTTCTGGCTTACTTTGCTCTGTATAATCGGCTCCAGTTTCATCCATCTCATTAGAAATTATTCAAATGTATTCTTTTTAACGGCTGAGTAATACTCCATTGTGTATATGTACCACAGCTTTCTTATCCATTCATCTGCTGATGGACATCTAGGTTGCTTCCATGTCCTGGTTATTATAAACAGTGCTGCGATGAACATTGGGGTACACATGTCTCTTTCAATTCTGGTTTCCTCGGTGTGTATGCCCAGCAGTGGGATTGCTGGGTCATATGGCAGTTCTATTTCCAGTTTTTTAGGGAATCTCCACACTGTTCTCCATAGTGGCTGTACTAGTTTGCATTCCCACCAACAGTGTAAGAGGGTTCCCTTTTCTCCACACCCTCTCCAGCATTTATTGCTTGTAGACTTTTGGATAGCAGCCATTCTGACTGGCGTGAAATGGTACCTCATTGCGGTTTTGATTTGCATGTCTCTGATAATGAGTGATGTTGAGCATCTTTTCATGTGTTAGCCATCTGTATGTCTTCTTTGGAGAAATGTCTGTTTAGTTCTTTGGCCCATTTTTTGATTGGGTTGTTTATTTTTCTGGAATTGAGCTGCAGGAGTTGCTTGTATATTTTTGAGATTAGCTGTTTGTCAGTTGCTTCATTTGCTATTATTTTCTCCCATTCTGAAGGCTGTCTTTTCACCCCCGTGCCACCAGGGAAGTCCCTAGAGCTGGGAAACTGATGCCAAGATAAGTTTGCACAAACCAAACTTACTAAAGTAATGCTTCTCTTCCATTATTTCCCCCCATATATTTTCTAGGGCTTCCTTTGCGGCTCAAACACTAAAGAATCTGCCTGCAATGCAGGAGACGAGTTTGATCCCAGAGTCAGAAAGATCCACTGGAGAAGGAAACGGCTACCCACTCTGATATTCTTACCAGGAGAATTCCATGGATGGAAAAACCTGGTGGGCTACAGTCCATGGGGTTGCAAAGAGTTGGACATAACTGACCGACTAACACTAGTCACTTTCCCAAAATTTACTACCCCTAAAAACCCAACCCCATTTTTCCTTTTTTTCATAGTCATTTCTCCACATTTTTGGTCCTTTGTTAAAATTATAAGCCTCCAATAAGATATAAATATAAAATAGAAGCCCCAAAGTTTAATCACTTATTCAGGGTTTTCATTTCTTTTCCATGAAGTACCAAAGGCCACATAAAAATATTAACATAAAAAAATATGTATGTTCTTCTCCTGTTAATCTGTCTTTTGCCAGTGTAATTCAAGGCTCCATTAACAGAGCTAAGAGGGTAGAAAAAATTGTTTCTTCTTCTATGCTGGATCATATGGTAATTCTATGCTTTAATTTTCTACAGTGGCTGCATCAGCTTACGTTCTCACCAACAGAATACAGTGGTTCAATTTCTCCACATCTTTGTCAATATTTCTTTTCTTTTTTTTATTATTGCAGTCATTCTAAATGGATGTGAGGTGGTATCTCATAGTAGATTTAATTTGCATTTCCCTAGTGATTAGTAATATTGAGCATCTTTTTATTTACTTATTGACCATTTATGTATCTTCATTGGGGAAACATCCACTCAAGTCCTTTGCTCATTTTTAATTGAGTTTTTTGGTATTTTTGTTGTTGAGTTCTAGGAATTCTTTATGTATTCTGGGTATCAATCACTTATCAGATATATGACTTCCAAATATTTTCTCCCATTTCTTGGGTTGTGTTTTCACTCTTGATAGTGTCCTTTGATGCACACAAATTTTCAGATTTGATGAAGTCCAACTTACCAATTTTTTTCTTTTGTTACCTGTGTCTTTGGTGTCATTTCTAAGAAATCATTATCAAATCTGATGTGGTGAAAACTCCTTTTCTCTATGTTTCTTCTAAGTGTTTAACTGTTTTAATTCTTATTCTGGGTCTTTGATCTGTTTGAGTTGGTTTTATTATGTGGTGTAAGGTAAGGGTCCTCCTTTGTTTCCTTACATATTATGGATATCCAGTTTTCCCAGCACCACTTTTTGAAAAGACTATTCTTTCTTCATTGAATAGTCTCGGCTCTTTTTGTCTACAATAGCAATATACTTTAAACAAAACAACAAATGTATTGTCAATATCACATCACAAAATGATACCACAATGTAGACTAAAAATGTCTTTAATATGTTTTTCCTTATAAACAAAGTGAGATGGATACACAGCTGGATACATAATATAAAATCACTTTGTATTTACTTGAGAACAGAAAAATATGAACTTGCCCACAGGATTTTGTATTATAAAACAATGCTTTATACATTTAAAAATAACCCACTGTTTCATTACACTTAACCTAGATTCCATGTTCTAAGTTATATCAATAGCACAAATTCTTGAGAAACACATAACCAATGAAGTGCCCGTGCAAGGATATTTCTAGGGAATTATAAAAATACCTGATTTAGCAATGAGAGTATAAAAGTCTCCTATTAGACTATTAACCCATACACATCTTAAAGTCTAGTTCCTTGAAAATTATGGTCCCCAAATCCTACTGATGTAAGCTAGAATCACAAAAAACATACAATGAGCAAAGTAAAACACTAAATTGACAATAATGAAGCTAAACTAATAATAATTGACATTTCAAGGAAACACTAAGCCAGCTTTATACCTAAGAACCAACCTGAGTCAACATTGACGGTACTCCCTTAACAAAGCCTTCTATCTGGAAAACCGAAGAATTCCAGCTATCTGAGTGATTGCATCGTGGGGTCTTTGCAAAGCTGTTGACAGCTCAACTTCTCAGTACAATGCTGAATCAATTCCTGTGTAAACATGAGTTAAGAGTCAATACTCTGGTTTATAAATAGCAAAGATGAGTTGCCTTTAATAACTTCTGTAGGTCATTGATCATGTTTAGTGTTACATAAAACTTTCCTGCTTAAAAAGTAAAGAAAGAACTCATGAATTTTTTAAACGTAGGAGCCCAGCAAAGGACTTTGAAGTCTGGGGTTAGTAGATAGCCCCTTAGGAGGTGCATTCAGAGAATAAATCTAATGCCAAGAAGGGTGTGTTAAATGAGGGGAGGGGAGGGAGTGGAGGGCTAGAGAACAAAGTTGACTCCAGAGACCCTTGAAGAAAGATAAAAGTGGCCAAGATTTTCTCAGTAAAAAAGCAGAACTCTCTTGAGCTAAGCTGGAAAGAATGTGAAGGCTAGGCGAGGCTGAGAATTATAAAGAGCACTGTGCTAATAAGTATTGTGCTCTTTAGAATTCAGAGAAGTTGGAAAAGCATTTTTGGTCCTTTAGGATTTTTCCCAGAGCTGACGGTGAAGGCATTGGTTTATGTTTAAAGGCAATTCAAGTGATAGTATAGTTTTACATTTATTCTTTAACCTTTATTCTTTCTTAAGCCCTTTTACATAACTGATCTCAGGACTGACAGCCCCCAACAGTGTTAGGAATTTTGGAGAGAAGGAGTTCTGGAGAGACCACAGTAGGCTGGAGTGGCCAGAAAGTGTTTGGATGAAGAAGTAAGGTTGCAGTTGAGCCCTGAGCTGGGTTTACAAAATAGGTAGGGTATGTTAAGAGGCTCTGAGATGTAAATAAATTTTTCTCCAATTACAAAATTAAAAAAAAAAAAAAAAGAGTCTCTGAGAGGGTGAAATTGACTGAATTGGAGGTGAGTCCCAAAGAAGGTACAGATGCAGATGGAGAAGGTGTGGCCAACTTTAGGTTCTTTAGAACTCAGAATCCTTGAGAGTTTGGGAGGACAGGAAAGTGCCAGGTTTTGAAAAGACCACACATTAGCAATCATCACTCTCAGCTTCAGTCTCCTCTTATTCCTTCTTTCCACAGTTCCAAGCAATCCTTGTCCCAACACGATTTCATTTGTGTAACTTCCTTCAAAAGCTCCCTCTGCATGCCTACATCATGAAATTGAAAAATTCCAGCATACACAGCACACCCCATGTTCTGCTTTGTACCTCATCCCAGTGGTGTAAGAGTGGGGTGGCATGAGAGGCTGGCCACTGCAGGGAGGCAGGCTTTTGTATATGTTCTCCTTTATTTCTAGAATACCCCCTTAATACCCTAGCGAGGCTTCTTTCAATATTCAAATATGTTTGCCTTTTAGGTACCAGGCATTCTGCTCAACCATGGAAATACAAGGACATATACCATGTCAAAATTACATGACTTAAAAGCCACATAGTCTTAAACATAAAGGTAATTAAACGTTTCTTAAGTGGACTCTATCACTTAATATATGAATCATCTTGAAATTTTTTTTTCAGAAAATAAATGTAAAAACATGGATTTTTTATGATTGAAATGAATATTCTAACCCATAAGTACATTTGTACCTCCTATTGTTTATTTTATATATATAAATTAAATATTATATACACTGAGGAAATATGATGAACTCCCAAAAGAGAGATGTTCATATGAAAAGCAAGTTAATTGTTAAAAGATTCAAGAAAGATGTTGCTTGAAAACATTTGTTGTCAAGTTAGACATGGTAGAGACAAATGTAAAAGCTTAGAAGGAAAAAATACAAAAACCCAGAAAGCTTCTATTCTCAGATTGCTTCCCAATTACCTTTAATTTCTCACTCAATTTTAAGGAAACTAAAAGTAGAAATCATAGATAGTTTATGAAACAGTACAAGTGGCAATAGCAAGTTTGGGTATAACACAAAGTTTGCCACCACCAATTCCACTGTTGGAAGGAATTAGGACAGTTCACTAGAAACTTGCCTTCCAGCTGTGAGATTCCAAGGTGCTGAGGACATTTCAAGGTACTTAAACTCAACAGGTATGTTACAAAATTAGCAGGAGATACAATAGACGTGGGTTTGATCCCTGGGTTGGAAAGATCCCCTAGAGTAGGAAATGACGATTCACTCCAGTGTTCTTGCTTGGAAATCCCACGGACAGAGGAGCCTGGTGGGCAAAGAGTTGGATGTGACTGATTAGCACACACACACATCTTTTATTAAGTAAGTAGTTATATGACTTATGAGTTATTTGAGGATCGAGACTGTCAGTCAGAACATGCTTGGTTGCAAGTGACAGAAACTGAGCTCAAGCTAACTCATGTATAAAAGGGAATCGAGTGACTCAGAGAACTGAAAAGTCCAGAAGTTGACTAGGCCTCGGGGCTCCATCTTGGCCCATCGCTCCTATCTGCTCTCCTTCTCACAGCATATTAGTCTCACGTTTTCATTCTTACACTCCCTCTGTGTAACTGAGGAGGAAGGCGCCGCTCCAGCCTGCAGGATTGTTATATCTAGGGGCACAAGAAGAGGCTGTCTACAAGCAATCTTCTATTGCATGTCTGGGAAGCCTCTGATAGGTTGTGATTTAGGTCATGTGTCCACTGCTGAGCCAATCACCGCATCTAGCCAGCTAGCCTGGACTTCATCCCCAGTGCTGTGGGGATGGGAGGGCATTGTGACTGACAACCCCACTGGACCTCATGAAGTCGGAGAAAGGACAAGTCTTCAAAGAAAAAGCTGTGTGCTCTTAATAGAAGCTAGACATGCAAAAGCAACAGATGCCCATAGATTAGAACATGCTGTAATTATTCTTGTGTTTTCCCTAAGACCAAGCACACAGATGGACATGAGTTTGAGTGAGCTCTGGGAGTTGGTGAAGAACAAGGAAGCCTGGTGTGCTGCAGTCTATGGGGTTACAAGGAGTTGAACACAAATGAGCTACTGAACTGAACTGAACTGAAGCACACAGAAGAGGCTTGGCTTTAAATATTCAGTGAATAACTACTGATGACAAAGCATTTCCACAGACATTATTTTATTGTCAGTGGTAACAATAGATTAAATAACTTGCTTAAAGTTACACAACTGGTCTGATAGAGTGGACTTTATAACTGCATCTCCCTGCTTTCAGTCCAGTTCCCTTAGGAAGTCTTCCCTTTTTATTTTCTCTTGATGTGGTATGAGAGAAGACTCTTGAGAGTCCCTTGGACTGCAAAGAGATCCAACCAGTCCATCGTAAAGGAAGTTAGTCCTGGGTGTTCATTGGAAGGACTGAAGTTGAAGCTGAAACTCCAATACTTTGGCCACCTGATGTGAAGAGCTGACTCATTTGAAAAGACCCTGATGCTGGGAAAGATTGAGGGCAGGAGGAGAAGGGGACGACAGAGGATGAGATGGTTGGATGGTATCACCAACTCAATAGACATGGGTTTGGGTAGATTCTGGCAGTTGGTGATGGACAGGGAGGGCTGGTGTGCTACGGTTTTGGGGGCCACAAAGAGTCGGAGACAACTGATCGACTGAACTGAACTGAATTGATGCCAGGACTGATGTCAAAGTGGAAGGAAGGAGGGAGTTTCATGGTGGCCCAATGGTTAAGATGTGGGCTTTCACTGCCATGGACCTAGGTTCTATCTCTGGTCGGGGAATGATTTAGTAAGATCCCACTGCTCCCCCACCCCCCCCAAAAAAAAAATCAGAAGGAAAGAAGAAAGAGACATTTGGGTTATGATTTTAATACTTCTCAGAAGATTTGATAGAGTTTTGTCCCTAGAAGGCTATGATGGTGGTGGGTGACTAGTAGGTTGCCTCTCTCTTTCTGACTCATTACAGGTATATGTAATGCATGGCTGCCATCACTGCTGCTGCTGCCGCTAAGTCGCTTCAGTTGTATCCGACTTTGTGTGACTCCATAGACAGCTGCCCATCAGGCTCCCCCGTCCCTGGGATTCTCCAGGCAAGAACACTGGAGTGGTTCGCCATTTCCTTCTCCAATGCATGAAAGTAAAAAGTGAAAGTGAAGTCGCTCAGTCATGTCCGACTCTTAGCGACCCCATGGACTACAGCCTACCAGGCTCCCCCATCCATGGGATTTTCCAGGCAAGAGTACTGGAGAGGGGTGCCATTGCCTTCTCCATCTATTTGGACTTAATTCATGGAGTTGTGGAATCTACCAGGGAAACCTCACATGTTTTTGTTTTTAAAGCTAATATTTGCCCATGTGTTTGACAATACTTTAATGTGTTAATACTCAGGAGATGAAGATGGTTCTTAAAGGTAGCATAGTATACCACAGGTCATGTAGGATGTACAGGCAAACTGTTTGAATCTCGGGTCTGTTACTTGTAAACCTGGGCAACCTGGATAACCTGCTTAGTCTCCTACAAAATAGGGTGATATTAACATATGTCTACTATACCTGCTCCACGGGGTTGTAGTGAAGATTAAATACAGTCATATTTGTAAAAGTACCTTTTTGGGGCTCCAAAATCACTGCAGATGGTGAATGCAGCCATGAAATTAAAAGATGCTTACTCCTTGGAAGGAAAGTTATGACCAACCTAGATAGCATGTTCAAAAGCAGAGATATTACTTTGCCAACAAATGTCCGTCTAGTCAAGGCTATGATTTTTCCAGTGGTCATGTATGGATGTGAGAGTTGGACTGTGAAGAAAGCTGAGTGCCGAAGAATTGATGCTTTTGAATTGTGATGTTGGAGAAGACTGTTGAGAGTCCCTTGGACTGCAAGGAGATCCAGCCAGTCCATTCTGAAGGAGATCAGCCCTGGGTGTTCTTTGGAAGGAATGATGCTGAAGCTGAAACTCCAGTACTTTGGCCACCTCATGCAAAGAGTTGACTCATTGGAAAAGACTCTGATGTTGGGAGGGATTGGGGGCAGGAGGAAAAGGGGACGACAGAGAATGAGATGGCTGGATGGCATCACCGACTCGATGGACATGAGTTTGAGTGAACTCCGGGAGCTGGTGATGGACAGGGAGGCCTGGCGTGCTGCAATTCATGCGGTCGCAAAGAGTCAGACACGACTGAGAGACTGAACTGAACTGAGCTGAACTGAAAGTTTCTTTAAGGGTTCCATGAAATTTATAAGCTATCAATTTTACATTATTATGTCTTATTTTAAGAACAAACATTAATGCAGGCATTCTCTCCTACCCTGTATAACCAGCTTGTGGTCGCAGAAAAAATACACAGTCTTCCTCCCCTTCTAGGCACACAGAAGACTGGCTGGATGAAACTATATGTCTAGCTGTGGCAATATGTTCTTAATGGAAGTGACCTGCATCACTTGCCAGTCAGAACATGTAATTGCCAGTGTGAGACCCTCCAGAACTTTCTTTTCCCTTACTGTGGTGATATGAGAAATGGTGGCTTCTCTGACTCCTGGTTCCTAGAGTAAGAAAATTGTGAAACAAAGTCCCTACCTACCTCTCTTTAGACACGCAGCATGAGCAAAAACAAACCTTTGTTGTTATAAATACACTACAATTTTTTTGAGGGTTTTATTACGTCAGCATAATCTAGCCTATCTCAGCTAAATCTCCATGATTGGCCTGGCCATTTTGGACATGGATGTTTTCATTTATGTCACTGAAGCTTTCTGGCAATATCTCTTTAGTAGAAGAAGGAGAAGAAATGAATCTTGCCAAGTAATGGTTTTAAAATTTCCCATTGATTGAGTTCTTCCTTAATTGGAAATGAGGACCTTCATCCTTTCATTGATATAGAAGGCAACAGAGCCATGGTGTCAAAAGATCCTAGTTTGGGAACTTCCCTGGTGGCCCAGTGGTTAGGAATCCTCCTGCCACTGCAGAGGACACAGGTTGGACTGGACCCCTTATCCAGGAAGCTCCCACATACTGCAGAGCAACTAAGCCCTGTGCCACAACTACAGCAGCCCATGAGCCTAGAGCTTGTGCTCTGCAACAACAGAAGCTACTGGATTGAGAGGCCTGAGCACCGCAACTAGAGAGTAGCCTCCCACTCGCTGCAACTAGAGAAAGCTCACGTGGAGCAACAAAGATCCAGCACAGCCAAAAAGAAAGAAAGAAAGAAAGAAAGATTCCTTAAAAAAAAAAAAAGATTCTTCTTTGATTCCCATATTCAGTATTGACCAGATCTGTGACTTTAAACAAGTCACTCAACCAAATGAAGCTTAATTTTCTTATTTATAAAATGAGGGTGATTATTATACCCATCTTGAAAGGGTTGTTTATAAAATGACTAGCCTTTATCCCATCACTAAAGAAATTTTTTTCAGTGGACATTTACTAAATGATTATACTTTCTGTGTCAGGATGATTCTAGCTTAATGCAGAAAAAAAATGAGTTTAAAGTAGCATATATAATAAGGCAATGTATATCTCACATAAGTGGAAGTCCAGAGTGTGCTCCAGTCCCCGGCTTTCCTTAGTTCTCTTGGCTCTGCCTCCTCTGTGTGTAAACTTGACCTGTGGGCTGGATCTCCCTGTGATTGTAAGGTGGCCACCACCAACAATGGGGCAATGTGTTCAGCTACATAAGTGCTGATTAGGTTTAGGTATGAGTCCCAGGCCAAGCACTGGCAAGGGGACTAGAGGAATCTTTTTTTTTTTTTTTTTTTTTAATTATTTTCACTTTTTACATAATTTTTTTTACCAGTTTTTATTAGAAATAATTCACCCATTCCAGTCCATTTTAGTTCACTGATTCCTAAAATGTTGATGTTCACTCGTGCCATCTCTTGTTTGACCACTTCTAATTTGCCTGGATTCATGGACATAACATTCCGGGTTCCTGTGAAATATTGCTCTTTACAGCATCGGATTTTACTTCCATCACCCATCACATCCACAACTGGGTGTTGTTTTTGCTTTGGCTCCATCCTTTCATTCTTTCTGGAATTATTTCTCCACTCTTCTCCAGTTGCATGTTGGCCACCTACCGACCTAGGGAGTTCATCTTTCAGTGTCCTATCTTTTTGCCTTTTCATACTGTTGATGGAGTTCTCAAGGCAAGAATACTGAAGTGGTTTGGCATTCCCTTCTCCAGTGGACCACGTTTTCTCAGAACTCTCTGCCAGGACCTGTTCGTCTTGGGTGGCCCTACACCACATGGCTCATAGTTTCATTGAGCTAGACAAGGCTGTGCTCCATGTGATCAGTTTGATTAGTTTTCTGTGATTGTGATTTTCATTCTGTCTGCCCTCTGTTGGATAAGGATAAGACGCTTATGGAAGCTTCCTGACTGGAGAGACTGATTGAGGGGGAAACTGGGTCTTGTTCTGATGGGTGGGGCCATGTTTCAGTTCAGTTCAGTCGCTCAGTCGTGTCCGACTCTTTGCGACCCCGTGAATCGCAGCACGCTAGGCCTCCCTGTCCATCACCAACTCCCGGAATTCACTCAAACTCATGTCCATCAAGTCGGTGATGCCATCCAGCCATCTCATCCTCTGTCGTCCCCTTCTCCTCCTGCCCCCAATCCCTCCCAGCATCAGAGTCTTTTCCAATGAGTCAACTCTTCGCATGAGGTGGCCAAAGTACTGGAGTTTCAGCTTTAGCATCATTCCTTCCAAAGAACACCCAGGGCTGATCTCCTTCAGAATGGACTGGTTGGATCTCCTTGCAGTCCAAGGGACTCTCAAGAGTCTTCTCCAACACCACAGTTCAAAAGCATCAACTCTTTGGTGCTCAGCCTTCTTCACAGTCCAACTCTCACATCCATACAAGACTACTGGAAAAACCATAGCCTTGACTAGACGGACCTTAGTCGGCAAAGTAATGTCTCTGCTTTTGAATATGCTATCTAGGTTGGTCATAACTTTCCTTCCAAGGAGTAAGCATCTTTGAATTTCATGGCTGCAATCACCATCTGCAGTGATTTTGGAGCCCCCCAAAATAAAGTCTGACACTGTTTCCACTGTTTCCCCATCTATTTCCCGTGGAGTGATGGGACCGGATGCCATGATCTTAGTTTTCTGAATGTTGAGCTTTAAGCCAACTTTTTCACTCTCCTCTTTCACTTTCATCAAGAGGCTTTTTAGTTCCTCTTCACTTTCTGCCATAAGGGTGGTGTCATCTGCATACCTGAGGTTATTGATATTTCTCCCAGCAATCAGGTTTAGTAAATCTTTAATCCAGTTTTCTATTGATGGGCGGGGCTGTGTTCCCTCCCTGAATCTGGAAAACTCAGCAGTGGCCACAGGACTGGAAAAGGTGAGTTTTCTTTCCAATCCCAAAGAAAGGCAATGCCAAAGAATGTTCAAACTACCGCACGTTCACCTCACACGTGAACTTCCAGATGTTCAAGCTGGATTTAGAAAAGGCAGAGGAACCAGAGATCAAATTGCCAACATCTGTTGGATCATAGAAAAAGCAAGAGAGTTCCAGAGAAACATCTACTTCTGCTTTATTGACTATGCCAAAGCCTTTGACTGTGTGCATCACAATCAACTGTGGAAAATTCTTCAAGAGATGGGAATACCAGACCACCTGACCTGCCTCCTGAGAAATCTGTATGCAGGTCAGGAAGCAACAGTTAGAACTGGACATGGAACAACAGACTGGTTCCAATAGGAAAAGGAGTACGTCAAGGCTGTATATTGTCACCCTGCTTATTTAACTTATATACAGAATACATCATGAGAAACACTGAGCTGGAAGAAGCACAAGCTGGAATCAAGATTGCCAGGAGAAATATCAACAACCTCAGTTATGCAGATGACACCACCCATATGGCAGAAAGTGAAGAACTAAAGAGCCTCTTGATAAAAGTGAAAGAGGAGAGTGAAAAAGTTGGCTTAAAACTCAACATTCAGAAAACTTAAGATCATGGCATCCTGTCCCCATCACTTCATGGCAAATAGATGGGGAAACAGTGGAAACAGTGAGAAACTTTATTTTGGGGGGCTCCAAAATCACTGCAGATGGTGACTGCAGCCATGAAATTAAAAGATACTTGTTCCTTGGAAGCAAAGCTATGACCAACCTAGACTGCATATTAAAAAGCAGAGACGTTACTTTACCAACAAAGGTCTGTCTAGTCAAAGCTATGGTTTTTCCAGTAGTCATGTATGGATGTGATAGTTGGACTATAAAGAAAGCTGAGTGCAGAATAATTGATGCTTTTGAACTGTGGTGTTGGAGAAGACTCTTGAGAGTCCCTTGGACTGCAAGGAGATACAACCAGTCCATCCTAAAGGAAATCAGTCCTGAATATTCATTAGAAGGACTGATGCTGAAGCTGAAACTCCAATACTTTGGCCACCTGATGGGAAGAACTGATTCATTTGAAAAGACCCTGATGCTGGGAAAGATTGAAGGCATGAGGAGAAGGGGATGACAGAGGATGAGATGGTTGGATGGACCAACACAATGGACATGAGTTTGATTAGGCTCCAGGAGTTGGTGACAGACAGGGAAGCCTGGCATGCTGCAGTCCATGGGGTTGCAAAGAGTTGAACACGACTGAATGACTGAACTTGGAACTTATTAGAAATAATTGACATACATCACTGTGCAAGTCTAAAGCACACAGCATAATGGTTTGAATTATGTGTATTGTTAGATGGTTACCTATCACAATAGGTTCATTTAATATCCATCTTCTCATGTGAGAAAATAAAAAGAAAGAGGAAAGGAAAAAAATTTTCTTCTTTTGGTGAGAACCCAGAATTTACTCCCAACATTCCCATCTATCATAGAGCAGTGTTAGCGATAGTCATCATGCTATACATTTCATCCCTAGTACTTATTACCTTATATCTGGGAGATTGTACCTTTTTTGTCTTCCTCTAATTCCCCCTCATCTTCCTCTCCACCTCTGGAAACCATAAATCTGATTTTTTTTTTCCTGCGAGGTGTTTTTTTCTTTTCTTTTTCCTTAGATTCAACAAATAAGTGATATCATACAGTATTTGTCTTCTCTATCTGACTTATTTCACTTAGCATAATGTCTTCAAGCCTCTTCCCTATTGTTGGAAATGATAGGATTTTATGGCTGAATGATATTCCATTGTATGTATATACCACATTTTCCTTATCCATTCATCAGTTGATGGACACTTAGGTTTTTTCTATGTCTTTGGCCATTGTGAAGAATGCTACTATGAACTTGGAGGTACAGATATCTATTTAAATTAGTGGTTTTGTTTCTTTTGAATATATTCCCAGAAGTGGAATTGCTAGATCATATGGTAGTTCTTGGGGCTTCCTGGTGGCTCAGATGGTAAAGACTCTGCCAGCACAACTTAGCAACTAAACAACAACAGCTGTGTATTTGAAGCAAGGTTGTTGTTGTTATCATCTATAAAACCCAGCTTCTCCTATAAAATGTACATACTCTTTAAAACATGTAATATTTTAGTGACAAAGAAGTTACTCAATAAATATATGTTCTATTTCTTTTTTTTTTTTTTTTACAATGTACAAAGTGTACAGGAGCACAGAAAGGAAGCAAGTTATCTGCTTGCAGCATCAGACTAATTTCCTGAACCGAAAGTTTGATAACAAACACGGTTTTCGGATGATTATGGATATTTGGAATAAAATCTACTTATTTCTGTTAAGGGCTGTATTTTATTTACTTCCTTTAGATGAAAACAGCCAAATTGCTCTACTGGAAATTCTTAAAGCTCAAACTAACTTTGATTCTTTCAAGAGCAGCTACGATGACCTAATATCATGCCTAACTCCTCTTGTACAGAAAGGAACAAATACTTGATATTCATCTTCATTGTTTGCAGTGGGTTGGTTTCCTGTTATTTTTTTCCCTCTGTCTAGAGGAAGGGAGTAAAGGAAACTTCCTTATTAACCTACTACTGTAAGGAACATGTTTAAAAAATTAAGCACAGGCAGCAAGAGTAGAGTTTCTCATCAAGATTATGACCAGCATAATTCAATTCCAATATACTTAAGTATAGTTTATTAAGACATTGACTGTTGTTCATTTACTCAATTAAAAGTAACAGAAGTTCAAAGTACCAGAAGGAGGGGCTTACAGGGAGCCCAGGCGAATCACAAGGAGAGCTCACCCTCAGACAGCATTTAGTCTAGAAGGGCCCACACACTTAAGTAACCCGAGTTAGACAATGATTTAACATTGGACAGTCAAAAGATTGAGGTAAACTGTTTTTGGAATATGTAAGGAGTTGGGAGAAGTCACTTCTTAGAGAAGAAGTTAAAGAAGGTTTTAATAGAAGAGTTCACTCTTGAACTACTGGTATTTTAGTAATGAACCTGCAGACACAAGGGTAGATGGGGAACATTCCAGGCATAGGAATTAGTGTGAGCAAAGGGCAAGCCACAGAGACAAGGGTGGGAGGGGCATATGGGCAGCCAGGTGAGCAGTTCTACCTGGCTGCCAAAGAAAGTATTCTTATCTCTACCACTCGTCCAGCACTTATCTGTCCTCTTATTATTTTTTGTTTGCACCAGTATACACTTCATCTTCTAGACTATGTGAGAGAAGACTGCCCTACAACAGTGTGCCTTGATTTCTTCCCATATCATCTACCTTCCTTAATAAAGAAACAAGCAATACTTACATTGTGCAGGTGAGGACATTTGTTGACTCTTTAAAGGCAAAACAGAAATAAATCACATCACAAAATTCTTTTCTAATGTAAGGTCAATATTTTAATGAATTAGAATGTTTTCTACCTTCTTTTTGATCATACTTTAACATTCTTGTGTTTTTGTTTTTTTTTCTTCAGAGTACCGGATGTTGTTTGTGGGGTTTTGATGTTATTGTTTCTTTGGCCACATTGCCCGCGTGTGGGATCTGAATTTCGCAACCAGATTTCAAATCGATGCCCCATAGTAGAAGTGCAGAGCTCTAACCAGTGGACCACCAGGGAATTCTCTAAATAGTATTGATACTAGTATTTGACAGTAGAAAAAATATTATGCACCAACTGATGTACCTGAGTCAAGCAAGAATCAGCAATGGGCACTAAAAGCTTTCAGTGGATAAAACGTTATTGGAGAATAAGACACAAAGAAACAAAGTATTCACCCCTCCCCCACATACAAAATACTTACAAATTATAAAGGGAAAAGTGAGATATGGAAGGTACTACCTGATTCAACCTGAGTATCACTCATCTGGACATAATGTCAATCTCTGGACATAATGAACTATGAACTCCACAACATTGCCGACAGTGCTTCTTCCAAATCGAATAGTGATAGGGGTGGAGAGCCCACAAATCCAAACTGTAAGACATTCAACAGGACAACTGGACCACATTCTTTTTAAAAAGTCAAGGTCATGAAAGATAAACATGGCAATTGGTACTGTTCCAGAATTAAGGAGACTAAAGAAATATGACAGTGAAATGCAAGGAATGATCCTCGATGGGCTCCTGGATTAAAATAAAACGACAAACCATAAAAGACATTTTTGGTACACTTGGAGCAATATGAATATGTCCTGCATATTAGATAAGATTATGTATTAATGTTCATTTGTGGGTATATGTTCATTGTATGATAGTTGTTACGGAATGAATGTTTGTATCCCTCCCCCAAATTCATATGTTGAAATCTTAACCCCCAATGCGACAGTGTTAGGAGATGGAGCCTTTGGGGAGGTGATAAGATCATGAAGGTGGAGCGCTCGTGAATGGGAAAAGCACTCTAACAAAAGAGAGCCCTCTTGCCCTCTCCTCCATATAAAAAAGGGGGTTCTCACCAGAACCTGCCCATGCTGGCTGGCATCCTGATCTCAGACTTCTAACCTCCAGAACTGTGAGAAATAAATTTCTGTTGTTTATAAACCACCTCGTTTATGGTACTCGGTTGAAGCAGCACAAACCAAGACAGCTGTTGAATCGGAAAATCGGTGCTGAAGTATGTAGGGGTGAAGTGTCATTAAGTCTGCAAATTGCTTTATTTATTTATTCTGGGTTACGCTGGCTCTTCGTTGCTGAGCGAGTGCCTTTCTCTAGCCGTGGGGGCTGCTCTTCACTGCGGTGCTCAGGTTTCTAGCGGTGGCTTCTCTTGTTGCAGAGCCAGGTTCTAGGCACACGGGCTCAGTAGCTGCAGCTCGTGGGCTCCAGGGCACAGGCTCAGTAGTCGTGGCATACAGGTGTTAGTTGCTTCTCAGCACGTGGAATCGCCCTGGACCAGGGATCAAACTTGTGTCCCCTGCATCAGCAGGTGGATTTTTACCCATTTCCCCCACCGGAGAAGTCCGGCAAATTAGCTTTAATTGGTCAAACCAAATATAAAAATATAAATGTCGTATATGAATGGTTACGCAAATATATATTATGTACTTATTTTGTGTCTGTGTTGTGGCTGTGAGGGAAGCAAGCAAACAAATACAAACAATGTTAACAACCTGTGCATTTAAGGGAAGAACATAATTCACTGTGCCATTTTCTCAACTTTTCTATAGGTTGAAATTTTCCAACATACTAAATTAGGGGAAAATGAAATATCTTTTCCCTAATTGTCAAAAATAATACAGGCTTTGTATAAACAACAAGATTCTACTGTATAGCACAGGGAACTATATTCAATACCCTGTGGTAAATTATAATAGAAAAAAATATGAAAAAGAATGTATGTCTATATCTATAACTAAGTCACTTTGCTGTACAGCAGTAATTAACACAACACTGTAATTCAACTGGTGTTCTTGTTCAGTCACTAAATGGTGTCCAACACTTTGAGACCCCATGGACCTTAATCTGCCAGTCTCCTCCGCCTGTGGGATTTTCCAGGCGAGAATATTCAAGTGGGTTACCATTTCTTTCTCCAGGGTCTCTTCTCAACCCAGAGATCGAACCTGAGTCTCCTACATTGGCAGGCAGATTCTCTACTGCTCAGTCACCAACTATACATCAATAAAAAAATAAATTAAAAAAAATACAAACTTGTGCAATAAGAAATTCTTTAAAAATAAATAGAAAAAGCAAGAAAAATAAGTAATTTCTCTAACCCTCTCCTTTTCAGTCCCTCTGCATCTGGAACTTCTTAGGTACAGAGGCCAATTTCTAATTAAGATTCATGTAGGAAGAGAAATAGGAGCGGTTTACATTTCTCAAAGATCGGATCGATTGAGTTTCAGATCACCCTGGCTCTCTTTCTCAGGTTTAATCCTTTCCACTTAGAAACTACAAACTTGAAAGACAAACACTCAAGAGTTACCACAAATTATTTTAAAAAAACAGGAAAATGCTGAGTTTGACACCTGTGGAATTCAAAATATAAATTTGTCACCAGAGAATGCCTAAAACCCTCCACAGCCTTCTGGCTGCATTTAGAAGAAAATGAACACTCACGTGGCGCGGCATCCAGGATCTGACTTCTGTCTTCCTCAGGCTCCACCTCCCACTCTCTCCCCTTCTGCTGGCCCCTTGTGCTCTGAAACTCCAAAACAGCCCTAGATTTTGTCGTTCTCCACACGGCTGGCTCCTTCTCATCATTCAAGTCTCAGCACAAATGTCACTTCTTCTGTCCTGGGCAGCCCCTCCCCGCTGCCCCTCCCAGCTCTCTCTGTCCCCTTATCCTGTTTCATCTCCTCAAGCCACTCATCACCATCTGACCTTATCTTGTTCATTTCCAGTTTAGTCATCATCACTGCATGTCTTTTCCCAACTAGAGTATAAACCTCCGCAAGGAACACTGTCTGTCCTGAGTCCACCGTATCTCCAAGGCTTAGAACACGATCTGGTACATAGGAGATATTGAGTAAATATATTTAAATTTATTTATTTATTTATTTATTTATTTATTTGTGGCAGCACTGGGTCTTTGTTGCTCCACGTGGGCTTTATCTAGTTGTCCTGACTGGGGGTTGTTGCGATGCTTGGGCCCTAGAGTCCGGGCTCAGCTGTGGTGCATGGCTTAGTTGCCCCATGGCATGAGGAATCTTCCCTGGCCAATGTTCAAACGTGTGTCCCCAGCACTGGCAGGTGGATTCTTAACCACTGGGCCACCAGGAAAGTCCAAATAAATGTTTTTTGACCGAATAAATATTTCTTTAGGTATACAGTTAACAAATGTGCCCCATAGACCACACCCTATGTGTGTAGCATCAACATTTCAGGAGCTGTAGTGAGTCCCCTTTACAGGCTCCAGAAATTTCTCCTAAAGAAGTTTCAAATAAAGGGAGTTCCCTCGTGGTCCTGATGTTTAGGACTCAGTAAGTGCTGTGGCCTAGGTTCATTCTCTGGTCCGGGAACTAAGATCCTGCAAGCCGCTCGGTAAAGCCAAAAAAATAAAATAAATTTAAGAAAAATCAAGTAAGAAATTCCAAATAACATTAGAAAAGCTGTCGTGTGGAAGACATGGTAGAGGATAAGAGAACTGTGTCTTATAACCAACAGAATGTCATGGGAAGTAAGCTGTCTGCTTAGAGTATATCTGCTTCATACCGACCCAATTCAGGTGACTTTGCTAGGGTTAGGATTCCTTGTAAATTACAAGCTCATTTCTAAAGTTTGAGAACACAAGAGGTAAAGAGCCTCAGGAAGTTAAAATTAGATGTGAGAACACAGCATTCGCACTATTTGGTTAATGTTTACTTTTCCCGCTTTCTTTTTTTGAGCTGAAAATATTCAGGAAGGCAAGTTCCTGAAAAAGCTTTGTGAGGCCAATTTTCCACTGCAAAGGATGACTGATGAAACCCTCCCCCCCCAAAAAACAGCTCTCAAATCTTTTTCTCTGCATCATCCATAGAATTATGAAAACATTGTTTCTGGATCAAGACCCTCTCTCTCCCTCTTTACACAATAAGCTCTACTTACTCTGATCCCATAGAGTAATCTTCTATTAGTGTTTGAGGAATATTACACACAAAGCAAAAAGCCTAGAGATGGGTATCCAACCACCTTTTAAGAAAGTCCCTAAACTCTATTATACTTTTAAATAAAGTTTTTATTATAAAATAGAAAATTCCTACCAAAAAGTGTATAAGCCATACGTGTACAGTTTAATAACTTAATAACTTGTTGTAAGGCTCACAGCCATGTAGCCTGCAAACAGGTAAAGGAACAGACTATTGGCAGCTCACCCCAGGAGCATCTCCACTCCTGCTTTCCCATCCTTACCCACCCTTTTCTCCCACAGGTAACCGCTCTCTTGGTTTCTACTGTAACAATTTCTTTGCTTTCCTTTGTTGCTTTGCTACTTACCTTTGAATCCCCAAGGGATGCAGTTTAGTTTTGCCTGTTTTTGAACTTTATACACATGGAACCACACTGTATGGCGGGGAGCCTGTGTGCATGCTCAGTTGTGTCTGAGTCTTTTGCGACCTCATGGACTGTAGCCGGCCAGGCTCCTCTGTTAATACTGGAGTGAGCTGCCATTTCTTCCTCCAGAGGATCTTCCTAACCCAGAGATTGAAACTCGTCTCCTGTGTCTCCTGCATTGCAGGCGGATTCTTTACCACTGAGCCACTTGGGAAGCCTGTATGGGAGGGATGGGGACTTCTTTATCGTGTTCAGTTTTATCTTTGAAAGATTCACCCTGTTGTTGGGAGTAGCTCTAATTGGTTCCTTCACATCCATAACACTGAGTTGTACTCAATAATTTTTTTATTTTAAAAATTTATTTATTTACCTGGTTGCAGTGGTTTCTGTTATTGCGGAATATGGGCTCTAGAGCACAGGCTCAGTAGTTGAGGTGCACAGGCTTAGTTGCTCCACAGCATGTGGAATCATCCTGGACCAGGGATTGAACCCACGTCTGCTGCACTGGCAGGTGGGTTCCCATCCACTATGCCACCAGGGAAGTTCCTCAATTGTTTTATTATTATTATTTTTTTTAATTTTTGGCTCTGCTTGGTCTTCCTTGCTTCCCCGGGTTTTTTCTCTAGCTGCCATGCGTGAGGGGAGCTACTCTAGTTGCAGTGCTCAGGATTCTCATTTCGGTGACTTCTCTTATTGTGGAGCATGGGCTCCAGGCTCACAGGCTTCAGGAGTCGCAACACGTGGGTTCAGTGGTGTGACTCCCAGGCTCTAGAGCACGGCTCGGTGGTTGTGGCGCACGAGCTTAGCTGCTCTGAGGCATGTGGAATCTTCCCAGACCAGGGATCGAACCCATGTCTGCTGCACTGGCAGGTGGGTTCTCATCCACTGTACCTGGAAGTCCTCGATTATTTTTTAGTTGTATTCAATTATTTTTTATATAGGTACACTGTGAACTATCTCTATGGGTAGTTTATTATTATTATTAAGTGTTTTTAAAGACAAAAAAATGATGCTATAGTAAAACTGTTAAGAACATTAGTTCTGGAAGTAGATGACCTGTGTTTGAATCCTGACTATAATTTAGCAGAAATTTTGAGTAAATGATCAAAAGTTTCTGAGCTTTCAGATTTTTGAAAGTGGGGGAAATAATAACACTTCATAAAATTGTTATAAGCAAAAAGCAGAGTCCGTAAAGCACGTAGCACAGTGCCTGGCATAGGGACATCTTTTCTCCCCTAAGACTGCGTACTGGGAAGTTCCCTGGTGATCTAGTGGTCTCAGCGCTTTCACTGTCATGGCCTAGGTTCAGTCCCTTGCTGGGGAACTGAGATCCTACAGTCTAAGTGGTGCAACTGTCACGCGAGCGTATGTTCCTCGATTCTTTGTCTCGTCACAACAAAGATTTGGAGTGACGGACATTAAAGCCCCCTTGGCGTGTCACAGCTCTCAGGTCTTGGATAGACCGTGTTATAGCTCTCAGGTCTCAAATGGACCGTGTTATAGCTCTTAGACAAATCAGTGTTACAGCTCGGTGTTACAGCTCTATTTTACTTAGAAGATAGCAGGAAAATCCATCTTCGAGGCGCGAGGGCACGTCGATCTAAAGACACGAGGAGAAGAGCACCCCAGCGCGCAGGAGAGAGAGAGGGAGAGCTGGCTTTGGTTCTTCTATTTATGTTTCTCTCTCCCTGGGCCTGTCCTATGTAAATTGGGCCAGCCAGGAGTGTGGTTTGTTTTACCTGAGGTCCTCACTCTGGTCCTCGGACCTTCTATTTCATTTTCGCGGGCTTTTCCCTTCCTTGTCTGTAGCCACCGCCATTTTGGACTCCTTTTCCCTGTTCTACCTGCCTAACACAACCAAATCCAGAATAAATGATGGTGGTTATTATTTTTCCACTTACTGAAGTTCCAGTTCAAGTGCTGACTTTATTTAACTTTAGATTCTTCCAGCAGGATCTTGCTTAATACACAGGAATTGAGGAGACAGAGCTTTATTCACCAAGTGTCATCATCCTCTCAGAAATTGCCTTCCCGGTGACTTCCCCATAAATTCCTCCATAAATCCCTCAAGAAAATGTAGTATGTGGAGTGGGAGCCTCCCATCTAGAGAATGGGTGGGGAATTTAGAGCCTTTGAACAAACGTCAGTCATTGAATTCATCCAGGAAGCAGGTGAGGCAGAGTAGAAATACTCGAACCCCCACCCGTTCTCCTCTAAGACTGCGTGCCGGGGAGTTCCCTGGTGCTCTAGTGGTTAGCATTCAGTGCTCTCACTGTCACGGCCTAGGTTCAATCCCTTGTCAGGAAACTGAGATCCTACAATCGGAGTGGTACAACCAACCAACCAAACAAAAAGACCACAAGCTAGAGATGTTACCCTTGACGTGCTATTAAGAATGTGCTGTTTTCACAGTGGCAGCAGGCTATCTGAGAGATGCACATACTTCCACAGGCATGACGGATGTAGGAATCAGGGTTCAGTACATTCATTCATTCAACAAATAGATATAGAATAACTGTGTGACACGACAGGGACTATCTCGGGCAGATGGGATACAGCAATGACTGATTAAATGTATCAAGATATTTTCTTGCCCAGCATATGATTTATCTTGGTGAATGGTCCACATGTCTGCCAACAATCTTATGATGAGCGTTACTTATTGTCATCCCAAATTCACAGTGGAGAAAAATCAAACCTATACATTTAGATTCCCTTCCAGATAATAGGTGGCAACACTGAGATTTTTTTTTTTTACTCTAACACTGAGATTTTTTTTTTTTTTTGGTAAATTAATTTAATTGGAGGCTAATTACTTTACAATATTGTAATGGTTTTTGCCATACATTGACATGAATCAGCCATGGGTATCCATGTGTTCCCCATCCTGAACCCTCCGCCCACCTCCCTCCCCATCCCATCCCTCAGGTTCATCCCAGTGCACCAGCCCTGAGCACCCTGTCTCGTGCACTGAACCTGGACTGGCGATCTGTTCCCATATGATATTATACATGTTTCAGTGCTATTCTCTGACATCATCCCACCCTCGCCTTCTCCCACAGAGTCCCAAAGTCTGTTCTGTACATCTGTGTCTCTTCTGCCGTCTCGTTTATAGGGTCATCGTTACGATCTTTCTAAATTCCATATATATACATTAATATACTGTACTGGTGTTTTCCTTTCTGACTTACTTCAGTCTGTATAATAGGCTCCAGTTTCATCTACCTCATTAGAACTGCTTCAAATGCATTCTTTTTAATAGCTGAGCAATATTCCATTGTGTATGTGTACCACAGCTTTCCTATCCATTCATCTGCTGATGGACATCTAGGTTGCTTCCATGTCCTGGCTATTGTAATCAGTGCTGCAGTGAACATTGGGGTACACGTGTCTCTTTCAATTCTGGTTTCCTCGGTGTGTATGCCCAGCAGTGGGATTGCTGGGTCATAAGGCAGTTCTATTTCCAGTTTTTTAAGGACTCTCCACACTGTTCTCCATAGTGGCTGTACTAGTCTGCATTCCCACTAACAGTAACACTGAGATTTTGAACCTAAATTCTGACACCATAATCTGAGCTCTTAACTTTCTCTTTTACATATGAAAAGGAATATAAGAATTATTTTTTTAATCTTATTCATTTTACTTCAGGTAAAGTCAACAAATTTCTAATCATGGGTCCTTTAATAATAATATTTACTTTGTTTCTGAGTCATAAAGATTTTCATTAAATAATCTCATTAGTAGATAATAGTGATTAATACTACAATGAGTTGCCAAGAAAGAATATTTGACTAATTAAAATTTTGTTATAATTTATGATTATGTAAAGTAATTACAGTCAGCACTACCTCATTTACCATTTAACAAATTTAATTTGGCTACTGATGTGTTTAGGTTTTAAGGCTGTATTTTCTTTCTGAACACTTTCAACTACTACCTAAATAGGTACACTATTAGGTAACTGTTAAAAGAGCACAGTTTTTAGATTTTCTAATGTTATGAGCATTGTTTGGAAAATTTACCTAAATTGGACAAAAATTTTACACAATATTCCAATAGAAATTTAATTTAGTATTAAGTTAAACCACATTAAGTTGCTTTTATAGTTTAAAATGATCAACTATTACCAGTTTCATATAGCTGAAGTTAAAAAAAAAATCATGCTATTCCACATGCCTGAATGCAGAAGCAACTAGAGTGTAATCTACCTGAAGACAGGGATTTGGGAGTTTTGTTTACTATTATTCACATGGAAGGCACTTAGAAAATGGCTATTGAATGAATTAATTAGAAAAGCAAACAAAACATAGTAACTCATCTTCTATCCTAACATCTTTGAGTTTAGGTTTAAAATGGGAATAAGAAAAATAACACAGGTATTTTAAGTTAGTCTCTTGGAATGATAAAAAGTTTAAATAGTTAATTTACATGTGAAATGAAGACATATTCACACAAAAACTTGAACATGAAGCTTTATAGCAGTATTATTTAAAATGACCAAAAAGTGGAAATAACTGA
Organism: Oryx dammah; assembly: GCF_014754425.2. Classification (NCBI taxonomy): domain Eukaryota; kingdom Metazoa; phylum Chordata; class Mammalia; order Artiodactyla; family Bovidae; genus Oryx; species Oryx dammah. The sequence goes on from NW_024070204.1 coordinate 61,010,293, forward strand.
AATGTCTATCAACTGATGAAGGTTTAAATAAAATGTGGTACATCCATGCAATGGAGTATTTATTGAGTCATAAAAAGGAATGATGTACCAGTAGGAACTACAACATGAATAAAACTTGAAAACATTATGCTGAGTGAAAGAATTCAGATAGAAAAGGTCACATATTATACTAACAGTTCACATAAATGTCCAGAATGGGCAAATCAAAAGAGACAGTATCAATAGATCAGTGGATGCCAGGGTTTAGAGACAAGAGGAAATGAAGAGTGATAGATTCAGGTTTCTTTTTGGGTGATGAAAACGTTCTGGAACCAGTGGTGATAATTGTACATTACAAATATACTGAATCCACTGAATTGTACATATGCGTTAAAATTAAGGGTGAATTTTACAGTATGTAAAATATATTTTAATTTTTTTTAAGTGGGGAAAAAAACTCTAAGTTCTCCTCTTTAGAACATGTCCAAAGTACACTATAAAATAATAAACATGTGTTTATAAATGTAAGAGTATTAGGAAATGTTCCCTTGTTTAATTATAAACCAAGTGGAATGTTTGGAGATTTCAGTAATCTGACAGGGAACCTTAAGAGGATTAACCTGACTTCCCCAGTGTTAACAATACTAATTTAAACTGCATCATTCAAAAACTACCTAGTCATACAGTAGTAATTGTAACAATGACTTCCACAAAAAACACCAATTAGATTAATTACTCATTAAGGCTGTCATTTTTTAATACCTTATATTTATATAACCCTTTTACTTCCTTAAGTGTTGAACTGTGCCTTAAGATTTAACGTATGGGAGAGTCACAGGTCTAACCATTTAATTAGAGGCAGGGAAGTGGGTGGAATTGGACTGAAATTTATTAGCAATGCTGACATTCCAGGTTGGAACACAAAGTGAAGCAGGACTTAAGAAACCTAAATTCTAGCCTCCTATATGAACTCTAAGGTTTTGGCATCGTCAATAAAGCAGAAATAGATGGGTTTTTTTTGGAATTCTCTTGCTTTTCTGATGATCCAGAAGATGTTGGCAATTTGTCTCTGGTTCCTCTGCATTTTCTAAAACCAGCTTAAACATCTGGAAGTTCGCAGTTCATGTATTGCTGAAGCCTGGCTTGGAGAATTTTGAGCATTACTTTACTAGCATGTGAGATGAGTGCAATTGTGCGGTAGTTTGAGCATTCTTTGGAACTGCCTTTCTTTGGAATTGGAATGAAAACTGACCTTTTCCAGTCCTGTGGCCACTGGTGAGTCTTCCCAATTTGCTGGCATATTGAGTGCAGCACTTTCACAGCATCATCTTTCAGGATTTGAAATAGCTCAACTGGAATGCCATCACCTCCACTAGCTTTGTTCGTAGTGATGCTTCCTATGGCCCACTTGACTTCACATTCCAGGATGTCTGGCTCTAGGTGAGTGATCACACCATTGTGATTATCTTGGTCATGAAGCTCTTTTTTGTACAGTTCTTCTGTGTATTCTTGCCACCTCTTCTTAATATCTTCTGCTTCTGTTAGGGCCATACCATTTCTGTCCTTTATCGAGCCCATCTTTACATGAAATGTTCCCTTGGTATCTCTAATTTTCCTGAAGAGAGCTCTAGTCTTTCCCATTCTGTTGTTTTCCTCTATTTCTTTGCATTGATTGCTGAGGAAGGCTTTCTTGTCTCTCCTTGCTATTCTTTGGAACCCTGCATTCAGATGCTTATATCTTTCCTTTTCTCCTTTGCTTTTCCCTTCTCTTCTTTTCACAGCTATTTGTAAGGCCTCCTCAGACAGCCATTTTGCTTTTTTGCATTTCTTTTCCATGGGGATGGTCTTGATCCCTGTCTCCTGTATAATGTCAGGAACTTCCGTCCATAGTTCATCAGGTACTCTGTCTATCAGATCTAGTCCCTTAAATCTATTTCTCACTTCCACTGTATAATCATAAGGGATTTGATTTAGGTCATACCTGAATGGTCTATTTCTGCTTTATTGACTATGCCAAAGACTTTGACTGTGTGGATCACAATAAACTGGAAAATTCTTCAAGAGATGGGAATACCAAACCACCTGACCTGCCTCTTGAGAAACCTACATGTAGGTCAGAAAGCAACAGTTAGAACTGGACATGGAACAACAGACTGGTTCCAAATAGGAAAGGGAGTACGTCAAGGCTGTATATTGTCACCCTGCTTATTTAACTTCTATGCAGAGTACATCATGAGAAACGCTGGGCTGGAAGAAGCACAAGCTGGAATCAAGATTGCCGGGAGAAATATCAATAACCTCAGATATGCCGATGACACCAGCCTTATGGCAGAAAGTGAAGAGGAACTAAAAAGCCTAATAAAAGTGAAAGAGGAGAGTGAAAAGGTTGGCTTAAAGCTCAACATTCAGAAAACAAAGATCATGGCATCTGGTCCCATCATTTCATGGGAAATAGATGGGGAAACAGTGGAAACAGTGTCAGACTTTATTTTTTGGGTTCCAAAATCACTGCAGATGGTGACTGCAGCCATGAAATTAAAAGATGCTTACTCCTTGGAAGGAAAGTTATGACCAGCCTAGATAGTATATTGAAAAGCAGAGATATTTGCCAACCTTTGCCGATATGGAAAAACCAAGGCTATGGTTTTTCCAGTAGTCACGTATGGATGTGAGAGTTGGATTGTGAAGAAAGCTGAGCACCGAAGAGTTGATGCTTTTGAACTGTGGTGTTGGAGAAGAGTCTTGAGAGTCCCTTGGACAGCAAGGAGATCCAACCAGTCCATCCTAAAGGAGATCAGTCCTGGTTGTTCATTGGAAGGACTGATGCTGAAGCTGAAACTCCAATACTTTGGCCACCTCCTGTGAATAGTTGACTCATTGGAAAAGACTGATGCTGGGAGGGATTGGGGGCAGGAGGAGAAGGGGACGACAGAGGATGAGATGGCTGGATGGCATCACCGACTGGATGGACTTGAGTCTGAGTGAACTCTGGGAGTTGGTGATGGACAGGGAGGCCTGGAGTGCTGTGATTCTTGTGGTCGCAAAGTCAGACAGGACTGAGCGATTCAACTGAACTGAACTGATACGAACTCAAATAGCAAGAACTGAAACTGCCCTATTCAGCAGCACATTAATGCAACATATAGGTAAGTGTACACATCGTTAAGTGTAGACTCTGAGTTTTCCTAAATTTAACATTCCTTTGGGAACAGCCCCCAGAAGAAATGGAACAGAGACACAGAACTAGGGCTTTAAAAACAAAAACAAAACCCTTAAACCAAAGAGAATATTCAAATCGTTTAAAACCCCTGAATAGCAGACTCTCGGTCCTGTCATAGTTAAACGTGGGGAGGAGGGGTAGAGGGCCCTGAAATGGTAATAATGTAAATCGTAGTATACCCTTAATTTTGATGGCAAATTTACCATCACCAGTATCTACAATACTTCCAACCTCACCTGAACCACTCTTGAGTGACACTTTTTAGCGATCCAGAGATTTAGAAGCACTTCCTAAATTTACGCATGACAGGTGAAAATCTCCCACATCTAGCTGCTTCTTTCCAACAAAAGTTTAATCAAATTTTCGAAGCAGGAAACTTTTCTGTCCGGTCGTGTCTTTCTTGCCGAAGTGCTGAGCACCCTAGAACACTTCACGAGGAACAGTCTTTCCAGATTTCACTCGCCAAACATTCCGCAGTTGTGCCCGAAGAGCTCCGAGAGCTGTCTAGGGTGGTCCGGGATCACTCTCCCCCAGCCGGCAGCCCGAGCCCCCCGTCCCCGCCACCTCTCTGCTCTCCGTCCCCGCCCACTGGGACCCAAACGCCGCGCTGTTCCTTTAAGGCCGGACGCCGCAGGGTGTGCGGAGAAGGGCCGGTTCTTCCCGCCTCCTTTTGCACCGCTCCCTCCCCCTCCCATCGGAGTTTCAGGTGAATGGGTCACGGAGGGTGGAGGCCGCCATACCACTCCTCCTCCGTAGCGTCCACCTCCCCCTTCTGCTTCTTCAGGCGGAGGCGGCGGGACTCCGGGGAGAGCTGGCCGGAACGCCGAGGAGCCCGCGCGGGGAGCCGCAGGTGGGGCTCGCGGGCGCCGGGCCGCGGACTTTCCGCACCCGGGCCGGGGTTGGTGCGCATGCCCGGGGGGCAGGCGGGCAGGGTGGGTGGGGGGAGGAGGGGAGAGAGGAGGCGGAGGGCTCTGTCCCCGGCGCAGTCCCGGCTGCGCGCAGCCTCTCTGCAAGGCGGCAGGTGCGCGCTGCAGGTGAGCGCACGCCCGGGCTCCTGCCGTGTTTGGTTCGCTGAGAGGAGGTGAGAGCTGGGCGCGGCGCCGGGGGCCCCGAGGCCCCTCCGTGCACTGTCTAGAAGGGGAGGCGCGGGGAGAGGACGCCCCGCGGTGGTTTCGGTGGCGGTTTCGCTCCAGGCTTGGGACTCGCGGCAGCCGGAGAGGCGCGGGGCGGCGAAGGGAGCCGCGCCCGGCCAACTCGGAGCCTGCCTCCTGGGTCGAGGGGCTGCTTGGAGCCGCCCGTCTGTTCCTTCCGCTGAAACTATTCAAGCCACCGCCAGTGTCTAGGCGGCGTGGGCAACTTTTCGCTTTCTTAGGGGCCGGCGGGAGATTGGTGACCAGCCAGAATCCTGCGACCGGCTCTCCAGGCTGCAGTTTTTCTTTTTTATTGGGGGGGGAGGCCGGGGTGTCCCTGAGGAGAGAGCCTGAGCTTGAGGGCTGAAACTAGGGGGGCCGCTTGCTGGCCCGTGCGGGGCGGCTCGGACTCTGGGAGGAATCCGTTGTTATCTGCCCCCCTCTCACCCCTCTGGGTATCCCAGGTGGAGAAGGGGTGGCCGGGTTTAATCCGTGCAATATTCCTGGAGTCCTGGGGTGGGCCGAACGGCTGTTTTCAACCCCCTTGGTGGGAGTTGTTATGAGCCCGCGTCGATTTAAGCTGCCGGGGCGGGGATTTAATTTCGAATGAAGCTGTATTTCCAGGGAAGCCACTCATGCTTGGGATTCTCACCCTTGACCTAAAGGCCGCCGCCAGGTGGGCGGACCTGCCTCGGGCCGTCCCTGCTCACCCAGCTGGGACTCGTGCTGTCCGGTGTGCTCCTGGACACCGGCACGTGCTCCTAGCCAGACCGCCGGCCCCGCGCGCCGCCGACACGTTGCCTACGTTGGAGGAATTGTGCAGGGCAGGTGGGATGAGGGGTCAAGATGCCCCTTGCAGTTGGGAGAGCAGCCCCGAGCCCCTCGTCTCGTGTCCCAAGTGAAGCGACAGAGTCGGGGGAGAGGAGCGGCGTCCTGGAGCTGGCCGGGCAACGTGCCCGCCTGGCAAATGACCCGGGACGGGGAGGAGGCAGCCTTTCAGGTTAGTGTGTGGCCCTCACGCACAACAGGTGTATTATTGAGGTCCCGGGAAAAGAGAAACCCTTCCCCATTAAGGGACTGGTCCTTTTTTTGGTGATTGAAAACTACTTCTTCCCAGATGGAGGTAGATTTCTCAAACTTTTTATGTATTCCCTAGTGTAGCACTGTTTCTTTTGCACTGTAACATTTAATATTTTCTCTTCCTGGTATTTTAAAATAGGCATTTTTAAAGGTGGCGCCACAGTTATTGGTATCTCCTCAGATAAAGCAGCAGCACTGTTGTTTTTTGTCGTTTTGCATTTATTTGGTTACTGGGCACCTGTTTTGTTAGAGTGTGGAGGCGAGGAGAGGGAGATTTCCACAACTTCTAGGAAATTTAGGAAAGTGATGAGCATTGCCTCCTGTGTGTAAGGTACTGTAATAAAAGCCTTTTGTACTTTATGTCGTTTAATCATCCCAGCATCTCTAAAAGCTAGGTCTTATTAGAACTCCGTTTTAAAAGTGAGTAAACACCAGGGGAAGTAAATATATATATATATTTAAATATTTATTTATTTGGCTGCACTGGCTCTTAGTTGTGGCAGGCATCTAGTTCCCTGCCCAGTGATGGAGCCCAGGGAGGGTTAGCCCCTGGACCATCAGGGAGCTTCTGGGATGGTATGTTATTATAGGGACGGTTCTTGATATTCCGGTGGAGAACCAGATTTGGGGAGTTTTTCTGGAATTCTCTACTTTTGACTAGTCCCTATGGCCTCATATAAGTGTTCCCCATCTTGCTTGATGTAAAAGTAAAACATTCTGTTTTCTTCTAAAGATAATGCTGTAATTTCTTATGTTTCAAAATGATGGAAGATTGCTTTCAGCCATATGAAGTAACTGATCCTATGTCCTTCACCTTCCCAAGGAGAGACCTTCCAGAAGAAAGTTTTCTTTAGCTGCATTTCAAGGCTTACGTGATTAGAATATTTATTGGACTTTTTCATCCACATTACTATTTATAGAACTAATGGTAAAAATACCATGGTCACACCTTTTTAAAAAATTTGCCCCCAGGGTTGCAGCTGTTCTGTAATTTAGTGCTTTCCAATCTTGAATGTGGTGTGAATCACATTGAGGATCTTATGAAAATACAGATTCTGATTCATAGGTCAAAAGTGGAGCCTGGAATTCTGCTTTTCTAATACCTCGCTGGGTGATGCCTGTACAGTTTTTTCTCCCTTTCCCTCACACTGTAAGCACTTAACTACTTTTGTGGAACTTAACTTGAAGGATTATATTTCCTGGGTGTTAGTTATGTGAAGAACTTCAAGGCATTCACTGGTGGATTGAAATCCCAACTCTAATATGGGCTATTGTTTTCTAAATCAAATATTGATTGCACATCTCTGTACCAGGGACTAGATCCATGGATCAGGAATAAGAGTGAAGATCAAGACAGACATTTAAGCGCTTGGGAAGGTGGTATTCCTTTTGGACTGGAGAAGATTGTAGTTTTAAAAAAGAAAAAAAAATAATTAAAGGGGAAATTTGCTCTGAAAATAAATTGGTGGTTGGGGTGAGATACTGGGAGGACATCTCTGAGGAGGTGAAATTTGAGCTAAGAACTGATTGGGAAATGCCTGCTATGTAGAAATCTGGGTGTTCTAAACAAGAAACCCTCAAGATCAAGGCCCTCGAGTTGACACTTTTATTCTAGGCAGTGATTTTCAAAATTTATGGTGTGGTTAAAAAATCATCTAGAGAGCTTATTTAAAATGTGGTTTCTGACACAGCTAATCTATTTCAAAATCTAATTTCAAAATTTTAGATCCTTTACTAATACCTATAACCTAAATAGAATCATTTAATATCAACTTTAAAAACACCTTAAAGGCAGATTCATGAAAGGAATGTGATCGAAAAGGAACAGACTGCCCTTAAATACAACGTTTATTTATTTTTACTTATTGACAGTTTGCTTTAAATAATAATTTTGAAGCACAGCATTTTTAGGTCTTTTCAT